>NW_022881603.1:52798571-53137637 GCF_003369915.1 Drosophila miranda
TTTTCAAAACAGTGGTGCAATTCTGTTGAGGTAATTATCCACCCAGCTACAGCGACCCGTTGAAAAATGTTCTGTTCTTTCCGCGTAGGATTAGCACCACTAGTATCTACGTATTGAAACGCTGGTCTAGAAGTTACGGATTGGTTAGTCCCGGAGACCTCTATTGGCCACGTGCCCGTACCACCGGTTAAACCCCCACCGTTTGACATTCGGATGAGGCGGTAGCCGAGAGCATGGACTTGCTCCTCCAGTAAACCCGATCGGTGGGCTCTGCAAGCGTCGCCGGGACCCGTTCGACCCATGGGGATGATCTGACTGACTCTTCCAATACACCAGTCGCCCCACGAGCCATCAAGTGTGCGGGTGTACCTAACCTCACGCCGCAGATGGACCGCGGTCATTGACCCTTGGCATCGGAAGCAGCAGAATTTTCCGGCGCCCGGTACAATCGTGTGCCACCTTCAGACCTCGAGTAGGAACTCGGTCTCCAGCCGGGAAGCATCGACCCCGCCTCGGATTTAGTTATATTTTCTATCTTTCTTTCGACATTAGACCCGATATGCGAAACCCTGTTTTTTTTTATGCGCTTTCTGTTTAACTACGTTCTTTTCATACGGAAAAAATTTGCAACAGCCAATTAAATCCGGTATAAACAAAAAGGGAATTCCTATCCATGGGCTAAATCGAACTTGAACAAATGAGTAGTGTATTAATACCGATTATTTTTACAGTTTTTTGATTTTGGTTGCCACGCATTCATCTCATCATCTATGCAGATACTCATCACAATCACACACATCATCATACTCCTCCACCCATCAAATCATCTCATCCAACACACAACGAAAGATCTTTCTGCGTGGGAGTCGAAGCTATTAATCGTATCGTAAGTGATTATCCTGAACCAAGTAAGCCATCTGAAAAGAATGAATGTGCGGTGACTATTCGTTGGTCTTCAACCATGATCACGGTTTTATACACATATTACTCATGCCTTTAAGCGATTTTCCATATACCCTATTTTTGTCTGGTTTTGGCACTGACCAAGTTTACGTAATGAAGTTTGAAGTTTTCTTGTTCCTATGATGAACACATAACCTAGCTCGTGCATTTATATATACCTACTACTAATCATTTTTATAGATTTAAGATCATTATACCCTACCTCGCCCCTATGATATTCTTTCCCCAGTATATGCTGTATAGTAATACCCTATAAATGTAAGACAATATCGAATAGCAGGATTATATTAGAGACTAAATTCTATTAGCGTTAGGTTTTATAGGAATTTAAATGAAGAACTATGGATTGCTTAAATAAAGTTAGTTTGGAAATGAACCAAGGCTAAATATCTTATATCGGAACCATGCAACCTCGTCTGACGGAGATGTGACCCACCGCAGTCTTTGTTGGAGGGATCCTGATTGTTAATAGGTGGCCCTGAAGGAGCATGGCAGGGTGGGCGTTCTCGCCAATGGGCGATACCGCAGCCGACAAAGATCTGACCGGTGATCTTCTTCGTTTACGTATCCATGCTGATCTGTCCCTTTGACCCCCGGTATCCCGTTTCCTAGTATCCTTTCCCTACTCGTACGCGATTTAATTTTTTATATAAATTCTTATCTCGACCATTTGCCAGAGCTCTAAATGGGTAGTAAAATATCCTCCATGCCCACACCTCGCCGACCAGAGACAAAAGCCGAAGCCAGCGCGTACTTCCTACTCCCGTTTAGCTAATATCAGCTCCTAGAACCTGTACGTTGTATGCTACAGAATGGCAGATAGGTTGGGAAGAAGAGGACGGGAAAAAAGTAAAACTAATCAGAAACTACGAAAAATTTACAATTAACTACAGAAAAAACTACATTAATTTACAAAAACGTATTCCTAATATCACAGCCAAGTACTAAAACTATGGACAAACTATTTACGGACATGCAAAAACTACAGAAACAACAGGATTGACATCTACAACAAGAACATTGATGTCTGCATAAATAAGGTAAAGGTAAAATAAACGATAATTGACATACATTTACAACATATAAACATATTAATTATATTTATTTTATTTCTAACAGGAGGACAACTACAACGAAGCACCGGCCGGCATAACAAACGCAATGCGAACATTACGCTGTATACCGGCCGGCAGGGGGACAGTGTGTGTTGTTTATTGGCTGTTGTTGTTGATGGCAAGCGGCTCTGGTCCGGCCGCCCACGTTGCATCTGTCTGTTGGTTTGGTGCAGCAGACCGAGTGGCACTGGTCCGGCCACCCGAGATGCGATCGTGGGATGGAGTGGCATTGACATCGGTGTGTGATGCCAACGAATTGTTTTATTGGCCGCATCCAAGTGGCGAACTGGTCCGGCCACCAGGATACGTTGTCGATTTTAATTGTTGGCCGCATCCGAGTGGCTGCTGGTCCGGCCACCCAGGATGCGCTGTCAGTTGGATTGGCCTGGCCTCTTCGGCCACGTTCGTCGTCGGTTTAAGTTGTGATTTTTGAGTGGCTGCTGGTCCGGCCACCCAGATGAGGAGGTGTTCGTTTTAGCGTGTGATTTTAATTTGTCTTTATTTGCAGGTGCCTGTCGTCGATTTGGATGTTGTTGCTGGCGACCCTTGTCCGGTTGGTGTTGGCGTGAGAGTCGTTTGCAGGTGAGTATTTGTGTTCATTGGCAGCCTCCTTCATGATTCTCCTTCCTTTGCAGGATTTGCTGGCGTCCGGCGGCTCAACACCAGGCCATCCCGCCCTCACATAATTGGCATGAGAGACGGGTGTGACCCAGTGGAGCGGCAACAGACGCCAGCATCTGCGTCGTCGTTGGAATGGCAGCTGTTGGTTTGGAGTGGTGTGACGTCATTGTGATGGTGTGGTGGCAGCGTCATCAAAAAGGGGCCTCATATTCCTCCCATTTGGCAGGAAATTGTCAATGTTGGTGGCGAGGCAGCTTCTTGATTGGCAGCTCCGTCTGGTGATTGGCAGGTAAGTGTGGATTTCGTGTGTTTTGGCCGTTTTTTGTGTTGGCGTGAATTGACTGTTTTCCTTTGTTGCAGTGGCTGTCTCTGGATCGACGATTGGGCTCATTAATAGGCGCCGCCCGATCGCATGCTTTCGCGTGCGCTGGCGATTTGGGCCCTCCACACTTGGCCCAGACCCTCCAGCTCGTCGAATGGATCGTGGTCAGTCCACTCGTCGTCATCCTCGTCGTCAATTGCTTCACAGTCCATATCGGATTCAGAGTCCGATATGGCTGCGGCGTCAAAGTGCGTATTTGGTGCTGGTCGTGGTGATGGCTGTGTGGATGCTGCTGCTGCTGTTGTTGTCCGAAGTGGCGGCACTCCTCCCGTGCTCTCGTCCCTTGCCTGCAGCAGGTTTGTCAGTTTCGTCAAAATTGCTGCCAGTTTTTCTTCCAGTTCTTTAATTCTTCTGGCATCTCTTTTCAGGATATGGGCACAGCTCCCATCGCACTGGACGCCTGGCTGCTGCTGTAGCTGGGGTTGGCGTGGCGTCGGAGCACGATTTGAGATCGGCTGCATCGGCTGGACCCTCTGGTGTTGGCGCCCCTCGGCCAGTGGCTGGGGATGTTGGTCGCGATGCTGTAGCTGTTGCCGATGCTGCCGACCCGGACCGCGTTGGCGTTGGCGTTGCTGCGGCTGTGGGTGGAGTGGCTGTGTGGGTGGCTGCTGCTGCTGCAACTGTCGCTGTAGTGGCTGCTGGGGACGTTGTGATGGCTGCTGGAGACGATGTGCTGGCTGTTGCTGCTGGAGTGGCTGCTGCATTGGCTGTGGCTGTTGCCGTATTGGCTGAGGCTGCTGCTGCTGCTGCCGTCGACGCTCCTCCCTGACGACCCTGTGGGCCAGGAGCCGCTGCCTGGCTGCTCTCGTTAGGTTTGTGTTTTTATAAGTTAATGTTATTTATTGGCGTTTTTCTCTTTTTGGTTTGTGACGTGCACAGGAACAAAAGTTTGTCAAGGATAGTAATGGGTGTGGTGGAGGAAGGGCGGCACGGCACACAACAGACACCACAAAAAGAACAGGGCAACACAGAAAAAACGTCAATGGCGACACGGCACAGAACAGTCAAAAAGCGACACGACACTAAACGGTTATGGCACGTCCGACGATCGCGACCTCTCGAGCGGGTGGACGAGATGAGAGTGGCGGACGAGGTTCATGGTGGAACTCTCACATGTCCGCCAACTCTCACACTCTCCCCCTCAACTCGAAAGGCCCGATCGCCGATCGTCACCTACCGGTGCTCTCACCCCCGGTTCCACTTTCACTCACCCCAATATTGAGTGAGATGAAAGTAGTCCGAGGGCAGCAGCACCGATAAGTAGGCAATGGAAAATTGTAGTGGCCGTTTGTTTTAGTGGCTGCGTGTGTTGTCGTTGGTCAATGGCTCATGTCTCATGTTTCCCTGTGCTGTGTGTATTGGCTGCTCTGCTGTTGGGGGATGGGATGGGAAGGGGATAAATGCCTGCTCCCGTATAACCGCCCGGATACTGTAAACTTCCGGATCTTACGATCCGGGCGCGAGACGCTCCGAAGACTCGACCGCATAGCGTCATGTGGGCGGTTGAAATGGCTTTGTTGGGGCATTTGGCAGAGTGGCGAAAGTTGGCAGTGTTAATTTTGCTCCTGCACAACCGCATTTGGCATTTAGTTGCTTTGAAGTGGGTGGGTGGGGTGGGTGTGGGATTGGCTGGGCATAATTGCCGAAGTTGCGACCGATAACACACTGGGCATTGATAAATGCATTTTAAATTTGAAGTGACTTTTTGGTGTGTTATCGGCGCGGGTATTTTTCTAATTGGCGTGGTATTTTTTGGGTCATTAATGGCCTTGCCACTTGTCAGATATTGGGGAATGGGTGATAGTTGGGAAAGAAGAAGAAGAAAGGTAAATATGCTAAAATAAATAACTAAAATTAATTAAATTACATTGATATACACTGGTATGGCGCGTACCTAAAATTGTTTGCGGAAGGAAAAAAATTAACATATTTCAAGACGTTCGATGATAGTTTTAATCAAAAAGACATTTTCCGAAGCTTCTGGGGGTGCCTCACACGCCTACGAAGACGGCGCGAAGAAATTCCCTAAGCTTCATCAATTAAGTCAAAAAACCTGGAATTTACTGCATGGCGTTCCGGAATAACTCTTAAAACGGCTCTTGGAACTCCGTCTGGACCCTGAGAAGCATGGCAAGCATAGGAAAGACAAGGATGGCCACGGAGAAGGCGACGGGAGTTAAAATTCGCATGGAAACGCTGAAAAAAAGGGAAGGAGAAGCATGATGCCAAAATGATGCGCGCCATGGAGGAGGCAGAGCGTAAGAAGTAGAAATCCATATGGATCATTGCACCCAGCCGTTTCGTTATATAGCACCATTTCGATCATCCTGCAGCTATGCCATAAATGCGGCTAAACTGAAACTGTAAACACTTATGTATGCGACGTAATAAAGACTTGAATGTACCCAAAGCACTAATCCATTCTGAGGATATGATGAGTGGAAATTATCTGTAAATTATCGTCGAACCATGGCTTGTGTGTATGTGCAGTGCCATACTTGAAACAAAATAGAATGTTATCTAGGGAAAAACACCTCTATTGCATTAACACAAAACAAGGAACCGGGTGCAAAGCGGATTCTCCCCAGTGGAACACTTGAAATGTTCAACCCATATCAAACGATAGACGATTATCAGCAGGCCAGCCGCTCCACTTCGCTGCCACCTGGTTGAATGTGTCCACTGCCCGTTCGATGCTCCTCCTTTTTTAATGGTTTGACTGGCTCAGGGCACTTTAGAGTTACCTGAAGCTTTCTTTATTAATGTTCTTATTACTATTGGCAACATATAACATTATTTATGGAAACATTTACAATTTTTTTAACATTTAGGTATTTTTTAACATTACGGTAACATTGATAAAAAAGATACAGAAAAATACTATACAGTTATCGATTACTGGCTTTTGTAAACAAAGTTAAGATTGGCTTGTGTTTTCTTTTTTTTTGACTTAGGCATAAAAATTTTGTAACGCCGCTCCTGGACCCCTCATCCGGTGCGAAACGGAGGTATGGACTTTTGGATTGGATTTTTAACCTTTGTTTTGACTGATTTTAATTATTTTCTATTTACAGGTTCGATTGGTCCATTGGGAGGTTTGCGTTGAGTTTGGTAAGTAAGTCTATTTGCGCTTTTCCTTTGGCTTATTTTAGCTACATTTTATTTGCAGGCTAAATTAATTTATTTAGAGGTTTGCGTTGAATTTGGTAAGTTAGTTTATTTCTGTTTTGGCTGATTTTGATTGTATTTTATTTGCAGGCTCTTTTAGTTTGTGATGTTTGTGATGTTTGTAATGGCTTGTTAGTGGTGTTGATTTTTAATTGGCGAGAAGAGCTCTTTTCTCTTTTAGTTTGTGATGTTTGTGATGTTTGTAATGGCTTGTTAGTGGTATTGTTGGTTTTTGTTTAATTGGCGAGAAGAGCACAGGAACTAAAGCTTGTCGGAGATAGTAGTGGGTGGGGTGAAGGAAGGGCTGGGGCGTGGTGGATTGGCGAGGAGCACTTTTCCGCGTTTGGAATGGTCATGTACAGCGGCGAATGGTGAGGGGGGGGGGGGGGGGGGGGGGGGGGGGGGGGGGGGAGGCGACACAAAATGGCTGCTGCCTGGCTTGGCTTGGCGTCATCTGGCCTTCACTGTCTTTATTTTTTTGGCACCAGAGCACAAATGACACGGCAAACGATAAACGACAAACAGTCAAAACGACAAACGACACGGGCAACGATGATGGCAACGAACAAACAAACTTGCAATGTCACTTTTTTTTAATGGCGTCGGCGATGGTTCAATTAATATGCGTCCGACGATCACAACCTCTCAAGCGGGTGGACGAGATGAGAGTGGCGGACGAGGTTCATGGTGGAACTCTCACATGTCCGCCAACTCTCACACTCTCCCCTCAACTCGAAAAACCCGATCGCCGATCGTCACTTACCGGTGCTCTCACCCCCGGTTCCACTTTCACTCACCCCAATATTGAGTGAGATGAAAGTGGTCCGAGGGCAGCAGCACCGATAAGTAGGCAATGGAAAATTGTAGTGGCCGTTTGTTTTAGTGGCTGCGTGTTTCGCGTTGTTGTTGATTAGTGGCTAGTGTCTTATGTTTGTGCTGTTTGTAGTGGCTGCTCTGTTGTAAGGGGATGGGATGGGAAGGGGGATAAATGCCTGCTCCCGTATAACCGCCCGGATACTGTAAACTTCCGGATCTTACGATCCGGGCGCGAGACGCTCCGAAGAGTCGACCGCATAGCATCATGTGGGCGGTTGAAATGGCTTTGTTGGGGCATTTGGCAGAGTTTCGATGGTTGGCAGTGTATATTTTGTTCCTGCTCAGCCTCATTTGGTCTTTGGTGGCGTTTTAAATGGGTGGGGGGGGGGGGGGGGGTGGGTGAGGCGTAATGGCCGAAGTTGGCGGCCGATAACACACTGGGCATTGATAAATGCAATTTGAATTTGAATTGGCTTTTTTGGTGTGTTATCGGTCAAAGTCTAGTATTTGAGTGGTATTTTTAGTAATACCACGTGTCAAGGGGAATTATGGGAATGGCAGATAGGTTGGGAAGAAGAGGACGGGAAAAAGGTAAAACTAATCAGAAACTACGAAAAATGTACAATTAACTACAGAAAAAACTACATTAATTTACAAAAACGTATTCCTAATATCACAGGCAAGTACTAAAATTATGGACAAACTATCTACGGACATGCAAAAACTACAGAAACAACAGGATTGACATCTACAACAAGAACATTGATGCAGACAAGGTAAAATAAACGATAATTGACATACATTTACAACATATAAACATATTAATTATGTTTGTTTATTGGCTGTTGTTGTTGATGGCAAGCGGCTCTGGTCCGACCGCCCGCGTTGCATCTGTCTGTTGGTTTAGTGCAGCAGACCGAGTGGCACTGGTCCGGCCACCCGAGATGCGATCGTGGGATGGAGTGGCATTGACATCGGTGTGTGATGCCAACGAATTGTTTTATTGGCCGCATCCAAGTGGCGAACTGGTCCGGCCACCAGGATACGTTGTCGATTTTAATTGTTGCCCGCATCCGAGTGGCTGCTGGTCCGGCCCCCCAGGATGCGCTGTCAGTTGGATTGGCCTGGCCTCTTCGGCCACGTTCGTCGTCGGTTTAAGTTGTGATTTTTGAGTGGCTGCTGGTCCGGCCACCCAGATGAGGAGGTGTTCGTTTTAGCGTGTGATTTTAATTTGTCTTTATTTGCAGGTGCCTGTCGTCGATTTGGATGTTGTTTCTGGCGACCCTTGTCCGGTTGGTGTTGGCGTGAGAGTCGTTTGCAGGTGAGTATTTGTGTTCATTGGCAGCCTCCTTCATGATTCTCCTTCCTTTGCATGATTTGCTGGCGTCCGGCGGCTCAACACCAGGCCATCCCGCCCTCACATAATTGGCATGAGAGACGGGTGTGACCCAGTGGAGCGGCAACAGACGCCAGCATCTGCGTCGTCGTTGGAATGGCAGCTGTTGGTTTGGAGTGGTGTGCCGTCATTGTGATGGTGTGGTGGCAGCGTCATCAAAAAGGGGCCTCATATTCCTCCCATTTGGCAGGAAATTGTCAATGTTGGTGGCGAGGCAGCTTCTTGATTGGCAGCTCCGTCTGGTGATTGGCAGGTAAGTGTGGATTTCGTGTGTTTTGGCCGTTTTTTGTGTTGGCGTGAATTGACTGTTTTCCTTTGTTGCAGTGGCTGTCTCTGGATCGACGATTGGGCTCATTAATAGGCGCCGCCCGATCGCATGCTTTCGCGTGCGCTGGCGATTTGGGCCCTCCACACTTGGCCCAGACCCTTCAGCTCGTCGAATGGATCGTGGTCAGTCCACTCGTCGTCATCCTCGTCGTCAATTGCTTCACAGTCCATTTCGGATTCAGAGTCCGATATGGCTGCGGCGTCAAAGTGCGTATTTGGTGCTGGTCGTGGTGATGGCTGTGTGGATGCTGCTGCTGTTGTTGTCCGAAGTGGCGGCACTCCTCCCGTGCTCTCGTCCCTTGCCTGCAGCAGGTTTGTCAGTTTCGTCAAAATTGCTGCCAGTTTTTCTTCCAGTTCTTTAATTCTTCTGTCATCTCTTTTCAGGATATGGGCACAGCTCCCATCGCACTGGACGCCTGGCTGCTGCTGTAGCTGGGGTTGGCGTGGCGTCGGAGCACGATTTGAGATCGGCTGCATCGGCTGGACCCTCTGGTGTTGGCGCCCCTCGGCCAGTGGCTGGGGATGTTGGTCGCGATGCTGTAGCTGTTGCCGATGCTGCCGACCCGGACCGCGTTGGCGTTGGCGTTGCTGCGGCTGTGGGTGGAGTGGCTGTGTGGGTGGCTGCTGCTGCTGCAACTGTCGCTGTAGTGGCTGCTGGTGACGTTGTGATGGCTGCTGGAGACGATGTGCTGGCTGTTGCTGCTGGAGTGGCTGCTGCATTGGCTGTGGCTGTTGCCGTATTGGCTGAGGCTGCTGCTGCTGCTGCCGTCGACGCTCCTCCCTGACGACCCTGTGGGCCAGGAGCCGCTGCCTGGCTGCTCTCGTTAGGTTTGTGTTTTTATAAGTTAATGTTATTTATTGGCGTTTTTCTCTTTTTGGTTTGTGACGTGCACGGGAACAAAAGTTTGTCAAGGATAGTAATGGGTGTGGTGGAGGAAGGGCGGCACGGCACACAACAGACACCACAAAAAGAACAGGGCAACACAGAAAAAACGTCAATGGGGACACGGCACAGAACAGTCAAAAAGCGACACGACACGAAACGGTTATGGCACGTCCGACGATCGCGACCTCTCGAGCGGGTGGACGAGATGAGAGTGGCGGACGAGGCTCATGGTGGAACTCTCACATGTCCGCCAACTCTCACACTCTCCCCCTCAACTCGAAAGACCCGATCGCCGATCGTCATTTACCGGTGCTCTCACCCCCGGTTCCACTTTCACTCACCCCAATATTGAGTGAGATGAAAGTAGTCCGAGGGCAGCAGCACCGATAAGTAGGCAATGGAGAATTGGAATGGCCGTTTGTTTTAGTGGCTGTCATCTTTTTTTTTTTTTGGTTTGTGATGTGGACGGGAACAAAAGCTTGTCATAGATAGTAATGGGTGTGGTGGAGGAAGGGCGGCACGGCACACAACAGACACCACAAAAAGAACAGGGCAACACAGAAAAAAAGTCAATGGCGACACGGCACAGAACAGTCAAAAAGCGACACGACACGAAACGGTTATGGCACGTCCGACGATCGCGACCTCTCGAGCGGGTGGACGAGATGAGAGTGGCGGACGAGGCTCATGGTGGAACTCTCACATGTCCGCCAACTCTAACACTCTCCCCCTCAACTCGAAAGGCCCGATCGCCGATCGTCACCTACCGGTGCTCTCACCCCCGGTTCCACTTTCACTCACCCCAATATTGAGTGAGATGAAAGTAGTCTGAGGGCAGCAGCACCGATAAGTAGGCAATGGAAAATTGTAGTGGCCGTTTGTTTTAGTGGCTGCGTGTGTTGTCGTTGGTCAATGGCTCATGTCTCATGTTTCCCTGTGCTGTGTGTATTGGCTGCTCTGTTGTTGGGGGATGGGATGGGAAGGGGATAAATGACTGCTCCCGTATAACCGCCCGGATACTGTAAACTTCCGGATCTTACGATCCGGGCGCGAGACGCTCCGAAGAGTCGACCGCATAGCATCATGTGGGCGGTTGAAATGGCTTTGTTGGGGCATTTGGCAGAGTAGCGAAAGTTGGCGGTGTTAATTTTGCTCCTGCACAACCGCATTTGGCATTTAGTTGCTTTGAAGTGGGTGGGTGGGGTGGGTGTGGGATTGGCTGGGCATAATTGCCGAAGTTGCGACCGATAACACACTGGGCATTGATAAATGCATTTTAAATTTGAAGTGACTTTTTGGTGTGTTATCGGCGCGGGTATTTTTCTAATTGGCGTGGTATTTTTTGGGTCATTAATGGCCTTGCCACTTGTCAGATATTGGGGAATGGGTGATAGTTGGGAAAGAAGAAGAAGAAAGGTAAATATGCTAAAATAAATAACTAAAATTAATTAAATTACATTGATATACACTGGTATGGCGCGTACCTAAAATTGTTTGCGGAAGGAAAAAAATTAACATATTTCAAGACGTTCGATGATAGTTTTAATCAAAAAGACATTTTCCGAAGCTTCTGGGGGTGCCTCACACGCCTACGAAGACGGCGCGAAGAAATTCCCTAAGCTTCATCAATTAAGTCGAAAAACCTGGAATTTACTGCATGGCGTTCCGGAATAACTCTTAAAACGGCTCTTGGAACTCCGTCTGGACCCTGAGAAGCATGGCAAGCATAGGAAAGACAAGGATGGCCACGGAGAAGGCGACGGGAGTTAAAATTCGCATGGAAACGCTGAAAAAAAGGGAAGGAGAAGCTAAATCCGCCATGCGGGTAGGAGTAAAGATGGCGGCAAAAACGGCTCCGCAGCTTTTGGCTTGTAAACTGCTGTGCAAGAAACCAAACTTGTCGACGAACGTGTCGACAAAAATGTCCACGAACACGACAACAAGCATGACATCAAACATTTCTACGACGAAAGAGAGAGAGAAGACTGACGCGGTTTGTGTGGCTTCCGTGAGTACGAAAAACGGAAGTAACCGCAAAATCATCGTTAAAAAGTATTATGAGGAGCATAAAGGCCCATACATTGTTTGTATCGACAAAATGAGTGCGAATAATGCCAGAATAGCTATAAACCAGTTCGATCTATCCGATCTACTGCTGAAACAGGGCATTAGCGATATCGAGGAGGTTGCTGGAATGGGCTATGGCAGGTGCAAGATTGTGTGCGGGTCGGCGGAGTGTGCAAACGGGCTAGTGGAAAACAGTGTTTTCGCTGCTCAAGGGTACTCAACCCGAATCTTTAGGCACTTCGTCCAAAAAGCAGGGTTAATTTTTGGGATCCCCGGGCACTACTCGGAGGAACAGCTAGCGGAGCTTGTAACCTCGGATATCCCAATTGAGGAGATAGTTCGGATTACGCGAAGGGATAGAGCATCGGGGGAACGTGTACCTACTGGCAGGGTGAAACTCTGGTTCAGAGGAGAGCAGTTACCAACCAAAATCAATTTTCTATATTCTAAAGTAGAAGTGAAACCTTTTGTTTAGCTTATTCAATGTTTCAGGTGTTTTAGGTCTGGCCATCTGGCGCAACATTGCAAGAGTGGAGCGAAATGTTTCAAATGCGGACAAGATCACAGCAAAGATATTATCTGCTCAGGGCTGGTCTGTGCTAACTGCAAGGGGGAACATGCTGCCACCCACCCGCAGTGTGAGGCCAGGAAAAAAGCGTACGCCATTCAAAAGTGTATGACACTGGAAAACCTAACTAGAGCTGAGGTCAAGGCTAGATATCCGATCCTTTTTGATAGAACTTTCCCCAACCTAAGGGATCAAGGGGAATTTCCTAGACCCAGTTGGCAATCTAACCGCTCCCCTGAATTCTTAAATAACAGCTTAGAGTCCGCCAGGGAAATTCATTCTGTCACCTCTTTCGCGGAAGTGACCAAATCCAATAGGGTTGCCGCCCGGAACGCAGAGGCGGCCAAGGCAGCAGCCAACATGGCAGAGTGGAAGAACTCAATAAACTCAGACTACGTCCAAATGAGCGAGAAATTTGTGAGATCTTCATCCGTGGCATCTTCTCTGGCCCAGGATAAGCTAAACGCACTAGGAGCCAAACTCACAGCGTTCCTGATTGATCCAAACAACATCATTAAAGGGGATTCTTTAGCGAATAAATTTATTAAGGAAATTAGAGAATTTGTCAATGCTTCCAACGCAGAACTAGATAGGCGTCAGATTGCCCAAGGGATGGCAGTTGGTTCTCAAAACACCCAACAATGAAGATTCTTCAGCTAAATATTCAAAGTCTGACACACAACAACAACAAACAGCTCCTCTCAATGTTCCTAGACAAGAACGCAATAGATGTTGCCATCCTCTCAGAGATTTGGGTGTTGAACAACGCGGACTGCAGCATTTTAGACTATAACTTTTTCTGCAGGCCCAGAGAGGACGGCTACGGCGGGGTTGGCATCTACGTCAGGAAAAACATTCAATTCAGCATTTTAAAAATAGAGAACGACTTGGAAATTTTAGGAATAAAAACATTAAACCTCAAGAGCAATTTCAATATTTTTAGCATATATGCACCGCCATCAACAACAGTTTCACAGTTTAAATCGGGCACAAAAAAGTTTTTCGAATTCGCGGCTTCGCTTGACATACCCTCAATAGTGGGCGGGGACTTCAACGCTAGGTCTTCTATCTGGGGAAGTCCGATCTGTGATCGCAAGGGTCGCAGCATTGAGAATTCCACCCGGGAGGCCGGATTTATCTGCCTAAACGACGGTTCGCCAAACTTCTCCAGGAGCCCATCTCAATTCTCCGTTGTTGACCTTTCTTTTTCGAACTACAGAAATGGAACTATTAACTGGCAAGTCCTCAAAACAAAAATTACGAACAGCAACCACTTCCCAATTGTATTATCAGTGCAAGGCCTAAATGCCCCCCTCCAAGGCAAGAAGATCCTTCACAACAGAATAGCCCGGATTCTGGGTGCAAGTGATTTCTCAAATCTGGAGGAGCTCAATGAAAAAGTGAAATCCCTGACCTTAAAAAACACGGTCACATTCCCAAGCAAGAACAAGTACGTTGCTAAGAAATGGTGGAACGAGGAAACGGAAAAACTTTTTCGCGTGAGAAACGCTTGCAGGCAAAAATTCTACCTCACCAAAAAATTGGCTGATGCCAGAGCAACCTTAGAAGCTGACAAAAATCTACAAAATCACGAAAAAAATCTTAGAAAGCGCAACTTTTCCAAGTTTATAGAAGAGGTCTCCTCATCGCCCTCTATGTGGAGCAGGGTGAAGAACATCAAAAAATACGGTCAAATCAAAAATGTAGGGAACAAATGAACGAACGAAGATGACAAAAACTTTCTCAATATGGTTAAAGTAACCCCATCCACGTCAAACAGTAGGCCCCCTAAGAAAATTCCTGCCCCTTTGTTAGGACCAGACGACCCGGAACCCCTGGAACTGGAAGAATTCCTGGCCTTCCTAAAAACCAGGAACCCCAATTCGGCTAGAGGCCCTGATGGCATCTCGTTCAGGATGCTTCAAAAGCTACCAAGTGGGAAAAAACAAGACATTTTTGAAATTATAAATAAAGTATGGCTGAGTGGCGTCATCCCTGAAGTCTGGCGCAGGATAAAAGTGGTACCCATCCCCAAGAAGAATGCAGACCCTACTTCCTTCCAAAACCATAGGCCGATTTGTTTGATTAACACGCTGTTTAAATCCATAGAGGGGTTGATAAAGTTGAAGTTGGACGAGCACATAGCAAACTGTGACCCGCTGCCGGTCAGGTCCTATGCCTTCAGGAGAAACAGGTCCACGGCTCTTTGCATCAACGACCTTATCAACAAAGTTCTGGCGCTGAAGGCGAGGGGCTGTCAGGTTGTCGCAGCTTGCCTAGATTTACAAAGAGCGTTCGACTGCGTAAGAGTGGACACACTCGAGCACAGGATGAGGGATATGCGGTTCAATACAAGCCTCACGGCTTGGATCTCCAGCTTCCTTAACAGACGAATTCTCATAAAGGGCAAAAGCGAGGTAGAGGTGAACAGAGGTGTTAGCCAGGGTAGCTGTCTCAGCCCAACCCTTTTTAACCTTTACACAGCCGAACTACATGATATTAACAGTCATAACTGCTTACTGTTTCAGTATGCTGATGACTTTTTCATAGTTTGTTTTCATAAAGACGTATCCATTGCGAAAGGTGTGCTGGAAGACAGTATAGATAAGTTCGAAGAAAAATGCAATAGGCTAAACCTGTCATTCAATCCGGTGAAGTCTAAAGTGATTTACTTCAACAATCGTAGAGCTGCGCTAAATATCTCGCATCAAGGAGTTGAGATCAGACAAGTAGAGCAGATCAAATACCTAGGCAGGACTATCTCAGCAAACAACTCAGCCTCTGGTCACATTGATCTGGCCATCTCGGAATCGAACAGAAACTGTGGGTTTCTCAGATTACTCAGTGGGTGTCACTATGGTATCAGCCCCAAAAGAGGGCTTATATTTTACAAGGCATTTGTCAGAAGTAGGCTAGAGTACGCGTGCTCGTCATTCTGCAACCTGTCCAAATCTGCCTTGGCCAAAATCAAATCCCACTGCAACCATCACCTCAGAAAGTCGCTGTGTCTGATAATCTGCACTCCCGTTCCTATCATATATCACATGGCAGGAGAACTTCCCCGGACTACAGGATGAGATTCTTGGCGGCGAAAGAGTTGGTTAAGGTGTTTGCATTTAATCTCCCAGCAAGTGAAACAGTGTCAGCAAATAGGGATTTAAGCACGGGCTACGCTAAGGTATATCGGGAGTTTGGCAGCATAATAGATAGAGTTGAGGTTTTCGAGAACACAGCTTCATTTTGCACTAAAAAGAAGGATCAGCTGACAAAGGGTGGTTTTGAAATCTATTACACGGATGGGTCAGTCGCAGATGGGCATTCCAGCGCCGCTTTCCTGCACGATAGGACAGGTTTTTTAGATAGCTATTACACGCACAAAACCCTTTCCTCGTTGTCCGCCGAGCTCCTTGCTATCGAGAAGGCATTAGACCATGCTATTTTGTACAATTTTCCTCGTGTCGCGCTCCTGACAGACAGCAGAAACGGGGCCCTCATTCTGGCGAAGAACATTCAGGATAACTCTATCTCCTACAAAATCAGAGAAAAGATCCAACAAAATCCACATCTAAGAACTGTAGAGGTTCACTACATTCCCGGACACGCTAACATCCCTCAGAACACTTCAGTTGACGCAGCAGCCAAAGAAGCCCACAGACGAGGAAAATACACAGTGGTTAAATGGAACCTTAAAGACGCTATGTGCGAAATACACAGAATCTTAAAAGCAGAATGGGAGAGAGAATACGCCGAGTTTGCTACTATCAAGCACCGAGGTTACTGCTCGCTTTTCCCCTCAACACCATCCAAACCGTGGTTCCTAAATAAAACTAAGCTTAAAGCCATTGACGCTAAAAGAATCAACAGACTGCTTAGTGGTAACGCATTCAATAGGCACACTCTCGCCAAAATGCATGTAGTTCCTAGTAACATATGTGATACATGCGATAGTATCGATAACGCCTCGCATTTAATTTTCAATTGTGCAAAGTACAACACAACAAGGCAAAACTTCCCATCTCTAAGAAAATATAATGATATTTACAAATTCTTTGAAAAAGAAAACATCAGCGCGTACCAAACACTAATTGACTTCATCGACGAAATTGATGTAAAGCTATAAACAGTACTCCAACATCTTCTATTCTTTGACTTGGCAATTTCCACCTTCAAAAGGCGGGCGGCCAAATAATCCCACGCTACTCACGGGTGGCTTGATAACTTAAATCCTAAAAAAAAAAAAAATAAATAAATTAATTAAATTACATTACAGCTAAGGACAATCTATCTACAATTACTACAAATAAGGACTACAAAACTACAGAGATATATACAAGGTAAAACAAACAATAATTACAATACATTTACACAACAATAAACATACTTAAACATCATTTATTTTTAACAGGAGGACAACTACAACGAAGCACCGGCCGGCATGGCAAACGCAATGCAGAACATTGCGCCGCATACCGGCCGGCTCCGTTGTCCCCCTGTGCAGGATTAGTGGCACCACCTGGGGTCTTTAGTGGCGATGGCTGGACTTGGAGATGGCGTGCATCGTGGGAATTGATGGTGTTGTTGGCGAGCGGCTCTGGTCCGGTCGCCCACGTTGCATCTTTCGTTTGTTGGTGTTGGCTGCTGCACTCGAGTGGCACTGGTCCGGCCACCCAACTGCATTGTCGTTGTGTGTTGGAGTTGGCGTCGATGCGGGTTGGCAATGGTCCGAGTTATTGGCCGCATCCAAGTGGCGAACTGGTCCGGCCACCAGGATACGTTGTCGATTGTGTTTTTGTTGGCCGCATCCGAGTGGCTGCTGGTCCGGCCACCAGGATGCGTTGTCAGGTGTATTGGCCTGGCCTCCTCGGCCACGTTCGTCGTCGGTTTTAATTGCGATTTCTGAGTGGCTGCTGGTCCGGCCACCCAGATGAGGAGGTGTTCGTTTTGGCGTGTGATTAAGTTTGTGTTTATTTGCAGGTGCTGTCGGCGTTTGGATGTTGTTGCTGGCGATCCTTGTCTGATTTGTGTTGGCGTGAGAGGCGTTTGCAGGTGAGTATTTGTGTTTGTTGGCAGCCTCTCTCCTGTTTCTCCTTCTATTGCAGGATTTGCTGGCGTCCGGCGGCTCAACACCAGGCCATCCCGCCCTCACATAATTGGCATGAGAGACGGGTGTGACCCAGTGGAGCGGCAACAGGCGTCAGCATCTGCATCGTCGTTTGGAATGGCAGCTGTGAGCAGGTATTTGCGTGACGTCATTGTGATGGTGTGGTGGCAGCGTCATCAGAAAGAGGCCTCCTTTTCCGCCCAATTGGCAGGAAATTGTCAATGTTGATGGCGAGGCAGCTTCTTGATGAACAGCTCTGTCTGGTGATTGGCAGGTAAGTGTGGATTTTGTGTGTTTTGGCCGTTTTTCGTGTTGTCGTGTATTGACTGTTTTTCTTTGTTGCAGTGGCTGTCTCTGGATCGACGATTGGGCGCATTAACAGGCGCCGCCCGATCGCATGCTTTCGCGTGCGCTGGCGATTTGGGCCCTCCACACTTGGCCCAGACCCTCCAACTCGTCGAATGGATCGTGGTCGGTCCATTCGTCGTCATCTTCGTCGTCAATTGCTTCGCAGTCCATATCGGATTCGGAGTCCGATATGGCTGCGGCGTCATGGTGCGTATTTGGTGCTGGTCGTGGTGATGGCTGTGTGGATGCTGCTGCTGCTGTTGTTGTCCGTTGTGACGGCACTCCTCCCGTGCTCTCGTCCCTTGCCTGCAGCAGGTTTGTCAATGTCGTTGTAATTGCTGCCAGTTTTTCTTCCAGCTCTCTAATTTTACCGGCATATCTTTCTAGGTTATGGGCACAGCTCCCATCGCACTGGGCGCCTGGCTGCTGCAGTAGCTGGGGTTGGCGTGGCTCCGGAGAACGATCTGAGATCGGCTGCATCGGCTGGACCCTCTGGTGTTGGCGCCCCTCGGCCAGTGGCTGGGGATGTTGGTGGCGATGCTGTAGCTGTTGCCGATGCTGCCGACCCGGACCGCGTTGGCGTTGCTGCTGCGGCTGTGGGTGGAGTGGCTGTGTGGGTGGCTGCTGCTGCTGCAACTGTCGCTGTAGTGGCTGCTGGAGACGTTGTGATGGCTGCTGGAGACGATGTGCTGGCTGTTGCTGCTGGAGTGGCTGCTGCATTGGCTGTGGCTGTTGCCGTATTGGCTGAGGCTGCTGCTGCTGCTGCCGTCGACGCTCCTCCTCCCTGGCGACCCTGTGGGCCACGAGCCGCTGCCTGGCTGCCTTGTAGGCGCTGCAGCCCTTGTAGGCGCTGATGTGCTGGCCCTGGCAGTTGGCGCATTTGGGAGCGACGTTCCTCGGCTTGCTGCACTCCGTCGTCAGGTGTCCACCCGCGCATTTCATGCAGACAGCAGCTCGTCTACAGTATGCGCGGGTGTGGCCAAACACCTGACATCGATGGCACTGGGCGGGGTCACGGGAGACTCCAAGTCTCTCAACCGTGACGGGCCTCCCACCCATGCGTCGCAGCTTTAAGACGTCGTATTGGCCACGGTCCGGTTTGGGGGCGATCTCAGCCTCGAAGAGGTTGTATTGCCCTTACAAACCGAACCGTGAACCCCTCGTTCAGCATGCTGCTGCGAATCCAATCCGGCGGCGTGGAGTGGGAGAGTCCTCGGATGAGGATCCTCAACCCACGATCCTGGCTGGGCTGATGCCCGAATTCGGCGTGCCGGATGTCATCGTCGGTGGTAGTGGCAGGGGTGTTTGTGATGGTGATGGCGGTGGTGGTGTTGGTGTTGGTAGTGGCAGGTGTATTGTATTGGCGTCATTATTATTTCTATTGTTAATTGTGGTATTGTCTGTGTGAATGGCTGGTAATTGTCTATGTATTGGCTGTTGTCGATGTTGGTGATGGCCGTGGGTCTGGCTATTTGCATTTATAGTTGTGGCAGGGGCAGGGGCATGTGTTGGCTGTGCAGATTGCGGCAGAGTGGCAGGATCGGAAACTGTGTTGGTGTTGGCTGCATCTGCCGTCCGTTTCTGCTGCTTCTGCTGTTGCTCCCTCAGCTCGTGCTGCCTCAGCTGCTCCTGGACAATAGCCTCTAGCTCCTTCATTGTCTGCCTTTTTTTCTTCGGCTTCCTAATTGGCGGCCGCTGCTGCCGCTGCTGGTGATGGCGGCCCCGTCGTCTAGCCTGCTTCCTCTCACCCTCACCCTCATCGTCACTCCCACTGTCGATGAGGGCGCGGCGTCGTTTTGGTGTTGGTGGGATTGGTGGCATTTGTGCAGGCTCAGCATTGGCCCGGATCGACCCGCTGCTCGAGCTCGAACCAGGTTCGACTCGCAACAGGTTCGATCCGGTCGTGTGTGTGTGTGGCGGCCCGTTGGCCGTTTTGGCGCTCCGCTCTTGCGCTTCGGCTTGCCGGCTCTCCTCCGACTTCTCCCTCTCCCGTTACTCCTGAACAGTTTTGTGCGTCCAAGAGCGTGAGAGGCGGGAAAAGTGGCAGTGAGAGCGGCGTCTTTTCGGCCTTTCCCTTTGTGGTTGGCGCGGTTTTTGTGACGGTGCTCGAGGGGGGAGTGGGTGTGGCCGTGGATATATCGGCCATGGCAATGTCTGGGCATAAATTGCCGAAGTTGGCGGCCGATAACACACTGGCATTGAGAAATGCAATTTGAATTGGCTTTTGTGTGTTATCGGCTCGGGTATTTTCCTAATTGGCGTGGTATTTTTTGGTCATTAATGGCGCTGCCACTTGTCAGGTATTGGGGAATGGGTGATAGTTGGGAAAGAAGAGGAAGAATGAAAGGTAAATATGCTAAAATAAATAACTAAAATTAATTAAATTACATTACAGGCCTGTTTCACCTTCTTTTGCAGGATTTGCTGGCGTCCGGCGGCTCAACACCAGGCCATCCCGCCCTCACATAAATGGCATGAGAGACGGGTGTGACCCAGTGGAGCGGCAACTGGCAAATGGCAGCTGTTGGTTCGGAGTGGCGTGACGTCATTGTGATGGTCGGTGGCAGCGTCATCAAAAGGGGCCTCCTTTTCCGCCCATTTGGCAGGAAATTGTCAATGTTGATGGCGAGGCAGCTTCTTGATGACAGACAGAGCTGTCTGGTGATTGGCAGGTACATGTGATTTTTATGTGTTTTGGCCGTTTTTCGTTGTTGTCCGTATTGACGTCTTTTTCCTTTGTTGCAGTGGCTGTCTCTGGATCGACGATTGGGCACATCAATAGGCGCCGCCCGAGCGCATGCTTTCGCGTGCGCTGGCGATTTAGGCCCTCGTCAAATGGATCGTGGTCGGTCCATTCGTCGTCATCCTCGTCGTTAATTGCTTCACAGTTCATATCGGATTCAGAGTCCGATATGGCTGCGGCGTCATGGTGCGTATTTGCAGTTGGTCGTGGTGATGGCTGTGTGGATGCTGCTGCTGCAGTTGTTGTCCGAAGTGGCGGCACTCCTCCCGTGCTCCCTTCCCTTGCCTGCAGCAGGTTTGTCAATGTCGTTGTAATTGCTGCCAGTTTTTCTTCCAGCTCTCTAATTTTTACGGCATATCTTTTCCGATTATGGGCACAGCTGCCATCGCACTGGGCGCCTGGCTGCTGCTGTATCTGGGGTTGGAGTGGCTCCGGAGCACGATTTGGGATCGGCTGCATCGGCTGGACCCTCTGGTATTGGCGCCCCTCGGCCAGTGGCTGGGGATGTTGGTCGCGATGCTGTAGCTGTTGTCGATGCTGCCGACCCGGACCGCGTTGGCGTTGCTGCTGCGGCTGTGGGTGGAGTGGCTGTGTGGGTGGCTGCTGCTGCTACAACTGTCGCTGTAGTGGCTGCTGGTGACGTTGTGCTGGCTGCTGGAGACGATGTGCTGGCTGTTGCTGCTGAAGTGGCTGCTGCATTGGCTGTGGCTGATGCCGTAGTGGCTGAGGCTGCTGCTGCTGCCGTCGATGCTCCTGGACAGCGACCCTGTGGGCCAGGAGCCGCTGCCTGGCTGCCTTGTAGGCGCTGCAGCCCTTGTAGGCGCTGATGTGGGCGCCCTGGCAGTTGGCGCATTTGGGATTGACGGCCCTTGGCTTGCTGCACTCCGTCGTCAGGTGTCCACCCGCGCATTTCATGCAGACAGCAGCTCGTCTACAGTATGCGCGGGTGTGGCCAAACACCTGACATCGATGGCTGAATTGACGGCTGCGATCGAATCGATCGGTGATCGCCCGAGTAAACCGGACCGTGTACCCCTCGGCCTGCATGCAGTCCCGGAACCAGTCAGAGGGCGTGGAATGGGGAAGACCTCGGATGAGGATCCTCAATCCTCTGTCCTCCACAGGCTGATCCCCGAACTCGCCGTGCCGGATGTCATTGGCAATGGCAAGGGTGTGTGTATTGGGAGTGGCAGTAGTTGTGTTGGTGTTGGTATTGGCGAGGGTGCTGGTGTGAGTGGCGGTGTTGGTGTTGGTTTTTTTTTTTATTTTTTTTTTATATTCATATACTTATTTATTTGCTCTATAATATATACTGTACAATTTATATTCAACTTAATTTAACGGACAAGAGTATGTTGGGACTAGGGGACCCGCGGACTGCGGTACTGCCGCAAAGCATTGCTTCGCAGTGGCGTGGACACCTACTCCGTCTGCTCCTTCCGCCTTCTCTCCAAGGACCTAAGCGTTCGCATCACGCTAGAGGCGAACTCCGCGGCCGCTTCCCACACCTTCGGGTCTGCCAGCATCAGCGGCACCAGAGTCTCGGTGCTGACCCTAGACCCTGCTGCTGTCTCCAATGTCTGACGCTCGAGGTCAAACCTGTGGCAGTCGAAGAGGACGTGGCGAGCGTCCTCCTCTATGCCTGTGCCACACTCGGGGCACCAGTCCTCTGTCTCGTGGCCGAAGCGCTTGAGGTAGCCGCGGAAGCAGCCATGTCCGCTCAGTGCCTGGGTAAGGTAGAAATCCACCTGGCCGTGCTTCCTTTCACCCCAGCATGCTATGCTTGGGATGAGGGTGTGGGTCCATCGGCCTTTGGGTGAGTGGTCCTATCGAGTCTGCCATCTGTCTATGCTGGTCCTTCTGGCGGCGTCCTTAATTTCTGCTTTGGAGCGTACCTCGGCTGCACTGTCCGTCATGGCATCATGGCTCTCCTTCCTCTCCCTTATCAGCTCCCTGAGCGGAACTTGCCCGGCAATGACTAACGCGGCTTCGTCTGAGATGGTCCGGAACGAGCACGCGATCCTTATGGCGCACAGTCTGTACGTTGCCTCAACTCCTCGCATGTAGCTCCTCACCTTCGCGGCTTCTGCCCACACCGGTGCGGCGTAGAGCATCTGCGACGTCACTACGCTCGTCAGCAGTTTCCTCGTTGCCTGCTTTGGCCCTCTGGTGTTTAGCAGCATCCTGGATAGCGCTCCCGCGGTCCCACCGGCCTTCGTGTGGACGTATTCCAGATGGATGCTCTTTGAAGGACAGGCGCGTGTCGATGAGGACTCCAAGGTACTTGATGGACCTCTGCGATTCGATCGCGGTCCCACCGACCTGCACTCTGGCGGTCTCGACCACTTTACGGCTGGATATCAGGACCGCCTCCGTTTTTTGGGCCGCCAGCTCCAGCCCCGCGGCGGCTAGCCACGCCTCGACGGCTTGTATGGCGACGTTGGCAAGCTCCTCCACTGCGGCAAGTTCCATCGCTACCGCCACTATTGCGACGTCGTCAGCGAAACCCACCAGGTTAGTGTTGGCTGGCATCGGGAGCCGTAGGACCCTGTCGTACATGGCGTTCCAGAGCAGAGGTCCCAAAACGGAGCCCTGCGGGACTCCGGCTGAGTCTTCGTATGCCCTAGAGCCCTGACATGTGTCCATTGTCAGTACCCTATTGCTGAAATAGCTGCGCGCTATATTCAGTAGGTAGCCCGGGATGTTGAAGGACCTCAGTGCCTCCAGCGTCCGGGTCCAGTCGGCCGAGTTGAAGGCGTTCCTAATTTCCAGTGTCACCACCAGACAATAGGACTTGGTTCCGCCTCTCCACCTAGTCCCAGCAATGGCTTCCTCCGCCGTTTGTACGACCCTCAAGATGGCGTCCAGCGTCGACCTCCCTTTCCTGAACCCGTATTGGTTCTGGGAGAGACCGCCTGCTACTTCGATGTCTGCGCTCAGCCTCGCACCGATCACCCTTTCGAAGACTTTTCCCATGGAGTCCACAAGGCAGATGGGCCTGTAGGAAGAGGCCACCCCTGGCGGCTTGCCCGGCTTGGTTAACAGTAACAGCCGTTGCCTTTTCCACCTCTCGGGGAACGTCCCCTCCTGGAGGCATTTGTTAAAAAGGCCCGCAACTTCCCTCGGGAGTAGAAGAAGTGCCAGCTTCAACGCGCTGTTGGGGATCGCATCCGGACCCGGAGCCTTCCTAGGTATCAGGTTTCTGCCTGCCTGCAACACCTCGGCTTCCGTAACCTCGCAGATGTCGCTCGGGCTATGCTCGAACCGCAGGGAGCTAGGGATCTGCCGTCCTCGAGGAAACAGTGCCCTGACTATACCCTCCAGTGCCTCTGGATCTGTTGGAGCTTTACTGCCCGCGTTCAGCCTCTTCACCACCATCCTGTACGCGCCTCCCCAGGTGTCCTCTTCGGCGGCATCCCTCTTGCTGTTCCTTATGGCGGTCTTCAGATCCTTCCTCGCCGCTTTGTAGGTCTCGCTGCATCGGGCCAAGCGCGGTGTGCCTCTGGCTCGCTGGAGCAGCCTTCTGGCCCGGTGGCAGGTTCTACGGAGAACCGCAATCGCTTCGCTCCACCAGAAAACTGGATCCTTGTGCTTCCGGAACGTCCCTCTCGGTAGCATGCTCTGGTCGCAGGCGCCTTCAAGTGCGTCCGCCAATTTGGTCGCCATATCGTTGGCTCCGTCTGCATCGTTTGCAGAGTAGCTCTCAAGGGCGCTTGCGAAGGCTTGGGCCCTCAGCGTGTCCTGGCGGTACGCCTTCCCATGCCGGAACGTGGTACCTCTCGATCGGGCAAGGGTGCCCAGGGTGCATAGTATGGCCTCGTGGTCGCTGGCAGTATATACGCCGCTGATCCTCCATCGGGCGTTCCGGGCCAGCGTGCTGCTGGCATAGGTGAGATCGATGATCGACCCTACACCTGCCCTGCTGAAAGTTTGCTGGGACCCTTCGTTCAGAAGGACGACGTCCAGAGAGGCAAAAGCCTCCAACACCGTGCGGCCTCTGGCGTTTGTACGGGAGGACCCCCATTCCAGGGCCCAGGCGTTGAAGTCGCCTCCGACTACGACGTTGTTCCGTCCTCGCAGATCGCAGCTCAGCTCGTCCACAATGCGGCTGAAAGTCTCCAGTGAGAGGCTGGGTGCCAGGCAGCAGCTGTAGAACCATATGCCGCCTACATACCCTCGGACGAACCCGTCTGCCGACTTGGTGTCGCGCAATTGTGGCGCGTCGACGCCACAGAGCCACAGGGCCGCTTTGCCAGTAAGGTCCGTGGCCCAATCGCTGCTGCTGCCCACCTTATGTGGTTCGCTGAGGAGTGCCACCTCAGAGCCAAGCTCGCGCACCGTCTGCGTCAGGAGATCCTGTGCGGCCCTGCAGTGATTCAGGTTGAGTTGAATCAACTGCATGTCGTCCTGGGCTGGGCAGTTTTAAGTGCCTGCCTGGTGCGTGACCTCCTTCTTTCCAGCTGCTGAGCAGATGAAGCACGCAGGCTCTTTTTTGCATTCGGCAACTTTGTGCCCTTTCTCCCCGCATTTGATGCAGCAGCCGCTCCTGTTCACTGTACTCTTGCAGTTCCGTGCGATATGCCCGGGTTCCAGGCATCGATAGCACCTTGGGAGTCCATCTCTTTCCCGGATCCTACATATGGTCCAGCCGATCCTCACCTTGCCGCCTTTCAGGACCGCTTGGCCCAGGGAGAAGGGCAAGCTGACCACCGCCAGCTGAGACTCCGCGTAACCGCGGCGCAGACTGCGGACTCTTACTCGAGCCTCGTCAACGTTGAATTGGCGAGTTAGAGCGGCACAGATCTCCTGCTCCGTCGCGAGGGAGTCGATGTCCCGTATCTCCAATATGACCACCTTCGAGTCTTCCGTCATTGCGTGCACAGACGCTCCATCGCCGAGGACACGTGCGATGCTGGCTTTCATGCCCTCAGCACTCTCCACGCTGTCTTTTGCCACCTCCAGCAGAAGGTTGCCGTTTATGGTGCGGCGTACCTTGGAGACGCAGCTTCCCAGGTCGGGAAGCTGGTTGTCGTGTCGTCTGGGGACCATTGCCAGAACCTCGCTGTACGACTTCCCGGGGGCCTGAACTATGACCGCGTCTGGGCGAGCGCGGCGTGTTGCTCTCGGCTTCTTGGCCACCACGCTCCATTCGCTGTCCGGGATTCCGGGGCACTTGGGCTGCCTCAAGGCGCTGGTCGTCGCCACGTCTCCGTGTGGCCGCAACGGGGCCTTTTTAAGGGTCCTCTTGGTTGCGATAGCTCCTTTTCGCTGCCTTGGGATCGTAGGTGGGGTTCCCGGCTCCCCCATTGGATCTTCGGCCACGGATGGCTGGCTAAGTTTACGCCACGGTTCGGTTTGCGCTGCGGCATCTTTCCTCCAGACGGTCGTTGTCTGCTGCTCCTTGTCTGCGCTCCGCGTGCTCTGTGAGCATTTCGGGCACAGGCCTTGGGCGTCGGAGCCTTCCTGCAGCGCGCTTCTACCCGCTGCTCGATTCGATGATGTTCGAGTGCAGCTCCTTCATGCGCACGAACAGTGCTCTGGTGGCCATGTTGATGTGGCGCGTATTTTTGTCCATCATCCTGGTCTGAACCTCATCAAGGATTTTTCCCAGCTCCGAGAGGTTCTCAAGGCAGGTAGCCTCCTGGTGGGCCTTGCTCTTCTTGGGCGGCGTTTGCCTCTGGGAACTTCCCGGGCTGGCTGGGTCCCGAACCCTCTTGGGGGTCTCCCTAGAGTCAAGGTCCCGACTCTGCGCCGCTGCTGCTGGAGATGGAGATGGCTCGCGTGCCGGCGATCGGGCGAGCATGCTACCCTTCCTGAAGGCGAGCTTTTCATCCTCCTCCATTTCTATTGTTTACTTTAGAATTTGAATTTCGAAATTAAAATCTCCCTCCGTTGGCGCGCAACTCCAGCTCTCTCCAACACTCTGGCAGCCCTGGGTCGATCGGGGCTGTCTGGCAACACCGTCCGTGTGGCAACTCTACGCGATCACCTGTCTGGCGGCGCGATCAGCTGCTGTGTGTGAAGCTCCGGACGAGAAGAAGAAGAAAGAAGAAAAGTTGAGTGAAAATTCCTTTTTTTCCCTCCACCAACAATGTGGAAAGTGGAAGTGGAAGGCGCCAAAACAAGGGTTCACCCCCCCTTCCCCTGCTGCCTGGAGCGCACTGATTGTGCCCCTGCAACAGAGCGGGATGCCGGTGGGGCCGGTTTTTATACGCAGTACGTACCGGTGCGACAGCAACCTGCTCTCAAAAGCTTTTCTTCCAGGTAACACGCGCAGCGCGGATGCTAAAAACGGAAAATCAGGAGCCCGTGATTCAAAACAACCGCACTTGAAAACGCTCAACTCTGTGTGTGTCGGTGTTGGTGTTGGTGTTTGTATTTGTGTGTTGTGTTTGCTGCCGCTGCTGGTGATGGCGGCCCCGTCGTCTAGCCTGCTTCCTCTCACCCTCATCGTCACTCCCACTGTCGATGAGGGCGCGGCGTCGTTTTGGTCTTGGTCGGATTGGTGGCATATGTGCAGGCTGGGCATTGGCCCGGATCGACCCGCTGCTCGAACTCGAACCAAGTTCGACTCGCAACGTGTTCGATCCGTTCGTGTGTGTGTGTGTGGCTGCCCGTTGGCCGTTTTGGCGCTCTGCTCCTGCGCGTCGGTTTGCCGGCTCTCCTCCGTCTTCTCCCACTCCCGTTACTCTCGAACGGTTTTGTATGTCCGAGAGCGTGAGTGGCGGGAAAAGCGGCAGCGAGAGCGGCGTCCTATCGGCCTTTCCCTTTGCGTTTGGCGGCATTTTGGGATTTGGCGGGGTTGCGGGATTTGCCGTTGGTATTGGCGCTGCTGTTGCTGCTGATGTGATGGGGCTCGAGGGGGGAGTGGCTATGGCCGTGGATATATCGGCCATGGCAATGGCTGGGTACTCACTCGCTGGGTCGCTGTGGCGTCGGCGCTCTGCATTGGCTGGGGCGTTGGTGTTGGCGCCTGCGCCGAGGGCTCTGCTGCTGCTGCTGCAATTGGCGGTGTTGGTGTTGGTGTTGTTGGCTGCTGCTGCTGCTGCTAGGGCGCCTCTGCGGGCCGCTCTGCCGCCGTCGCTGTGGCGTCTGTTCGACCCTCGTCTGGCCATTCCTCTCGTCATAGTTGTTGTTAGTTTGTGTATTGGCGATTTGCTGTCTGTTTGTTGTTTTCCCTTATTGAAAAGTCTCGTGTGTGTGTGTTTGTGTTTAATGTATTTATTGGCACTTTCTGTCTCTTTACACAGTTTGTCTCTCGTTAGGTTTGTGTTTTTATAAGTTAATGTTATTTATTGGCGTTTAAAATTAATGACATTTATTGGGGAGCAGAAAGCTTGTCGATAGTAGTAGTGGTGGTGGTCGGGGGGAGGAAGGGACTTTTTGTCATGTCAGCGGGGGCACGGCACGGCACGGCACACGACAGACACCACAAAAAAAGAAAACAAAGCACAACAGCAAGACAACGGAACACGGCGACACGAAAAAAGACACGAAACGGTTTTGGCACGTCCGACGATCGCGACCTCTCGAGCGGGTGGACGAGATGAGAGTGGCGGACGAGGTTCATGGTGGAGCTCTCACATGTCCGCCAACTCTCATACTCTCCCCCTCAACTCGAAAGGCCCGATCGCCGATCGTCATTTACCGGTGCTCTCACCCCCGGTTCCACTTTCACTCACCCCAATATTGAGTGAGATGAAAGTAGTCCGAGGGCAGCAGCACCGATAAGTAGGCAATGGAAGATTGTAGTGGCCGTTTGTTTTAGTGGCTGTCTGTGTTGTTGTTGGTTAATGGCTAGTGTTCTTGTGAGTTCTTTGTCTCCGTGTATTGGCTGCTCTGTTGTCGGGGGATGGGATGGGGGAAATTTGCCTGCTTCCGTATAACCGCCCGGATACTTTCAACTTCCGGATCTTACGATCCGGGCGCGAGACGCTCCGAAGAGTCGACCGCATAGCATCTTGTGGGCGGTTTAAATGGCTTTGTTGGGGCTTTTGGCAGAGTGTGTAGTGGCCAGTGAAGCAAACCCAGATTAAATTCCCTAATAATTTCCCAGATATAAAGCAGATTCAAATCACGCGCCAACTTGATTAGTTCGGACACCAAGGCTTTAAAAACAGCTACTTCGAATATGGAGCTTTAATTGCTCGAATGTTCTTTTTCGTCTCTCGAGACCGAATTCCATGGAAGGGTCCCGTTAAAGCTCGTCTATGCCGCTTAAGCCGACAGCGACGGTGAACACGCGGATTAATTCCATTTTTCTCCCAAAACTCTTCGGTTGTGCCTGTGCCAATAGTGCCAAACTCTAGGGGAAGTTCACGTGTCCCTGTATTACATAATACATACCAAATTACATAACTGCAAGTCGGCGGAGAATCGACTAAAAAAGCAAGATCAAGCTATATTGTGTGGTGAAAGTGCAAAGTGCTACGTAGAGAAAAAGGAGGTGATTATAGAGGAAAGCAGGCTTGGTACATTCACTGAATTCCGAATCTATTACAGAATCTCTTGGTCACTGGAGGTCTGCCGTGCTTTGTCGCTCTCACGCCTAACCCCCCCACGCAACCTCCAGTGTCTTATTTTTGGCCGCTTCGAATTACCAGCGTTTCCGTTGTACGGACGATCTGTATCGACCTTTGAATGCCCTCTAATCGTATCTTGCGAGATGCAACTCAACATCCTTGATTCGGAATCGACAACGCCTAGGAATTAAAGTGAAAATTTATGTCAGCTAAAATTGTGCAGAAGATGTGAATACAACATCAGGAATCGGAATCTAGGGTGACCTGTGTCGTGGACAACATGTGATCATCGATTCGTGAGTACGAACATACCCGCGAAATGGCAGGGTATAGCAGCGGTGCAGCGTAATGAAAGGGAGAGCGTGATAGCTCACACGCCAAGAGCGAGCTTTCGTTCGAAGAGAATTCGGACATATGCGTGCGTATGCACACACATATAAACGTGCATTAATTTGATCATCGACATTCTCTTTGCTTTGTCTTGTTCTTTTCTTTTGCTTACATTCTTGTGTTTGCACTTCAATTTAATTTGACTTTAAATGTAAAATCATATAAACATATACAGTTATATTAAGGAATATCTTTCCTATAGAATTAATTTCTTTATCATATGTCATAAGTCCTTTCCTAATCAACTCAATGTTCAGCCTTGATTCACTCTGGCAATGTCGGCCAAAATATCATTCTTTAATTCTTTACTATTTTTATATAATTAATATTGTTCCACAGCTACCGAAGCAGTTCATTGGGCCCAACGAGCTCGTCAAGGAAAGTGTTTGAATTTGGTAATGATCATTAGTTTCGTATTGAATGGAAATGTTGACCTTCGTGAGTAAAAAGGCTCAGTTTTGCTATGAATTGTATTTTATATTCTTAAGTTAATGAACCTTTTGTTATATATGAATCTTTTGAATCTTGATTAATAGAACTATTTTGAATTGACATGAATTTGGAATAAATAACAACCATTCTGTCTAAGTACATAATGCCAATGATGCATCGAGTGTAATAATGCCGAGGTAGTTACGTTAGGGGCCATGCCAACATCGTTCCACGCATTGCCGAAGGTAGGGAGGGTATAGAGGAACTAGTGATCTCCTACACCTAGGATCACTAAATTGAATACGCGACTACCGGATTCCTTCTCGCCATCTATGCCGACCGGGGATTGATTACATTTGTTTTTTTTTTGTTTTGATCAAAGTAGATTCTGTGTCAGTGCACTTAAATTTTTATAATATGGCGAGATCCAGGAAGTATAGGGATAGGAAAGACCCCGACCCCATCCGGCGAGCTGAGCCCAGAGCGCAGTATAGTGCACTAACCCCGATTCCCTTTCCTGCTGAGGCTGCATTGCCAACAAGATTTAACCAGCCCGTAGCCGTAACATTATAAAATGGCGCCCAACGTGGGGCCCGAAGACGAAACGACGTGTTATAATCGGAAAAGTGTAGAAAAGATACGATTATTTCCAGATGAGGATAATTCCGAACGGTTGGAGTAACCTTCGTGATTCACGGTTAAGCTCTGTTAATACATCCATTAGCCTGTTAATTAAAAAATTCGGTACATCGTGTTGACGTGTAGTCAGCTTTTGGAATGGAGGTTTCAATTCGACTGAGTAGGGATTGGTCTACCAAGAAATGACGGCGTGAACTGTATAGATGTCTGAAGAAAATATTTTAGTAGAATAAAGATGTTAGTGCCGTGTATCTGAGCTGTGGAATTTGCGATTGCAATTCAGGATTTTGTATTGATCGACCCAACCAGACGCACGACCACTTTCAACTTTATAGGAACATGACTTGTTCGGTACTTGGAATGGCGGGTCTTAGAGAAACTTTAAGTTCCCGACGAGTATCAGACATAGTCTAATAGGAACCTTTAATATCCATTTAATTCAATAATCATAGAGGCAGAAGAGAGGAGTTACACATCGATGTAGAATTGGCATTTGTGGAAAAGACAGAAAATATTTTGCTGATTGAAGAAAAAAACGAGGGGGAACGTTGTGAGTTGCTGCGTACACCGCAACTCTACAGTTATACCCGATACTAAGTCAGTATGGCTCTGCTGCGGCAGACGCCGCTAATATTGAACCACACGACAAAGAGTGCGTGCGAGAGAGACAAAAAATCAGTCTAAGCGTGACGTCGGGCGCTGCGTGGCCACTGCAAATTGATTTCTTGCTTTTGGCTACAAAAATGATCCGATCTGATCCAGATTCAGCAATCTGATAGATATAGTCATTATCTATGATTCTGCGTTTTTAGTTTTCTCGAATGTGCAATATTGTGTATGCAACAGATTTTCGTCCTTTGTGGGGGCGGAAGGGGGTGGGGCGAAATTCTGAGATATACGTTTTATAGTGAGATCTAACAGAAGTGCGGATACCAAATTTGGTTACTCTAGCCTTAATAGTCTTTGAGATTTGTGGATGCCCCAGATTTTCGTCCTTTGCGGGGGCGGAAGGGGGTGTGGCGAAATTTTGACACGAAACGGTCAAGGTCCGATATCGCAGGAGTGTGGATACCAAATTTGGTTGCTCTGGCCCTTATAGGTTCTGAGATCCTTGAACTCATATTTTGCAATTGGCAAAGCCGACCCTGAAACCTGTGTGTTAGAGAGAGACAGAGCGAGAAAGAATGAAATTGTTTTCTTGATTCTGGCTATAATAATTATACGATCTGGTTGAGATTTTACACTCTAGAACATATAGTCATCCTCTACGATTCTGCGTTTTTGGTTTTATCGTATCTTTAAAAATGTGGATGCCACAGATTTTCGTTCTTTGTGGGGGCGGAAGTGGACGGGGCGAAGTTTTGAAATATTTTTGTAGCAGTGACATACCACAGAAGTCTGGATACAAAACATCGTTGCTCTAGCTCTTATAGTCTTTGAGCACTAGGCGCTGAAGGGGACGGACGGACGGACGGACGGACGGACAGACGGACAGACAGACAGGGCTCAATCGACTCGGCTATTGATGCTGATCAAGAATATATATTATGGGGTCGGAAACGATTCCTTCTGGACGTTACACACATCCACTTTTACCACAAATCTAATATACCCCAATACTCATTTTGAGTATCGGGTATAAAAAGAAAAAAAAAATTAAGAGGAAATATGGCCAGTAAAGATAATAGCTTTGAAACTGCATTAAATCAGCATGGCTATTGTCGCATTTGCCACGATAAACTTGAGAAAGATCAATTGTTTGCCACGACACCGTGTCAACATCAATTTCACCATTCCTGATTGACCGAGATGCTTAAGAAACAGAATACTTCCTTAATATGGAATGAAACCGCAACCAATTCTTTTGAAGAATTGAAACGAAGATTAACATCAGCTCCAATTCTCAGAACTCCTGATTTTTCTAAGAAATTCATCTTATTGTGTGATGCTAGTTCTTTTGGTCTCGGGTGCGTCCTAGCTCAAGAGAATGAAGAAGGCTTCGAAATGCCAATTGGATACATGTTGGTTAAGTTATCCAAAACTCAACGGAATTATTCCGTTACAGAACTAGAATGTCTAGCAGTTATTAAGGGAATTAAGAAATTTCGAGCTTACATAGAAGGCCAGGAATTCTTAGTAATAACCGACCATGCAGCATTGCAGTGGTTGATGCGACAAAAGGATTTGTCTGGAAGGCTCGCGCGATGGGCTATACAGTTACAGGGTTTTGATTTTCGCATTGAACACCGGAAGGATTCACAAAATGTTATTGCTGACACTCTGTCAAGGCAAAATGAATCGTCAGTAGATGAGTTTATAGATCTAGGGCCGATCATCGATTTAGAGTCCGAGCATTTCACTTCGTTGGAATATCTGAATTTAATTGAACGCATTCAGCAGAACCAAGAGAAACTTCCAGATTTAAAAATAACAGATGGCTATGTATACAAACGCACCGAAGCTTCGATTGGAGATTCTGAATCTGACCACCAGTCGTGGAAATTATGGGTACCCTCTGGCCTAGTCAGTAGTGTTATCAAACAAGCCCATGATTCTCCTAGCGCATCACATGGCGGGATGGGTATAACCGTTGAAAAACTTAAGAGATACCTGTTCTGGCCCAAGATGTTGGTTCAAATCCGAGAGTATGTGAATAATTGTGTCATTTGTAAACAGACCAAAAGTCCCAATATAGTATTACGACCACCATTGGGAAAGCCAATGCAATCAGAGAGACCGTTTCAACGACTCTACATGTATCTGTTAGGTCCATACCCTCGTTCAAAGGCAGGGAATATCGGATTATTAATAATCGTGGATCATTGTACAAAATTCCATTTCCTCTGTCCATTGAAACGATTCACTTCCGGAAAGATTTGCGAGTACTTAGAAAATTCCATTTTCTTTACGTTTGGAGTGCCGGAATCCATCTTAACGGACAATGGTTCTCAATTTCGATCAGGATTCTTTGAGGCTTTTCTAACTCGATTTTCAATTAAACATATTTGTACCGCTTTTTATTCGCCTCAAGCGAATGCAAGCGAGCGCTTAAACAGTTTACGGCGCCATACACGCCGCAAGAGAATCCGACAGAGCGAACGAACAGAACGGTAAAGACCATGATAGCTCAGTTCACCGAGGGTGATCAAAGGTGTTGGGATGAAAAATGGCCGGAGCTGATGCTGGCCATGAATTCGGGAGTGTCGGATACAACGGGATATTCACCGGCGTTCGTGGTGCAAGGAAGGGAACCCCGGCTGCCAAAGGCCCTATATGACGAGGAGACGGTAGGCACGGGACAAGGCACAGAGACGCCGGATGAAAATGCGAAGAAATTAAAGGAGCTGTTTCAGTTGGTTCGACGCAACTTGGAAAGGGCAGCCCAGGATCAGGCCAGGCATTACAACCTGAGAAGAAGACCGTGGAGACCCAAAGTGGGAGAGGTCGTGTGGGCCAAACAGCACCACCTTTCCAATGCAGCGGAGGGATTCGCCGCGAAGCTGGCACCAAGGTACGATGGGCCATACCAGATAGAGGACTTTATATCCCCGGTTATCTGCAACCTAAGAAAGGAGGGCGACAGGAAGAGAACGGCACACATACGAGATCTGAAACCCCAACCCGAGGAGCGAGAGACACAGGGGTGAAGGAGAATGGCTGTAATAGGTCGCCCTAAAGGGTCACGCAGGACCAGGAACGGTAGAGTGCCACGCAGGACACTGGGGAAGGGTGCCGCGCAGGACACGCACGAGACTCGTCAGCACGCACTTAGTGCACTTAGATTAAAAAAAAAAGGCGAACAGGAAGACTGTGGTTGGAGAAATCTGAAAAAAAAGCGAAAATTAGTAAAAAGAAAGGAAAATAAAACGAGAAGAGGAAAAGCTCAGCAAACCTGAACAGGAAACGCATCACCCAAAGCTGTGAGGCGAATCCAAGGTCGGGGAGTGTAATCTCAGACAGCGGATGACCAGGAAAAACCCAGGGGCCAGGCTCACGCCTCAACGCGGACTCACGGGGCAACTACGAGCGTCGGGCCGGAACGACGGGTGCCGCTCATGCGTGGACTACCGGGCGAGGAGTCGGATGATCCTCGGGTCCGAGCCACTGTGTGAGGGAGACACCTGTCAAAAGAGTCCGGCCGGTGGCGCATAGGAGTTGCCCTGGGATGTGAGCCCAAGATTCCAGCCCGGGCGGAGGGTCGGAGGACCCATTGTTCACGAGCGGAATCGCGGCAAGCGGCCCGCATTGAGGGCAGAGGGCGAGCTGGAAAGGGAGAAAGGATTGAGTAAAAGTCATCCGGGTCGGGAGAACTCACCCAGGCCAAGGAGGGTCCGAGCAGCACGGGATGAAGAAGACAGGTCGGCGGTGGCATGTAAGAATAAATAGCAATTTTTGTAACGATTAAAAGTAAATAATTAGCAATCCATCAATCCATTAAATAGCAATTAAAATAAACAAGAATAAAGGGCTAAATAAAAGTTGTGAATAAGCAAAAATAAAAGGGGGGAATAAAAAGCAAAATAATCATGAACGGGTGGGTCCATCAAAGATGGAAAAGTTTTATCCATGAGCCAACAGAGAAACGCGGCGAGAACACAACAGTATCCAAAAAAAAGGGATAAGGCGAAATCGGATAGAGAGCGGAGAGCGCGACGGCACTCACACAACCAGGGGAAAGATGCCGTTAGAGAGCGCGGCCGGCAGAGAGACGAGGCTGAGGGCCATGAGTACAAACGCAACAACCGTTAGAACCAGGCGGGAGAGACCGAAACACGGAGCACCGGCACCGGTAGTGGGAACGATTGGCAATGCAACGCGTGTATATAGGCGGGTGGAAAACGGAACAGCGAACACTTGAAGGTAATTATCACCAGAAAGAACGCAAGAAAAGCAGCAAGAAAAAAAATGGAGATGAAACGCGGGCTCAACCACGAGGATGGCAGGAAGAAGATGGATGATATGAGGGCCTTCCTGGAGGAGCAACAGGCGATCGTGGGAGAAGGGGGCTATCGCGCCGGTACTTCTCGTCAGCGACGGGCGTCTCTGCTCTCGCGTAGCGACGAGGAGGATTGGTGCGATGGCTCCCAGTTCCTTCAACTGCTGGCCTCGCCGTTGGTGTCACCGGCGCCATCGGGGCACGACTCGGTGTCGCCGACGGTGTCATCGGATGAGGAGGAGAAGGACGACGACGAGGTCATATGCACCGACGGCCCGCGCGCGCCAACCGCTCAGGAGAAGGCCAGATGGAGACGGCAGCAAGGGGCGGAGCCGGAGACGAGGAATGGAAGGCCGCTGACCCTGCGCGACAAAATCGAGGCGGTGAGGCGGAGGTTTCAGGAGGCGACGCCGGAGGAGAAGCGCCGGATGCACCAAGTGCTGGAGAGGGCGCGGGCGATCAGGCGGCGGAGGGACGAGCGGATGGAGGCGCGGCGGCGACAGGCGGAAAGAACCGCCAGTACGGAGGAGCACGGCCAAGAGAGCGACGAGGCGCCGCCACCCCACCATTCCGGGTGGTGCTGCCGCCGATGCAGCCCCGGAACGACGAGGCGGAGACCGAGGGAACGCCGCCCCAGGCCACGGGCAAGCAGGCTACGAACCCAGAGGCCGAGTGGCAGCGGCGGCTGCAGCAGGCCGAGGAGGAGGAAGGCGAGCTGTGGCAACCTACGCCACCGGCCGAGGATGACGAGGGCCCCGAGAGGCGGCAGCCGCAGGCCGAGGAGGAGCAGCACCAGCACCAGCACCAGCAGCACCAGCAGCAGCAGCACCAGCAGCACCAGCAGCCGCATCAGCAGCAGCAGGGGCAGGAGCAGTGGCAGCAGCAACCACAGTGGAGGGGACCGGAGGCGGACCGTAATGGGACCGTATGTATCGCAGGAGGTGCGGACCGCCGAGCGCCAGGGGATGGTGTGGCACCACCAGACCCTGCACATCACGTGGGCCGAGCGAAGCCCAGCCAGAGGCCGGCGCCCGGGTGTGGGAGGAGAGTCCACGCGGCAGCAACAACAGGCCCCCGCGGAGGAGGGACCCCGGACCCGCCCCCACGACCTCAGCGGCAGCAATGGCGACGGCGGAGGCAGCGATGCGGACTGCAGAAGAGGCGAAGGTGACAGCAGAGACGCAGGCCGCGGAAATGGCGACGGCGGCCCAGACGGCGACGGCGGTCCCGACGGCGACGGCCGAAACAGCGGCAGCCACGGCGACGGCGTCGATGCGAACGGCAGTGGAGGCGACGACGGCAGCAGGGACGCAGACCGCGGAAACGGCGACGGCGGTCCAGACAGCGACGGCCGAGGCAGCGGCAGAGGCGGCGACGGCGGCCGCGGAAACGGCGACGGCGGCGACAGCACCGACGGAGGTGGAACTCGAGGCGTGGGAGCGCGGACCGTGGGTGTGGCCCGCACCGGAGAGGTCGACGGCGGCCGAGCGCCCGGCTCTGAAGCGGCAGGCCTCCTGCCCGGAGCCCTGTGCAGGACCGAAGCGACCGGCTCTGCAACGGCAGAGCTCGGCACCAGCAGCCACGGTCCACTGGACGGCGATCCCGCGGGAGGAGTGGCCGGCGGCAGTGGTCCGCGCGCAGACCCAGATTCGCCTCGTGGGTAGGAGGGTGAAGAAGCTGGTGAGCGAGCGGGGTACCCGGTACCGCATTGCGATGTCGGCCACACGCACGGAGGTGTTCCGTGAACAAAAGTAAGGGGAAAAAAAAGGGTAAAGGAAAAAAAGAGCAAAAGGGAAAAAAAAAAAAGAAAAAAAACAAGGGCGAAACACGCGGGAAGAAAATGAATAAAGAGAAGACGAAAAAGAGAAAAGTGGAATACTTACTGGGGAGAGATATCGAGTGGATCGCCTAAGCGCCCCTACACCTTATCGATAGGCGGGGATTCGGCCCCAGCCAGAAAATTGCAAGGGCTGGCAGCGCCGCCCGAGCAAAGGTGCCAGAGGGCGCCCGTGATCCCAGATGCAGTAAGGAGCGCGCGTAAAATGGGACCGTTTGAATGGGGAAAGCACACTCCGTCGCAAGGTCGCGGAAAACGGGAGTATTCCGCTGCGGGAAGAAAGAGGGGGGTGTGAGGAACCGCGGTTCCCACAGGCCGAATTCGACCAAGGCATAGCCGGATAAAGGCGGTGGGACGGTCGGATAAAGGCTGATGGCCGGCTGGATAAGGCGAAGGTCAGCCCAGATACCCACGGATATCCGGGTGCGGCGAAGAGGACAAGGGCCCCGAGAGGAGAAGTGTCCCGCTCTCGGAGCAAGAGAAACGCGAAAGGCAGAGGAGACGGCGGGATCGGGCCGGCAGCGATCCGACGCATGACCAAATACGGGCATGGGATCACGCCACCGTTACGAAGGCCGTGGAAACCAGGAGACGGCGATGGAAAACTACCAACGCCGAGCCGGGGCCCGTCAAGGGGCTATAAAAGGAGGCTGCGGCAACGAAGCGGGTCTCTTTTTCCGTAGAGAAGTGATCGCGCGCGCACGTTGAAACCCCGCCGAAACGAATAAGTAATACCCGGTACGGTTCGAAGAAGTGCAGTGAAGTGAATAGCAACAGGAAGACAGGCCCCGCCTGCCCCCAGAGTGAGTCTAAGTTAAGAGGTGATCCACAGTTGCCGGCGGAAGCTAAGAGGGGAGTGCGAGACGTAGAGTGCGGATTTGCGTGGCGGGCCAAAGCAATAGCGGAGGTCAAACTGCCCCAATCAATAGCCTCAACGCTGCCACACCCGACGAGAGCCCACGCGTGGTGGAGATCCATAGATAAGCTGAATTGTAGCATCTAGCCCTAAGTCCTAATATAAGTACGAATAAAGAGAGATTCGATTAAAGAAAAGGAAGGTCTTATCATTTGTCGTTGGGGGCAACAATAAAAATACGTTGCGACGAATCGGCCGACCGCTGAGCGAGCCCAGCAAACTCAAGCGAACCAAGAAGCAGGTCCGTTACAGTGTTCCACCATGAACCTCGTCCGCCACTCTCATCTCGTCCACCCGCTCGAGAGGTTGTGATCGTCGGACGTGCCATAACCGTTACGTGTCGTGTCGCTTTTGATTGACGTTTTTTCTGTGTTGCCCTGTTCTTTTTGTGGAGTCTGTTGTGTGCCGTGCCGTGCCGTGCCGCCCTTCCTCCACCACACCCATTACTATCTATGACAAACTTTTGTTCCCGTGCACGTCACAAACCAAAAAGAGATAACTGTGATAGACGAGAAAACAGAGAATAAAAGTGCCAATAAATACATTAAACACAAACACACACACACAAGAGACTTTTCAATTAAAAACAACAAACAGGCAACAGATCGCCAACACACAAACCAACAGCCAGCCATGACCAGAGGAATGGCCAGACGAGGGTCAACCAGACGACACAGCGACGGCGGCAGAGCGGCCCGCAGAGGCGCCCTAGCAGCAGCAGCAGCAGCCAATAACACCAACACCAACACCGCCAATAGCAGCAGCAGCAGCAGAGCCCTCGGCGCAGGCGCCAACACCAACGCCCCAGCCAATGCAGAGCGCCGACGCCACAGCCATCCATCCCAGTGAGTACCCAGCCATTGCCATGGCCGATATATCCACGGCCACAGCCACTCCCCCCTCGAGCCCCATCACATCAGCAGCAACAGCAGCGCCAATACTGCAAATCCCGCAACCCCGCCAAATCCCAAAATCCCGCCAAACACAAAAGAGGGGCCCAACAAGACGCCACTTTTCCCGCCTCTCACGCTCTCGGACGCACAAAACAGTTCGGGAGTAACGGGAGAGGGAGAAGACAGAGGAGAGCCGGCAAGCCGAGGAGAAAGAGCGGGCCAACGGGCCGCCACGCACACACACACACACACGACCGGATCGAACCTGTTGAGAGCCGAACCTGGTTCGAGTTCGAGCAGCGGGTCGATCCGTGCCAATGCCCAGCCTGCACAAATGCCACCAATCCCACCTACACCAAAACGACGCCGCGCCCTCATCGACAGTGGGAGTGACGATGAGGGTGATGGTGAGAGGAAGCAGGCCAGACGACGGGGCCGCCATCACCAGCAGCGGCAGCAGCGGCCGCCAATTAGGAACGAAGAAAAAAAGGCAGACAATGGAGTAGCTAGAGGCTATTGTCCAGGAGCAGCTGAGGCAGCACGAGTTGAGGGAGCAACAGCAGAAGCAGCAGAAGCAGCAGAAACGGACGGCAGATGCAGCCAACACCAACACAGTTGCCGATCCTGCCACTATGCCGCAATCTGCACAGCCAACACATGCCCCTGCCCCTGCCACTACTATAAATGCCAATAGCCAGACCCACAGCCATCACCAACATCGACAACAGCCAATACATAGACAATTACCAGCCATTCACACAGACAATACCACAATTAACAATAGAGATAATAATGACGCCAATACAAATAAAAATACAAATACACCTGCCAATACAAACACCAACACCACCACCGCCATCACCATCACAAACACCCCTGCCACTACCACCGACGATGACATCCGGCACGGCGAATTCGGGCATCAGCCCAGCCAGGATCGTGGCTTGAGGATCCTCATCCGAGGACTCTCCCACTCCACGCCGCCGGATTGGATTCGCAGCAGTATGCTGAACGAGGGGTTTACGGTTCGGTTTGTGAGGGTGATCACCGATCGATTCGATCGCAGCCGCCAATACAACCTCTTCGAGGCTGAGATCGCCCCCAAACCGGACCGTGGCCAATACGTGGTATTGAAGCTGCGACGCCTGGGTGGGAGCCCCGTCACGGTTGAGAGACTTGGAGTCTCCCGTGACCCCGCCCAGTGCCATCGATGTCAGGTGTTTGGCCACACCCGCGCATACTGTAGGCGAGCTGCTGTCTGCATGAAATGCGCGGGTAGACACCTGACGACGGAGTGCAGCAAGCCAAGGAACGTCGCTCCCAAATGCGCCAACTGCCAGGGCCAGCACATCAGCTCATACAAGGGCTGCCCATCCTTTAAGGCAGCCAGGCAGCGACTCGTGGCCCACAGGGTCGCCAGGGAGGAGGAGCGTCGCAATCAGCAGCCACAGCCAATCCAACAGCGACAACAGCCAATCCAACGGCCCCAGCAGCAGCCACATCCACAGCCACTCCATAACCCGCAGCAGCAACGCCAACACCAACCGGATCGGCAGCATCGGCAGCAGCATCGGTATGGCGACCAACATCCCCAGCCATCGACCAGGGGGCGCCAACACCAGAGGGTCCAGCCGATGCAGCCGATTGCGAATGATGCTCCGACGCCACGCCAACACCAGCAGCAGCAGCGGCCAGACGTCCAGTGTGAGGCAGCTGCGCTCAAATCTGCAATTATACGAACAGCAAATAAAAGAGTTGGAAAGGAGGATTAACCAGATGGCAGAGCAACTCACCAAATTGGCTGCAGCAAATGGCAAGGGCACAACAGCCATGCCCCCACTCCAACCAACAGCAGCAGCAGTTCCTGCCCCTCTGCCAATACCATCAGTCGCCGCCAATACAGCAGCAGCCATATCGGATTCAGAGTCCGACATTGACTGCGTCGCGACTGAATTAGACGATGACGACGACGACGAATGGACCGATCACGATCCATTTGAGGTGCTGGATGGCCTGGGCGAAATATGGAGGGCCCAAATCGCCAGCGCACGCGAAAGCATGCGATCGGGCGGCGCCTGTTAATGCGCCCAATCGTTGATCCAGAGACAGCCACTGCAACAAAGAAAAACCGTCAATTCACGCCAACACGAAAAACGGCCAAAACACACGAAATCCACACTTACCTGCCAATCACCAGACAGAGCTGCCAATCAAGAAGCTGCCTCGCCACTAACATTGACAATTTCCTGCCAAATGGGCGGAAAAGGAGGCCTCTTTCGATGACGCTGCCACCACACCATCACAATGACGTCACGCCACTCCAAACAGACAGCTGCCATTCCAACGACGACGCAGATGCTGGCGCCTGTTGCCGCTCCACTGGGTCACACCCGTCTCTCATGCCAATTATGTGAGGACGGGATGGCCTGGTGTTGAGCCGCCGGACGCCAGCAAATCCTGCAAAGGAAGGAGAATCATGAAGGAGGCTGCCAATGAACACAAATACTCACCTGCAAACGACTCTCACGCCAACACCAACCAGACAAGGGTCGCCAGCAACAACATCCAAATCGACGACAGGCACCTGCAAATAAGCACAAATTAAAATCAAAACGCCAAAGCAAACACCTCCTCACCTGGGTGGCCGGACCAGCAGCCACTCAAAACGCCATTACAAATTGACGACAAACGTGGCCGAGGAGGCCAGGCCAATTCTACTGACAACGCATCCTGGTGGCCGGACCAGAGCCACTTGGATGTGGCCAATCAACAAAATCGACAACGTATCCTGGTGGCCGGACCAGTTCGCCACTTGGATGCGGCCAATACTACAATTTGTTGGCATCACACTTCGATGCCAACGCAAACACACTGGACAATGCATCTTCGGGTGGCCGGACCAGTGTGTAGTGCGCTTGTTGTAAGAAAAAAATTGTTTGCATCGACGTCTTAATTTTCCCTAAAATTATGCTACGCGAATAGGCTAAGTCTTCTGTTGGGTCCAAGAAAGCTAAGCTTTTAATACGCCATCTACTGGGTGCGCTTCGTCACCGTGGGCTGCCCATATTATTTTGTTTGGCTGACGTTTTAATCGGCCTCCTCCTCCCACTGTCATTTTGACAAATCGAAAAGAAAAAGGAAAGAACGAGGGGATGAGGCCTTGATTTCCGGGAGAAGCAGCTGGCTCTCTCCTCGTGGTATCCGAACAGTACGGACGTACTTATCCAGCTCAAAAAAAAAAAAAAAATTAATAAAAGGTAAAAATCAAATAAAAGTTCGTGGGAGATCAGCACGATCCCCCGGCCTTTCGGAAGAAAGCCCCCATCCACCCAGACGAGAAACCAATCCCCGATCCACGGTGCAGAGGATGGTGCGAATTTTCTGACGATCGCCCCAAAGCGGGCCACCGTAGAGTTGGGAAGCTCCACCCAACGCCCCAACGCCCTCCGCCAACGCGGTCCACCGTAGAGTTGGGAAGCTCCACCTAAAGCCCCAACGCCATCCCCCACAGCGAGCCCTTCAGCAGTTCCCGAGCTTCAGCGCCGACAGAGAGCGGCCCCTCAGCCGTTTCCGAGCTTTAGCGCCGGCAGCAGCGAGCTCTTCGCCGCCCCAACGCGAGCCGTCGCGACCGAGAGTGGGCCATCCAGCCACCGGGTCAAGAGCCTTAAACAAAAAGTGCCAAGTGATCTTCCTTGCCAGGAATAACCAGACCCGTCCAAGGAAAAAGAGACCCTGACCCGAATTTTTTTTGTCACCGTGCTTCGCCCTAACCTAAAAGCCAGATCATGACATGTGAAGGTTAAATGTATTAAATAAACCCCAACGGAACGGGCAGAACTCGTATGATCCTCTTGTGGCCCATTGTGCGTTTATTCCCAAAGAACTTATGTGCGCTTGTTAGGCCGTTGACCTCTTTGTGCATATAAAACGAAACCAGCTGCTTGGAGCTTTTTCCGTGCGCCCACACCTTGGTCTATGGATCAAGACCTACCCCAACGAATCTAAATAAACGAATAAATATTGAATAAAGTATAAAATATAGAAGTTAAAGATGGAATAATTTGATTTATGAACTATATATGCTCAAAAAAAAAGCCCTAAACAAAAAGAAAAAGAAGATCAAGATAATCTGGTGTTAGCCGTGGTCATGCGTGTGCATGTGTGTGTGCTCTCTCTCTAAAACTTACAGGTATTCCCCTCGCCGAAAGATCTTTTGGACGTGGCCGGAACATGAAAGTACGTAAGTGAACAAACTCCCAGTTAACGTTTATAAACTTTTAACATAAAGAGACAAAAGAAAAAACCATACATGAGCCCGGTCGCCCGTAGTCTTTGATTTTTCCCTAAATTATGTTGGAGCTTTTTTTGTTGTAAAGAGGCCTTAAGCCCACGCAAAGCTCAAGAGCTTTGGAAGCTGTAAGCTTTAGCGCAGATCAGCGGCAGCAGGTGCTTCACACCTATGCGACGGTGATTAGTTACCCTTACTTTTGCATTAATACAAAAATACCGAAAATGAAGAAATCTTAAATTACAAAAGTTCCTACTTAAATATTCATTATTATTGTTATTATTCGTTAAATTATTCCCAGTCCCCTACCACCTGTTTTTGAGATCATATATTTTATTCCTATTATTTAAAATTATTATTCCTATAGTTTTAATTCTCTTATTGCCCTAGCTTATACTCACCCCATAACTATCTATCATTTTCCTTCTACCCATGTATTTAGCTTTAGGCACTATCGATAAAAATAAATATTGTTAAAGATTTGGAAATGAATTGTTAGAAGATTTTTGTTTAGGAGCCATGCAGGGATCGATGAGGGAGAGTGAGGTATGACCCCCGGCGAGAAAAGGGATCATCCATAAGCCATATTTTCTTCGGAATTAGGATGATCAAGGTTGGGAGGGCCATGGCTGTTGCATCCAACACCAGCACAGCTACCCGTCGGTTCGGATATGCAACGCGGAAGCCCACTTCCCTGTCCCCTTAATTCCTTTGTCCCTTCTAATTCCCCCAGCCTCCTCATCCTCCTTCCCCAACCCCCTAACACTAGTCATACGGTCATACGCAGGGTATCGCACGCGAAAAAAAATAATAATAAGATAAGGTATCGACGCGAGCACGTATAGGAAAGGACCAGTATAGGAACCCCCCCATACTACCGATCATACAGCCGGAGCCAGCGCGTGCACCAGTCCTGCCCGATACACCCCCGACCAGCTCGAGTGGCACCGCCACACACAACAATCGTTGTATGTGATATGCTACATTTATCTTATTTTGGCGCCCAACGTGGGGCCCGATCCGGCTTGCCCCATTTAAAGAAATAACTTGGTCAAAAGTAACACCTGACTTTTATCCTTGCTAGACCGTTTTTTTTGCAACTTATCCAGTGGATACTGTGGATCCGTGTAAGCTCATCATGGCCTACAGGGCCTAGTATCGTGCAGGGTATATTGGCGTGCAGTAGGTCCGATACACTGGAAGTGTTATAACTTATATTGGGTATAACTCCGTGGGTCGAGCTTAGCCTATCAACTAGTTGAAGATTGTTATAGGAGCTAAGCGAGAACACTACTGCAGGAAAGGAGAGCGCATTCCAAATCGTTTATGATGAAATTCTACGAAGATTGCCCCTAATTAACTGGGTTTTGGCTGTCCCGAGGAACCCCTGAGAAGATTACTGAGGTTGCAAGCCTCGGTAAGCCTAGGTGACATCGGACTCCCATACTACCTGATGATTAGTGGAACTAATCCAGCACCTTTCTCAGCCCCAATACTTCTGATCTGACCTTTTAGATTTCGCTGGATGAGGGATTATTTATCCTGCCACGGATTAACTTGTGAGGCAGATTTCAGTTATAAGTAGATTACCCTATTCCTGTCCCTTCCCTACCCGAAAACAATGCAATCCGCTTTACTCTATTCCTACCCAAAAAACGATTGCATGGCTCCTAAACTGTTTTGATATCTACATATCTATTGACTGTGACTTTTTTTTTGTATTATTTTTTTTGCATTTGCTATATATATCTAATATATTCATACTTGGTGGTGCCCAAACCGAAATGGTAGTGTCTCGTAGTACGGAGAATTTAGCCCTCTCAGAAGACACGGGGAAACATTGCCAAATTTGCTCCGAAGTAATCGTTTACCAGATACAACTATTGTCGGCCAGTTGTGGGCACACCTTCCACAGAGTGTGCTTCACCGCTAAAAGTGGTAACAAACGGAAGTGTCCCACTTGTCAGCAAGAACTGAACATCACATCGGCCTCAGCTGAGAATCTTAGTCCCATTGGTCCGTCTACGTCTAGAGCACGAATGCCATCTGTTACTCAGTCCCTTCAGACTAGAAGTCCAAGCAAAAGAGTTGAAGCGTTAAGCCCTCTTGAGATGGCTAACTCAGAGAATGCCAACAGGTCTCCAATCTCCGTCGACCCTCAACAGAATCAGGCCACTATGGCGGAAACTATACAGCAGTCCATAGTGGACGCGATTAGAGTAGCTATGGTAGAGCAAACCCGAATTTTGGCGACCAGCATGGCTGATCAAACTAACCGGCTAGTTCGAGCCATTTCCGATGGACTTCAAAGTACGGCATCTGTACCCTCCCCGAACATAAATGCAGCTCGGATGCAACCGGTAGCAGAACTAGAACAGCAAACGATCGAGCAACTTTTTCGGCTGTCCACTAGTGAACAGGTACCAGTGCCGGGGATTAATCAATCGGGAAATAGTTCGTCACCCTCGAATTTGGGGCAAACCCGTAATGTTGGCTCAGGAGTTTCCACAGGTTCCTCCGCTTCATCCCTTCGGGCAGATCGTGTTAGCCAGATAATGTCTAATTGGAAACTGCGGTTTACGGGAAAGGCTGGTATGTCGATTGAGGACTTCATTTACCGTATTGAAGCACTTACAAAGCAAACTTTGGACGGTAACTTTGAAATAACAGCTCGATACGCCAGTAACCTCTTTGATGAAAGCGCCAGCGAGTGGTTTTGGCGGTATCATAAAAGTGTCCCTGAAGTCCGTTGGGCAGATCTATGCCTAGCCTTGCGTGGCCAATTTAAAGACGATAGAACAGATAGGAATATCAGAACAGAGATCGAATTAAGGAAACAGCGACCAAACGAGTCCTTTGATGATTTTTATGGCGTAATTGCCGCATTGGCAGATAAACTGTCTGAGCCCATGTCTGAGGCAGCCTTGGTTGAGACACTGCGAGCAAACCTTTTGGCTGATATACAGCATGAAATTTTATATGAGTCGGCTGCGACGGTGAAATCCTTACGTCACCTGGTCCGAACGCGAGAAATATTCATGCAGTCCGTAGCTAAAACCAAGCCTCCCCTGGCGGCCCCCCGAACGATACCACGCCGCCAAGTCAATGCTATATTAGACGAATCTATTGCCCCGGATAGTGAAGAAGTAGGTGAAGAAGAAGATCTGGAAGTATCAGCCGTAGAGTTCGTCTGTTGGAATTGCGGTGGCAAAGGCCATCGATACCAAGAGTGCATGGCCGAACGTAGGGTATTTTGCTATGGTTGTGGCAGGGCCGATACTTATAAGCCTAGTTGCAGGAAGTGCAACCCCCACACGGCAAAAAACTCGTTGTCGCGTGCACCGCCGAAAAGTGCACGCAAACAACTGGTCAACAAAGCGACCAATACCGAGTGATCAATTCTTCTCCTTCCACTGACCTTATTATACCAGACGTGTCAAACAGCGTATACGCTGACCACCTTGCTAGCCCTCCAAATCGATCCCAGCGCCGAAGAAGCGATTTTAAGAAACATTGCAAACTTGAGAAAAGACTGCTCTTAGCTTCTGTAGTTGGAAAACCAAATGATTAACGACCCCATGCTCAGATTATGCTTTTTGGTAAACCAGTCATAGGACTAATGGATACTGGAGCTTCAGTTAGCTGCATAGGGGGAAGTTGCGCGTCCGACGTTATTCGGAATAAAGTCCAATATAAGCCGCTGTCCCTAAAAGTTAGAACTGCCGACGGAAAGAGCCAAAGTATAGTCGGCAAAATTTCCGCAAAAGTCACGTATAGAGGGGAATCCAAGGAACTTTGTTTTTATATTGTACCTTCCTTGACGGGTAATCTCTATTTAGGAATCGATTTTTGGACGGCTTTTGAACTTTTACCGTTGCACTTGATGACACAAAATTTACGTATTGAAACCTTAGAAGACCCCACAATGAGGGCGCTTCTGCCTTCACAGCAAGTATTACTACAGGAGGTAATAGCTCTCTTCCCATCTTACTCAAAGCAAGGTCTAGGAAAGACCTCTGTAATCACTCACACGATCGAGATACCCGACGCAAAGCCCATTAAACAACGCCACTATGCGGTGTCACCGGCAACGGAGAAGCTAATGTACGAGGAATTAGACCGAATGCTGAAGCTTGGGGTTATACAAGAATCGGTTAGTTCGTGGTCTTCGCCCGTAGTGCTGGTTAAAAAGCCTGGCAAGGTTAGATTGTGTATCGATTGTAGGAAAGTAAACTCGGTCACGGTAAAGGATGCATATCCCATGCCCCTTATAGACGGAATCCTGAGTAGACTACCGAAAGCAGAGTTCATCACAAGCATCGATCTAAAGGACGCGTTTTGGCAAATCCCTCTCGATCAAAAATCTCGTGATAAGACAGCGTTTACCGTGCCTGGCCGTCCCTTATACGAGTTTGTCGTCACGCCATTCGGCTTAACCAACGCACCCTGTACCTTGTCGCGACTTATGGATAAAGTCATACCAGCCCATCTACGGAATGAAATCTTCATATATCTTGACGACCTCTTAGTTATATCCGATAATTTTGAGCACCATCTGGAGGTGTTGTCCCTGGTCGCATCCCAACTTTCCAAGGCCAATCTTACTATAAATGTGGAGAAAAGCAAATTTTGCCGGAAAGAAGTTATATATTTAGGCCACGTGATTGGTGGTGGGAATATTCGCACTGATCCTGACAAAATAGCCGCCGTTAAGGACTTTCCAGCTCCCCAGTCGATCAAACAAGTTCGTCGATTTCTTGGAATGACAGGCTGGTACCACAAGTTCATCCAAAATTATGCAGCTATTAGTTCACCCATATCAGATACTCTGAAATCTAAGCGCAAGTTTATTTGGACTGACGAGGCTCAGCTTGCTTTCGAGTCATTAAAGTCCCAAATGTGTTCCGCGCCAGTTCTACATAGCCCAAATTTCTCCATACCATTCTCAATACACTGTGACGCCAGTCATACCGGCGTAGGGGCAGTTCTAATGCAAGAAAACAACGAGGGCGCAGACGTACCAATTGCTTTTATGTCGAAAAAGCTTAACAAATGCCAGAGGCAGTACACTGTAACTGAAAAAGAGTGTTACGCTGCGGTTTTAGCCGTAAAAAAGTTCAGGGCATACATTGAGGGCCAAGAATTCACAATCATTACAGATCATGCCTCCTTAAAGTGGCTAATGTTGCAGGCTGATCTTAGCTCCCGATTGGCTCGCTGGTCCTTAAAGTTGCAGGGATTTGAATTTAAAATCTTACACCGAAACGGGAGTGATAACATAGTCCCCGATGCCTTGTCCCGTACGCACTCAGAAGACTTGTCCTTCTTGGCAATTGATAGCATGTTGGTCGACCCTGATTCTCCTGAGTTCAAATCCCCAGAATATCAGTCAATTAAAGAGAAGATTAGGTTGAACAGTTCCCGATTGCCTGATCTGAAAATCAAAGATGAACGCATCTTTCGGCGTGCGGAACATGCCGATGGAACCAAGATCACAGACGATTCCTGCTGGAAACTTTGGATACCCCCATCCCTTGTAAAACCCGTCCTCAAAGCTGCCCATGAGGATCCCTTGTGTGCCCACAGTGGGATAAATAAATCCCTTGAAAGACTCAGGCGATCTTATTATTGGCCAAACTTAGCGGTGGATGTCAAAGAACTCATAAATAATTGCCATATCTGTAAAACCACGAAACATCCATGTCAACCCTTAAAGCCACCAATGGGAAATACGGGCTTACCTTCTCGATTCTTTTAAAAATTATTTGTAGACTTTTTAGGACCTTATCCGAGAAGCAAGTCAGGAAATATTGGCATCTTTGTCGTGTTAGACCATCTGTCAAAATTTCCATTTTTGAAGCCCGTACGAAAATTTACAGCTGATTCCATAAAACGCTTCCTGGAAGAAGACCTCTTTCACTGTTTCGGGGTCCCCGAAACCATCGTAAGCGATAATGGGGTCCAATTTAAATCTCACACTTTTAACTTCTTGCTTGACAAATATAATATCTCTCATGTCTATACTGCCTTTTATTCTCCTCAAGCCAATGCTTCGGAGAGAGTAAATAGATCCGTTCTGGCGGCCATAAAAAGTTATGTTGACCCGGATCAACGTAATTGGGATGAGAAATTAAGCAGCATTTGCTGTGCACTTCGGTCTAGCCATCATTTAGCCATAAGCACTACCCCGTATCGGCTTGCTTTTGGACAGCATATGGTAACCGATGCCAGTAGCTATAAACTGATGCGTAACCTAGACATGTTAGAAGATCGCGGTGTCCAATTTTCGCGAGAAGATTCCTTCGACATAATTCGCAGCAAAGCAAAAGGCTCTATACAGGCCCAGCACTTCCGAAATGCCAGATCCTATAACTTACGAACGAGACAAATTTCCTATAGGGATGGACAGGAAGTATATAGACGTAACTTTCAGCAAAGCAATTTCGCTAAGGGCTTTAGCGCAAAGTTAGCACCAACCTTTATAAAGTCCCGAGTGCGCAGGAAGCTAGGAAACTGCTATTACGAACTTGAAGATCTTCAAGGCCGCCTTGTAGGCAAATTTCATACCAAGGATATAAAACCTTGACATGAATTGTTACAAGCGCGGATCCCACTTTGGGTGTCCCACCCCAAGCGTGATTTAAGTGGGGGGGATTATGTAGTGCGCTTGTTGTAAGAAAAAAATTGTTTGCATCGACGTCTTAATTTTCCCTAAAATTATGCTACGCGAATAGGCTAAGTCTTCTGTTGGGTCCAAGAAAGCTAAGCTTTTAATACGCCATCTACTGGGTGCGCTTCGTCACCGTGGGCTGCCCATATTATTTTGTTTGGCTGACGTTTTAATCGGCCTCCTCCTCCCACTGTCATTTTGACAAATCGAAAAGAAAAAGGGAAGAACGAGGGGATGAGGCCTTGATTTCCGGGAGAAGCAGCTGGCTCTCTCCTCGTGGTATCCGAACAGTACGGACGTACTTATCCAGCTCAAAAAAAAAAAAAAAATTAATAAAAGGTAAAAATCAAATAAAAGTTCGTGGGAGATCAGCACGATCCGCCGGCCTTTCGGAAGAAAGACCCCATCCACCCAGACGAGAAACCAATCCCCGATCCACGGTGCAGAGGATGGTGCGAATTTTCTGACGATCGCCCCAAAGCGGGCCACCGTAGAGTTGGGAAGCTCCACCCAACGCCCCAACGCCCTCCGCCAACGCGGTCCACCGTAGAGTTGGGAAGCTCCACCTAAAGCCCCAACGCCATCCACCACAGCGAGCCCTTCAGCAGTTCCCGAGCTTCAGCGCCGACAGAGAGCGGCCCCTCAGCCGTTTCCGAGCTTTAGCGCCGGCAGCAGCGAGCTCTTCGCCGCCCCAACGCGAGCCGTCGCGACCGAGAGTGGGCCATCCAGCCACCGGGCCAAGAGCCTTAAACAAAAAGTGCCAAGTGATCTTCCTTGCCAGGAATAACCAGACCCGTCCAAGGAAAAAGAGACCCTGACCCGAATTTTTTGTGTCACCGTGCTTCGCCCTAACCTAAAAGCCAGATCATGACATGTGAAGGTTAAATGTATTAAATAAACCCCAACGGAACGGGCAGAACTCGTATGATCCTCTTGTGGCCCATTGTGCGTTTATTCCCAAAGAACTTATGTGCGCTTGTTAGGCCGTTGACCCCTTTGTGCATATAAAACGAAACCAGCTGCTTGGAGCTTTTTCCGTGCGCCCACACCTTGGTCTATGGATCAAGACCTACCCCAACGAATCTAAATAAACGAATAAATATTGAATAAAGTATAAAATATAGAAGTTAAAGATGGAATAATTTGATTTATGAACTATATATGCTCAAAAAAAAAGCCCTAAACAAAAAGAAAAAGAAGATCAAGATAATCTGGTGTTAGCCGTGGTCATGCGTGTGCATGTGTGTGTGCTCTCTCTCTAAAACTTACAGGTATTCCCCTCGCCGAAAGATCTTTTGGACGTGGCCGGAACATGAAAGTACGTAAGTGAACAAACTCCCAGTTAACGTTTATAAACTTTTAACATAAAGAGACAAAAGAAAAAACCATACATGAGCCCGGTCGCCCGTAGTCTTTGATTTTTCCCTAAATTATGTTGGAGCTTTTTTTGTTGTAAAGAGGCCTTAAGCCCACGCAAAGCTCAAGAGCTTTGGAAGCTGTAAGCTTTAGCGCAGATCAGCGGCAGCAGGTGCTTCACACCTATGCGACGGTGATTAGTTACCCTTACTTTTGCATTAATACAAAAATACCGAAAATGAAGAAATCTTAAATTACAAAAGTTCCTACTTAAATATTCATTATTATTGTTATTATTCGTTAAATTATTCCCAGTACCCTACCACCTGTTTTTGAGATCATATATTTTATTCCTATTATTTAAAATTATTATTCCTATAGTTTTAATTCTCTTATTGCCCTAGCTTATACTCACCCCATAACTATCTATCATTTTCCTTCTACCCATGTATTTAGCTTTAGGCACTATCGATAAAAATAAATATTGTTAAAGATTTGGAAATGAATTGTTAGAAGATTTTTGTTTAGGAGCCATGCAGGGATCGATGAGGGAGAGTGAGGTATGACCCCCGGCGAGAAAAGGGATCATCCATAAGCCATATTTTCTTCGGAATTAGGATGATCAAGGTTGGGAGGGCCATGGCTGTTGCATCCAACACCAGCACAGCTACCCGTCGGTTCGGATATGCAACGCGGAAGCCCACTTCCCTGTCCCCTTAATTCCTTTGTCCCTTCTAATTCCCCCAGCCTCCTCATCCTCCTTCCCTAACACTAGTCATACGGTCATACGCAGGGTATCGCACGCGAAAAAAAATAATAATAAGATAAGGTATCGACGCGAGCACGTATAGGAAAGGACCAGTATAGGAACCCCCCCATACTACCGATCATACAGCCGGAGCCAGCGCGTGCACCAGTCCTGCCCGATACACCCCCGACCAGCTCGAGTGGCACCGCCACACACAACAATCGTTGTATGTGATATGCTACAAGTGCCACTCGGTCTGCTGCACCAAACCAACAGACAGATGCAACGTGGGCGGCCGGACCAGAGCCGCTCGCCATCAACAACACCATCATTGCCCACGATGCACTCCAATACACACATCCAGCCAATAAACAACACACAGGGGGACAACAGAGCCGGCCGGTATACAGCGTAATGTTCGCATTGCGTTTGTTATGCCCGCCGGTGCTCCGTTGTTGTTTGTCCTCCTGTTAGAAATAAAATAAATATAATTAATATGTTTATATGTTGTAAATGTATGTCAATTATCGTTTATTTTACCTTGTCTGCATCAATGTTCTTGTTGTAGATGTCAATCCTGTTGTTTCCGTAGTTTTTGCATGTCCGTAGATAGTTTGTCCATAGTTTTAGTTACTTGCCTGTGATATTAGGAATAAGTTTTTGTAAATTAATGTAGTTTTTTCTGTAGTTAATTGTACATTTTTCGTAGTTTCTGATTAGTTTTACCTTTTTCCGTCCTCTTCTTCCCAACCTATCTGCCATTCCCATAATTCCCCTTGACACGTGGTATTACCAAAAATACCACGCAAATACCAGACTTTGACCGATAACACAATAAAAAGCCATTTCAAACTTAAATGCATTTCTCAATGCCCAGTGTGTTATCGGTCGCAAATTCGGCAATTTACGCCCAGCCATATCCTCACCCACCCACCCCCCGCCCACTACAAATGCCACTAAATGCCAAATGCGGTTGTGCAGGAATAAAATGTACACTGCCAACCTTCGCCACTCTGCCAAATGCCCCAACAAAGCCATTTAAACCGCCCACAAGATGCTATGCGGTCGACTCTTCGGAGCGTCTCGCGCCCGGATCGTAAGATCCGGAAGTTTAAAGTATCCGGGCGGTTATACGGGAGCAGGCAAATTTCCCCCTTCCCATTCCATCCCCCGCCAACAGAGCAGCCAACACAAACAGCACAAACATAAGACACTGGCCATTAACCAACGACAACACAGACAGCCACTAAAACAAACGGCCAATGCAAATTCTCCATTGCCTACTTATCGGTGCTGCTGCCCTCGGACCACTTTCATCTCACTCAATATTGGGGTGAGTGAAAGTGGAACCGGGGGTGAGAGCACCGGTAAATGACGATCGGCGATCGGGCCTTTCGAGTTGAGGGGGAGAGTATGGGAGTTGGCGGACATGTGAGAGTTCCACCATGAACCTCGTCCGCCACTCTCATCTCGTCCGCCCGCTCGAGAGGTCGCGATCGTCGGACGTTTGAAAACCGTGTCGTGTCGTGTCGCTTTTGATTGTTCTGTGCCGTGTCGCCATAGGCGTTTTTTCTGTGTGGCCCTGTTCTTTTTGTGGTGTCTGTTGTGTGCCGTGCCGTGCCGTGCCGCCCTTCCTCCACCACACCCATTACTATCTATGACAAGCTTTTGTTCCCGTCCACATCACAAACCAAAAAGAGATAACTGTGATAGACGAGAAAACAGAGAATAAAGGTGCCAATAAATACATTAAACACAAACACACACACACAAGAGACTTTTCAATTAAAAACAACAAACAGGCAGCAGATCGCCAACACACAAACCAACAGCCAGCCATGACCAGAGGAATGGCCAGACGAGGTTCGAACAGACGCCACAGCGACGGCGGCAGAGCGGCCCGCAGAGGCGCCCTAGCAGCAGCAGCAGCCAACAACACAAACACCGCCAATAGCAGCAGCAGCAGCAGAGCCCTCGGCGCAGGCGCCAACACCAACGCCCCAGCCAATGCAGAGCGCCGACGCCACAGCGACCCAGCGAGTGAGTACCCAGCCATTGCCATGGCCGATATATCCACGGCCATAGCCACTCCCCCTTGAGCCCCATCACATCAGCGGCAACAGCAGCGCCAATACCAACCGCAAATCCCGCAACCCCGACAAACACAAAAGAGGGGCCCAACAAGACGCCACTTTTCCCGCCTCTCACGCTCTCGGACGCACAAAACAGTTCGGGAGTAACGGGAGAGGGAGAAGACAGAGGAGAGCCGGCAAGCCGACGAGAAAGAGCGGGCCAACGGGCCGCCACGTACACACACACACACACGACCGGATCGAACCTGTTGCGAGTCGAACCTGGTTCGAGTTCGAGCAGCGGGTCGATCCGTGCCAATGCCCAGCCTGCACAAATGCCACCAATCCCACCAACACCAAAACGACGCCGCGCCCTCATCGACAGTGGGAGTGACGATGAGGGTGAGGGTGAGAGGAAGCAGGCTAGACGACGGGGCCGCCATCACCAGCAGCGGCCGCCAATTGGGAAGCCGAAGAAAAAAAGGCAGACAATGGAGGAGCTAGAGGCTATTGTCCAGGAGCAGCTGAGGCAGCACGAGTTGAGGGAGCAACAGCAGAAGCAGCAGAAGCAGCAGAAACGGACGGCAGATGCAGCCAACACCAACACAGTTGCCGATCCTGCCACTACGCCGCAATCTGCACAGCCAACACATGCCCCTGCCCCTGCCCATGCCCCTGCCACTACTATAAATGCCAATAGCCAGACCCACAGCCATCACCAACATCGACAGCAGCCAATACATAGACAATTACCAGCCATTTACACAGACAATACCACAATTAACAATAGAGATAATAATGACGCCAATACAAATACAAATACACCTGCCAATACAAACACCAACACCACCACCGCCATCACCATCACAAACACCCCTGCCACTACCACCGACGATGACATCCGTCACGGCGAATTCGGGCATCAGCCCAGCCAGGATCGTGGGTTGAGGATCCTCATCCGAGGACTCTCCCACTCCACGCCGCCGAATTGGATTCGCAGCAGCATGCTGAACGAGGGGTTCACGGTTCGGTTTGTGAGGGTGATCACCGATCGATTCGATCGCAGCCGTCAATACAACCTCTTCGAGGCTGAGATCGCCCCCAAACCGGACCGTGGCCAATACGACGTCTTAAAGGTGCGACGCATGGGTGGGAGGCCCGTCACGGTTGAGAGACTTGGAGTCTCCCGTGACCCCGCCCAGTGCCATCGATGTCAGGTGTTTGGCCACACCCGCGCATACTGTAGACGAGCTGCTGTCTGCATGAAATGCGCGGGTGGACATCTGACGACGGAGTGCAGCAAGCCAAGGAACGTTGCTCCCAAGTGCGCCAACTGCCAGGGCGCTCACATCAGCGCCTACAAGGGCTGCAGCGCCTACAAGGGCTGCAGCGCCTACAAGGCAGCCAGGCAGCGGCTCGTGGCCCACTGGGTCGCCAGGGATGAGGAGCATCGCAATCAGCAGCCACAGCCAATCCAACAGCGACTACAGCCAATACAACGTAGCCAGCAGCAGCCACATCCACAGCCACTCCATAATCCGCAGCAGCAACGCCAACACCAACCGGATCGGCAGCATCGGCAGCAGCATCGGTATGGCGACCAGCATCCCCAGCCATCGACCAGGGGGCGCCAATACCAGAGGGTCCAGCCGATGCAGCCGATCGCGAATGATGCTCCGACGCCACGACAACACCAGCAGCAGCAGCAGCCAGACGTCCAGTGTGATGGCAGCTGCGCTCAAAATCTGCAATTATACGAACAGCAAATAAAAGAGTTGGAAAGGAGGATTAACCAGATGGCAGAGCAACTCACCAAATTGGCTGCAGCAAATGGCAAGGGCAGAACAGCCATGCCCCCACTCCAACCAACAGCAGCAGCAGTTCCTGCCCCTCTGCCAATACCATCAGTCGCCGCCAATACAGCAGCAGCCATATCGGAATCAGAGTCCGACATTGACTGCGACGCGACTGAATTAGACGATGGCGACGACGACGAATTGACCAATCACGATCCATTTGAGGTGCTGGATGGCCTGGGCGAAATATGGAGGGCCCAAATCGCCAGCGCACGCGAAAGCATGCGATCGGGCGGCGCCTGTTAATGCGCCCAATCGTTGATCCAGAGACAGCCACTGCAACAAAGAAAAACCGTCAATTCACGACAACACGAAAGACGGCCAAAACACATGAAAATCACACGTACCTGCCAATCACCAGACAGAGCTGACCAACAAGAAGCTGCCTCGCCACCAACATTGACAATTTCCTGCCAATTGGGCGGAAAAGGAGGCCTCTTTCTGATGACGCTGCCACCACACCATCACTATGACGTCACGCAAATACCTGCTCACAGCTGCCATTCCAAACGACGACGCAGATGCTGGCGCCTGTTGCCGCTCCACTGGGTCACACCCGTCTCTCATGCCAATTATGTGAGGGCGGGATGGCCTGGTGTTGAGCCGCCGGACGCCAGCAAATCCTGCAAAAGAAGAAGAAACAGGAGGGAGAAGCAGACAGCCAATACGCAAATACTCACCTGCAAACGTCTTCACGCCAACACAAACCAGACAGGGGTCGCCAGCAACTACATCCAAATCGACGACAGGCACCTGCAAATAAAGACAAATTAAACCACACGCCAAAACAAACACCTCCTCATCTGGGTCTCCCACTTTTGCCCACGATGCACGCCATCTCCAAGTCCAGCCATCGCCACTAAAGATCCCAGGTGGTGCCACTAATTCCTGCACAGGGGGACAGCGGAGCCGGCCGGTATGCGGCGCAATGTTCTGCATTGCGTTTGCCATGCCGGCCGGTGCTTTGTTGTAGTTGTCCTCCTGTTAAAAATAAATGATATTTAAGTATGTTTATTATCACAACGGGCCGAAACCGGCCTAAGTGTGCTGGGCTCCGAGCGAGCTTGGCGGCCGTCTCTACCTAACCTAAGTATGTTTATTGTTGTGTAAATGTATTGTAATTATTGTTTGTTTTACCTTGTATATATCTCTGTAGTTTTGTAGTCCTTATTTGTAGTAATTGTAGATAGATTGTCCCTAGCTGAAATGTAATTTAATTAATTTTAGTTATTTATTTTAGCATAATTACCTTTCCTTCTTCTTCTTCTTTCCCAACTATCACCCATTCCCCAATACCTGACAAGTGGCAACCCAAAAATACCACGCCAATTAGAAAAATACCCGAGCCGATAACACACAAAAAAGCCAATTCAAATTGCATTTCTCAATGCCAGTGTGTTATCGGCCGACAACTTCGGCAATTATGCCCAGCCAATTCCTCACCCACCCCCCACCCACTTCAAACGTCACTAAATGCCAAATGTGCAGGAATAAAATGAACACTGCCATCCTTCGCCACTCTGCCAAACGCCCCAATAAAGCCATTACAACCGCCCACAAGATGCTATGCGGTCGACTCTTCGGAGCGTCTCGCGCCCGGATCGTAAGATCCGGAAGTTGAAAGTATCCGGGCGGTTATACGGGAGCAGGCAAACTTTCCCCTTCCCATCCCATCCCCCGACAACAGAGCAGCCAACACAAACAGCACAAAGAACACACAAGAACACTAGCCATTAACCAACGACAACACAGACAGCCACTAAATCAGGAAAGCCATTAAATTTCCATTGCCTACTTATCGGTGCTGCTGCCCTCGGACTACTTTCATCTCACTCAATATTGTGGTGAGTGAAAGTGGAACCGGGGGTGAGAGCACCGGTAAATGACGATCGGCGATCGGGCCTTTCGAGTTGAGGGGGAGAGTATGGGAGTTGGCGGACATGTGAGAGTTCCACCATGAACCTCGCCCGCCACTCTCATCTCGTCCACCCGCTCGAGAGGTCGCGATCGTCGGACGTGACAAAACCGTGTCGTGTCATTTTTTCGTGTCGCCATTACCGTTTCTTCTGTTGTGCCCTGTTCTTTTTGTGGTGTCTGTTGTGTGCCGTGCCGTGCCGTGCCCCCTGACATGACAAAAGTCCCTTCCCCCCCCCCACCACCACTACTACTACCGACAAGCTTTCTGCTCCCCAATAAATAACATTAATGTAAACGCCAACAAATAACATTAATTTACATATATAAACACAAACCAACTAGAGAGGTAATTAGATGCAAGTGCACGCCTACGTTGCGCACACTCGCCCGCCAGTTTTGCTACTGGCGGAGTTTATTTTCCAGCTTTTCTTATTACCCTTACATTGGCAATTTACATTTAAGCTTAACTTACAACAATAATGTGATTTTGAATTTTTGCGGGCAATTGACATTAACATTAACATTACATTAACATAACATCTAGAGACATGTTTACATTCTATCAGTCTGTCAGCCCTATTTTGACATTCGCAACAATTGACGTGCATTTATACAAACAGGTGGTCACAAAGAGATGAGTATTTGGACAAATTGCAACATTAATGACATTTATAGACTAATTAAATCCTATTTATTTTCTATTTCAGGTACTGGAGGATCATCGTCGTCGTCTGGAGCAGTGTGGATGACACAGGGCGCATCCGCCTCAGCGCTGGATGTGCACGTGTGTGTGATGCAACAGATCACGCATCTGCGGCAACAGAATTGGCAGAGGCTGGATCCAGGAGAGGAGTTGGCGTGAATGGTGATGGTGTTTGGCGAGCGACTCTGGTCTGGCCGCCCACGTTGCTTCTACCTGGAGATCTGGGGATTGGCACTGGTCCGGCCAATCGGGGTGCGTTGACCAGTGGAAACGGCCGCAAATGAGTGCGAATTGGCTGCATCCGAGTGGCTGCTGGTCCGGCCACCCAGGATGCACTGTCGATGTAGATGGAGATGGAGCGCTGGCCAGAGTCATCTGTATTGGCTGGCCTCGTCGTTGCATTGCCGCTGCTGTTTTTTGATGATGATGGCGTGACGTCATGGCCATCGGTTGACGGCAGCGTAATCGGAGGGGCGTCCGAATTGGGCCCAACTTGCAACACAATGTTGCGGTTGGTGGCGAGGCAGGTACTGGAGAGGCTGATCTGTGAGTGTATTGTCAGGTAAGTGTGATTAGTAAAAGAATTGGCTATTTTGTGTTGATGCGTGAATTGATGTTTTTCCTTCTTTTAGCGGGAGCCTGGATGTTGATGGCGACGACGATAGGGCCTTCAAATTTCGCCCATTTGGCAGGAATTGGATGGCAAAATTGACGAGGCACCTGCTGGAGAGGCATCTCTATCGGAGGCGTGGCAGGTACATATGTTTTGTGTGAGTTTGGACCATTTTGTGTTGAAGTGTGTATTGATGTTTTTTTTTTCCTTCTAGCGGCAGCCTGTGGACTGGATGTTGTTGGCGACGGCGATAGGGCCTTCAAATTTCCCCCATTTGGCAGAAAGTGGATGGTGAAATTGGTGTGACAACTGCTGGAGAGGCATCTCTATCGGAGGCGTGGCAGGTACGTATGTTTTGTGTGAGTTTGGACCATTTTGTGTTGAAGTGTGTATTGACGTCATTTTGTTTTATTTCAGTGGCTTCTCTGGACCTGTGCGGTGAATTGTCAGGAGAGTCGTCAATATATTCCAAGAGTCGTCAAATTAGCAGCAAAAGTTTGGACTATTTGTCGTGGCATCTGCTGGTGGGGCAGCTCTGTCGATGGCGTGTCAGGTGAGTATGTATTGGTCATTTTTCATTTTTCGTGGTTAAGAGTTAATGGTTTCCATCAGTTTTTAGTGGCTGCTTTAGGAACGTCTTTTGGGCTCAGTAGTCAGAGTAGAAGCTATCGTGGGCGTCTATGAGCTCCGCTATCTCGTCGTCAAATGAGTTGTCGTCCGTCCACAGGTCGTCGCCATCGTCGCTGAGTGCTTCGCAGTCCATATCAGAATCCTCCGATACGGCTGCGGCGTCAGGTTGTGTATTGGCGGCGGGTCTTGTAGGTATTGGTGCTGCTGGTGTCTGAGTTGGAGGATTGGCCACTGCTGAGCCACTGCCCTTTGCTTCCGTCAGGTTTGTGATTAATCTGGTGAGTTCTTGCAGTCTTTTCTCCAAGTTTTCAATTTTGACAGCGTACTCTTTCAGGATCGACTCATCCACTCTCATCTCGTCCACCCGCTCGAGAGGTCGCGATCGTCGGACGTATAATAATTGAACCATCGCCGCCGCCATTAAAATAAAATAAAATCGCAAGCTTGTTTGTTCGTTGCCATCAGTGTTGCCCGTGTCGTTTGTCGTTTTGACTGTTTTGTCGTTTATCGTTTGCCGTGTCATTTGTGCTCTGGTGCCAACAAATAAAGACAGTGAAGGCCAGACGACGCCAAGCCAAGCCAGGCAGCAGCCATTTTGTGTCGCCCCCCCCCCCCCCCCCTCACCATTCGCCGCTGTACATGACCATTCCAAACGCGGAAAAGTGCTCCTCGCCAATCCACCACGCCACAGCCCTTCCTTCACCCCACCCACTACTATCTCCGACAAGCTTTAGTTCCTGTGCCACTAACCAAACATCACAAACATCACAAACTAAAAGAGGAAACTGTGATAGATGAGAAAGCAGTGAATAAAAGTGCCAATAAATACATTAAACACAAACAAACACACACAAGAGACTTTTTAATTGGAAGCAGCAAACGGGCAGCGGATCGCCAAACACAAAAACCAACAGCCAGCCATGACCAGAGGAATGGCCAGACGAGGGTCAACCAGACGCCACAGCGACGGCGGCAGAGCGGCCCGCAGAGGCGCCCTAGCAGCAGCAGCAGCAGCAGCAGCAGCCAACAACATCAACACCAACACCGCCAATAGCAGCAGCAGCAGCAGAGCCCTCGGCGCAGGCGCCAACACCAACGCCCCAGCCAATGCACAGCGCCGACGCCACAGCGACCCATCGCGTGAGTACCCAGCCATTGCCATGGCCGACATATCCACGGCCACAGCCACTCCCCCCTCAAGCCCCATCACATCAGCAACAACAGTAGCGCCAATACCATCCACAAATCCCGCAACCCCGCCAAATCCAAAAAACCCGCCAACCACAAAGGGAAGGGCCGATAGGACGCCGCTCTCACTGCCGCTTTTCCCGCCTCTCACGCTCTCGGACATACAAAACCGTTCGAGAGTAACGGGAGAGGGAGAAGACGGAGGAGAGCCGGCAAGCCGAAGCGCAGGAGCAGAGCGCCAGAGCGGCCAACGGGCAGCCACACACACACACACGACCGGATCGAACCCGTTGCGGGTCGAACTTGGTTCGAGTTCGAGCAGCGGGTCGATCCGAGCCATAGCCCAGTCAGCACCAATACTACGACAAACAGCAGCAACTACACAACCACGATCACAGCCAATCCCAGCAACACCAAAACGACGCCGCGCCCTCATCGACAGTGGGAGTGACGATGAGGGTGAGGGTGAGAGGAAGCAGGCCAGACGACGGGGCCGCCATCACCAGCAGCGGCAGCAGCGACCGCCAATCAAAAGGCCAATGAAGAAGAGGCAAACCATGGAGGAGCTGGAGGCCATTGTCCAGGAGCAGCTGAGGCAGCACGAGCTGCGGCAGCAACAACAGAAGCAGCAGAAACGGACGGCACATGCAGCCAACACCAACACAGTTGCCGATCCTGCCACTCTGCCGCACTCAACACAGCCAACACATGCCCCTGCCCCTGCCCCTGCCACTACTATAAATGCAAATAGCCAGACCCACAGCCATCACCAACATCAAAAACAGCCAATACATAGACAATCACCAGCCATACACATAGACAATACTGACAATATCAATACAAATAATGACGCCAACGCAATTACAATTACAAATACACCTGCCACTACCAACACCAACACCACCACCGCCATCACCATCACGAACACCCCTGCCACTACCACCGACGATGACATCCGGCACGGCGAATTCGGGCATCAGCCCAGCCAGGAACGTGGGTTGAGGATCCTCATCCGAGGACTCTCCCACTCCACGCCGCCGGATTGGGTTCGCAGCAGCATGCTGAATGAGGGGTTCACGGTTCGGTTTGTGAGGGCAATCACCGATCGATTCGATCGCAGCCGTCAATACAACCTCTTTGAGGCTGAGATCGCCCCCAAACCGGACCGTGGCCAATTCGATGTGTTGAAGCTGCGACGCATGGGTGGGAGGCCCGTCACGGTTGAGAGACTTGGAGTCTCCCGTGACCCCGCCCAGTGCCATCGATGTCAGGTGTTTGGCCACACCCGCGCATATTGTAGACGAGCTGCTGTCTGCATGAAATGCGCGGGTGGACATCTGACGACGGAGTGCAGCAAGCCAAGGAACGTTGCTCCCAAGTGCGCCAACTGCCAGGGCCAGCACATCAGCGCCTACAAGGGCTGCAGCGCCTACAAGGCAGCCAGGCAGCGGCTCGTGGCCCACAGGGTCGCCAGGGAGGAGGAGCGTCGCAGTCAGCAGCCACAGCCAATACAACAGCGACAACAGCCAATACAACGTAGCCAGCAGCAGCCACATCCACAGCCACTCCATAACCCGCAGCAGCAGCGCCAACACCAATCGGATCGGCAGCATCGGCAACAGCATCGGTATGGCGACCAACATCCCCAGCCATCGACCAGGGGGCGCCAACACCAGAGGGTCCAGCCGATGCAGCCGATCGCGAATGATGCTCCGACGCCACGCCAACACCAGCAGCAGCAGCAGCAGCCAGGCGCCCAGTGCGATGGGAGCTGTGCCCATAATCTGAAAAGATATGTGGAAAAAATTAGAGAGCTGGAAGAAAAGCTGGCAGCAATTTCAACGTCTCTGACAAACCTGCTGCAGGCAAGGGACGAGAGCACGGGAGGAGTGCCGCCACTTCAGACAACAACAGCAGCAGCAGCATCCACACAGCCATCACCACGACCAACCGCAAATACGCACTTTGACGCCGCAGCCATATCGGACTCTGAATCCGATATGGACTGCGAAGCAATTGACGAGGATGACGACGAATGGACCGACCACGATCCATTCGACGATCTGGAGGGTCTGGGCCAAGTGTGGAGAGCCCAAATCGCCAGCGCACGCGAAAGCATGCGATCGGGCGGCGCCGATTGATGTGCCCAATCGTCGATCCACTGACAGCCACTGCAACAAAGAAAAAGACGTCAATACGGACAACAAAGAAAGACTGCCAAAACACTCAATAATCACACGTACCTGCCAATCACCAAACAGAGCTGACCATGAAGAAGCTGCCTCGCCATCAACACTGACAATTCCTGCCAAAGGGAAGGAAAAGGAGGCCCCTTTTGATGACGCTGCCACCACACCATCATGACGTCACGCCACTCCAAGAAGACAGCTGCCATTCCAACGACGACGCAGATGCTGGCGTCTGTTGCCGCTCCACTGGGTCACACCCGTCTCTCATGCCAATTATGTGAGGGCGGGATGGCCTGGTGTTGAGCCGCCGGACGCCAGCAAATCCTGCAAAAAAGGAGAAACAGGAGGGAGAAACTGACTGCCAAAACACAAAATACTCACCTGCTGTTTTTACGCCAACACCAACCAGACAAGGGTCGCCAGCAACAGCATCCAAACGCCGACAGTACCTGCAAATAAACATAAGTTAAAAACAAAGCCAAAACAAACACCTCCTCAACTGGGTGGCCGGACCAGTAGCCACTCAAAATTACACCAACCATCCGAAGACGAACGTGGCCGAGGAGGCCAGGCCAAAACAACTGACAACGCATCCTGGTGGCCGGACCAGAGCCACTTGGATGTGGCCAATCAACAAGATCGACAACGTATCCTGGTGGCCGGACCAGCAGCCACTCGGATGCGGCCAATAATTCGATACGTTGGCATCACTTATCGATGCCAATGCCAACACACAACGACAATGCAGTTGGGTGGCCGGACCAGTGCCACTCGAGTGCAGCAGCCAACACCAACCAACGACAGATGCACCGTGGGCGGCCGGACCAGAGCCGCTTGCCAACAACACCATCTTTGCCCACGATGCACGCCAACACCCACATCCAGCCATCGCCACCAAATATCCCAGATGGTGCCACTGATCCTGCACAGGGGGACAACAGAGCCGGCCGGTATGCGGCGCAAAGTTCTGCATTGCGTTTGCCATGCCGGCCGGTGCTTTGTTGTAGTTGTCCTCCTGTTAAGAAATAGACGATATTTAAGTATGTTTATTGTTGTGTAAATGTATTGTAATTATTGTTTGTTTTACCCTGTATATATCTCTGTAGTTTTGTAGTCCTTATCTGTAGTAATTGTAGATAGTTTGTCCTTAGCTGTAATGTAATTTAATTAATTTTAGTTATTTATTTTAGCATATTTACCTTTCCCTCTTCTTCTTCTTTCCCAACTATCTCCCATTCCCCAATACCTGACAAGTGGTAACGCCATTAATGATCAACAAAAATACCACGCCAATTAGGAAAATACCGCGCCGATAACACACAAAAAAGCCAATTCAAATTGCATTTCTCAATGCCAGTGTGTTATCGGCCGCCAACTTCGGCAATTACGCCCAGCCACTCCCCTTTTCACCCCCACCCATTTCAAACCCATAGCAGTTGAGCAGGATAAAAATGTACACTGCCAACCTTCGCCACTCTGCCAAATGCCCCAACAAAGCCATTTCAACCGCCCACAAGATGCTATGCGGTCGACTCCTCGGAGCGTCACGCGCCCGGATCGTAAGATCCGGAAGTTTAAAGTATCCGGGCGGTTATACGGGAGCAGGCATCTATCCCCCCCTATCCTATCCCATCCCCCAACAACAGAGCAGCCAACACAAACAGCACAAACACAAGAACACTAGCCATTGCCCAACGACAACACACACAGCCACTAAAACAAAAGGCCATTCCAATTTACCACTGCCTACTTATCGGTGCTGCTGCCCTCGGACCACTTTCATCTCACTCAATATTGGGGTGAGTGAAAGTGGAACCGGGGGTGAGAGTACCGGTAAATGACGATCGGCGATCGGGTCTCTCGAGTGGGGAGTATGGGAGTCGTCAAATTAGCAGCAAAAGTTTGGACTATTTGTCGTGGCATCTGCTGGTGGGGCAGCTCTGTCGATGGCGTGTCAGGTGAGTATGTATTGGTCATTTTTCATTTTTCGTGGTTAAGAGTTAATGGTTTCCATCAGTTTTTAGTGGCTGCTTTAGGAACGTCTTTTGGGCTCAGTAGTCAGAGTAGAAGCTATCGTGGGCGTCTATGAGCTCCGCTATCTCGTCGTCAAATGAGTTGTCGTCCGTCCACAGGTCGTCGCCATCGTCGCTGAGTGCTTCGCAGTCCATATCAGAATCCTCCGATACGGCTGCGGCGTCAGGTTGTGTATTGGCGGCGGGTCTTGTAGGTATTGGTGCTGCTGGTGTCTGAGTTGGAGGATTGGCCACTGCTGAGCCACTGCCCTTTGCTTCCGTCAGGTTTGTGATTAATCTGGTGAGTTCTTGCAGTCTTTTCTCCAAGTTTTCAATTTTGACAGCGTACTCTTTCAGGATCGACTCATCCACTCTCATCTCGTCCACCCGCTCGAGAGGTCGCGATCGTCGGACGTATAATAATTGAACCATCGCCGCCGCCATTAAAATAAAATAAAATCGCAAGCTTGTTTGTTCGTTGCCATCAGTGTTGCCCGTGTCGTTTGTCGTTTTGACTGTTTTGTCGTTTATCGTTTGCCGTGTCATTTGTGCTCTGGTGCCAACAAATAAAGACAGTGAAGGCCAGACGACGCCAAGCCAAGCCAGGCAGCAGCCATTTTGTGTCGCCCCCCCCCCCCCCTCACCATTCGCCGCTGTACATGACCATTCCAAACGCGGAAAAGTGCTCCTCGCCAATCCACCACGCCACAGCCCTTCCTTCACCCCACCCACTACTATCTCCGACAAGCTTTAGTTCCTGTGCCACTAACCAAACATCACAAACATCACAAACTAAAAGAGGAAACTGTGATAGATGAGAAAGCAGTGAATAAAAGTGCCAATAAATACATTAAACACAAACAAACACACACAAGAGACTTTTTAATTGGAAGCAGCAAACGGGCAGCGGATCGCCAAACACAAAAACCAACAGCCAGCCATGACCAGAGGAATGGCCAGACGAGGGTCAACCAGACGCCACAGCGACGGCGGCAGAGCGGCCCGCAGAGGCGCCCTAGCAGCAGCAGCAGCAGCAGCAGCAGCCAACAACATCAACACCAACACCGCCAATAGCAGCAGCAGCAGCAGAGCCCTCGGCGCAGGCGCCAACACCAACGCCCCAGCCAATGCACAGCGCCGACGCCACAGCGACCCATCGCGTGAGTACCCAGCCATTGCCATGGCCGACATATCCACGGCCACAGCCACTCCCCCTCAAGCCCCATCACATCAGCAACAACAGTAGCGCCAATACCATCCACAAATCCCGCAACCCCGCCAAATCCAAAAAACCCGCCAACCACAAAGGGAAGGGCCGATAGGACGCCGCTCTCACTGCCGCTTTTCCCGCCTCTCACGCTCTCGGACATACAAAACCGTTCGAGAGTAACGGGAGAGGGAGAAGACGGAGGAGAGCCGGCAAGCCGAAGCGCAGGAGCAGAGCGCCAGAGCGGCCAACGGGCAGCCACACACACACACACGAACGGATCGAACACGTTGCGAGTCGAACTTGGTTCGAGTTCGAGCAGCGGGTCGATCCGAGCCATAGCCCAGTCAGCACCAATACTACGACAAACAGCAGCAACTACACAACCAGAATAACAACCACAATCACAGCCAATCCCACCAACACCAAAACGACGCCGCGCCCTCATCGACAGTGGGAGTGACGATGAGGATGAGGATGAAAGGAAGCAGGCCAGAAGACGGGGCCGCCATCACCACCATCACCAGCAGCGACCGCCAATCAAAAGGCCAAAGAAGAAGAGGCAAACCATGGAGGAACTGGAGGCCATTGTCCAGGAGCAGCTGAGGCAGCACGAGCTGCGGCAGCAACAGCAAAAGCAGCAGAAACGGACAACAAAAACCGCCAACACCAACAAAGTTGCCGCTCCTGCCTCTCTGACGCAATCTACACAGCCAACACATGCCCCTGCCCCTGCCCCTGCCCCAGCCTCTGCCACTACTATAAATGCAAATAGCCAGACCCACAGCCATCACCAACATCGACAACAGCCAATACCTAGACAATCACCAGCCATTCACATAGACAATACTGACAATATCAATACAAATAATGACGCCAACGCAATTACAAATACAAATACACCCGCCAATACAAACACCAACACCACCACCGCCATCACCAACACAAACACCCCTGCCACTACCACCGACAATGACATCCGGCACTGCGAATTCGGGCATCAGCCCAGCCAGGAACGTGGCTTGAGGATCCTCATCCGAGGACTCTCCCACTCCATGCCGCCGGATTGGATTCGCATTATGCTGAACGAGGGGTTCACGGTTCGGTTTGTAAGGGCAATCACCGATCGATTCGATCGCAGCCGTCAATTCAATCTCTTCGAGGCTGAGATTGCCCCCAAACCGGACCGTGGCCAATGCGGGGTGTTGAAGCTCCGACGCCTGGGTGGGAGGCCCGTCACGGTTGAGAGACTTGGAGTCTCCCGTGACCCCGCCCAGTGCCATCGATGTCAGGTGTTTGGCCACACCCGCGCATACTGTAGACGAGCTGCTGTCTGCATGAAATTCGCGGGTGGACATCTGACGACGGAGTGCAGCAAGCCAAGGAACGTTGCTCCCAAGTGCGCCAACTGCCAGGGCGCTCACATCAGCGCCTACAAGGGCTGCAGCGCCTACAAGGGCTGCAGCGCCTACAAGGCAGCCAGGCAGCGGCTCGTGGCCCACTGGGTCGCCAGGGATGAGGAGCATCGCAATCAGCAGCCACAGCCAATCCAACAGCGACTACAGCCAATACAACGTAGCCAGCAGCAGCCACATCCACAGCCACTCCATAATCCGCAGCAGCAACGCCAACACCAACCGGATCGGCAGCATCGGCAGCAGCATCGGTATGGCGACCAGCATCCCCAGCCATCGACCAGGGGGCGCCAATACCAGAGGGTCCAGCCGATGCAGCCGATCGCGAATGATGCTCCGACGCCACGACAACACCAGCAGCAGCAGCAGCCAGACGTCCAGTGTGATGGCAGCTGCGCTCAAAATCTGCAATTATACGAACAGCAAATAAAAGAGTTGGAAAGAAGGATTAACCAGATGGCAGAGCAACTCACCAAATTGGCTGCAGCAAATGGCAAGGGCAGAACAGCCATGCCCCCACTCCAACCAACAGCAGCAGCAGTTCCTGCCCCTCTGCCAATACCATCAGTCGCCGCCAATACAGCAGCAGCCATATCGGAATCAGAGTCCGACATTGACTGCGACGCGACTGAATTAGACGATGGCGACGACGACGAATGGACCGATCACGATCCATTTGAGGTGCTGGATGGCCTGGGCGAAATATGGAGGGCCCAAATCGCCAGCGCACGCGAAAGCATGCGATCGGGCGGCGCCTGTTAATGCGCCCAATCGTTGATCCAGAGACAGCCACTGCAACAAAGAAAAACCGTCAATTCACGACAACACGAAAGACGGCCAAAACACATGAAAATCACACGTACCTGCCAATCACCAGACAGAGCTGACCAACAAGAAGCTGCCTCGCCACCAACATTGACAATTTTCTGCCAATTGGGCGGAAAAGGAGGCCTCTTTCTGATGACGCTGCCACCACACCATCACTATGACGTCACGCAAATACCTGCTCACAGCTGCCATTCCAAACGACGACGCAGATGCTGGCGCCTGTTGCCGCTCCACTGGGTCACCCCCGTCTCTCATGCCAATTATGTGAGGGCGGGATGGCCTGGTGTTGAGCCGCCGGACGCCAGCAAATCCTGCAAAAGAAGAAGAAACAGGAGGGAGAAGCAGACAGCCAATACGCAAATACTCACCTGCAAACGTCTTCACGCCAGCACAAACCAGACAGGGGTCGCCAGCAACTACATCCAAATCGACGACAGGCACCTGCAAATAAAGACAAATTAAACCACACGCCAAAACAAACACCTCCTCATCTGGGTCTCCCCCTTTTGCCCACGATGCACGCCATCTCCAAGTCCAGCCATCGCCACTAAAGATCCCAGGTGGTGCCACTAATTCCTGCACAGGGGGACAGCGGAGCCGGCCGGTATGCGGCGCAATGTTCTGCATTGCGTTTGCCATGCCGGCCGGTGCTTTGTTGAAGTTGTCCTCCTGTTAAAAATAAATGATATTTAAGTATGTTTATTATCACAACGGGCCGAAACCGGCCTAAGTGTGCTGGGCTCCGAGCGAGCTTGGCGGCCGTCTCTACCTAACCTAAGTATGTTTATTGTTGTGTAAATGTATTGTAATTATTGTTTGTTTTACCTTGTATATATCTCTGTAGTTTTGTAGTCCTTATTTGTAGTAATTGTAGATAGATTGTCCCTAGCTGAAATGTAATTTAATTAATTTTAGTTATTTATTTTAGCATAATTACCTTTCCTTCTTCTTCTTCTTTCCCAACTATCACCCATTCCCCAATACCTGACAAGTGGCAACCCAAAAATACCACGCCAATTAGAAAAATACCCGAGCCGATAACACACAAAAAAGCCAATTCAAATTGCATTTCTCAATGCCAGTGTGTTATCGGCCGACAACTTCGGCAATTATGCCCAGCCAATTCCTCACCCACCCCCCACCCACTTCAAACGTCACTAAATGCCAAATGTGCAGGAATAAAATGAACACTGCCATCCTTCGCCACTCTGCCAAACGCCCCAATAAAGCCATTACAACCGCCCACAAGATGCTATGCGGTCGACTCTTCGGAGCGTCTCGCGCCCGGATCGTAAGATCCGGAAGTTGAAAGTATCCGGGCGGTTATACGGGAGCAGGCAAACTTTCCCCTTCCCATCCCATCCCCCGACAACAGAGCAGCCAACACAAACAGCACAAAGAACACACAAGAACACTAGCCATTAACCAACGACAACACAGACAGCCACTAAATCAGGAAAGCCATTAAATTTCCATTGCCTACTTATCGGTGCTGCTGCCCTCGGACTACTTTCATCTCACTCAATATTGTGGTGAGTGAAAGTGGAACCGGGGGTGAGAGCACCGGTAAATGACGATCGGCGATCGGGCCTTTCGAGTTGAGGGGGAGAGTATGGGAGTTGGCGGACATGTGAGAGTTCCACCATGAACCTCGCCCGCCACTCTCATCTCGTCCACCCGCTCGAGAGGTCGCGATCGTCGGACGTGCCATAACCGTTTCGTGTCGTGTCGCTTTTGATTGTTCTGTGCCGTGTCGCCATTGACGTTTTTTCTGTGTTGCCCTGTTCTTTTTGTGGTGTCTGTTGTGTGCCGTGCCGTGCCGTGCCGCCCTTCCTCCACCACACCCATTACTATCTATGACAAGCTTTTGTTCCCGTCCACATCACAAACCAAAAAGAGATAACTGTGATAGATGAGATAGCAGTGAATAAAAGTGCCAATAAATACATTAAACACAAACACACACACACAAGAGACTTTTCAATTAAAAACAACAAACAGGCAGCAGATCGCCAACACACAAACCAACAGCCAGCCATGACCAGAGGAATGGCCAGACGAGGGTCAACCAGACGACACAGCGACGGCGGCAGAGCGGCCCGCAGAGGCGCCCTAGCAGCAGCAGCAGCAGCCAACAACACCAACACCAACACCGCCAATAGCAGCAGCAGCAGCAGAGCCCTCGGCGCAGGCGCCAACACCAACGCCCCAGCCAATGCAGAGCGCCGACGCCACAGCGACGGCGGCTGCAGCCACAAGGAGCAGCGAGCCAATGCCAATGCCAGTGAGTACCCAGCCATTGCCATGGCCGATATATCCACGGCCACAGCCACTCCCCCCTCGAGCACCATCAAATCAGCAGCATCAGCAGCGCCAATACAAACTGCAAATCCTGTAACCCCGCCAAATCCAAAACACCCGCCAAACGCAAAGGGAAAGGCCGATAGGACGCCGCTCTCGCTGCCGCTTTTCCCGCCTCTCACGCTCTCGGACATACAAAACCGTTCGAGAGTAACGGGAGAGGGAGAAGACGGAGGAGAGCCGGCAAACCGACGCGCAGGAGCAGAGCGCCAAAACGGCCAACGGGCAGCCACACACACACACACGAACGGATCGAACACGTTGCGAGTCGAACTTGGTTCGAGTTCGAGCAGCGGGTCGATCCGAGCCATAGCCCAGTCAGCACCAATACTACGACAAACAGCAGCAACTACACAACCAGAATAACAACCACAATCACAGCCAATCCCACCAACACCAAAACGACGCCGCGCCCTCATCGACAGTGGGAGTGACGATGAGGATGAGGGTGAGAGGAAGCAGGCCAGAAGACGGGGCCGCCATCACCACCATCACCAGCAGCGACCGCCAATCAAAAGGCCAAAGAAGAAGAGGCAAACCATGGAGGAGCTGGAGGCCATTGTCCAGGAGCAGCTGAGGCAACACGAGCTGCGGCAGCAACAGCAAAAGCAGCAGAAACGGACAACAAAAACCGCCAACACCAACACAGTTGCCGCTCCTGCCTCTCTGACGCAATCTACACAGCCAACACATGCCCCTGCCCCTGCCCCTGCCCCAGCCTCTGCCACTACTATAAATGCAAATAGCCAGACCCACAGCCATCACCAACATCGACAACAGCCAATACCTAGACAATCACCAGCCATTCACATAGACAATACTGACAATATCAATACAAATAATGACGCCAACGCAATTACAAATACAAATACACCCGCCAATACAAACACCAACACCACCACCGCCATCACCAACACAAAAACCCCTGCCACTACCACCGACAATGACATCCGGCACGGCGAATTCGGGCATCAGCCCAGCCAGGAACGTGGCTTGAGGATCCTCATCCGAGGACTCTCCCACTCCATGCCGCCGGATTGGATTCGCAGCATTATGCTGAACGAGGGGTTCACGGTTCGGTTTGTAAGGGCAATCACCGATCGATTCGATCGCAGCCGTCAATTCAATCTCTTCGAGGCTGAGATTGCCCCCAAACCGGACCGTGGCCAATGCGGGGTGTTGAAGCTCCGACGCCTGGGTGGGAGGCCCGTCACGGTTGAGAGACTTGGAGTCTCCCGTGACCCCGCCCAGTGCCATCGATGTCAGGTGTTTGGCCACACCCGCGCATACTGTAGACGAGCTGCTGTCTGCATGAAATGCGCGGGTGGACACCTGACGACGGAATGCAGCAAGCCAAGAGCCGACAATCCCAAATGCGCCAACTGCCAGGGCGCCCACATCAGCGCCAACAAGGGCTGCAGCGCCTACAAGGCAGCCAGGCAGCGGCTCCTGGCCCACAGGGTCGTCAGGGAGGAGGAGCGTCAACGGCAGCAGCAGCAGCAGCCTCAGCCAATACGGCAACAGCCACAGCCAATGCAGCAGCCACTCCAGCAGCAACAGCCAGCACATCGTCTCCAGCAGCCATCACAACGTCACCAGCAGCCACTACAGCGACAGTTGCAGCAGCAGCAGCCACCCACACAGCCACTCCACCCACAGCCGCAGCAGCAACGCCAACACCAACCGGGTCGGCAGCATCGGCAACAGCTACAGCATCGCGACCAACATCCCCAGCCACTGGCCGAGGGGCGCCAACCCCAACGGTTCCTGCCGATGCAGCCGATCCCAAATCGTGCTTTGGAGCCACGCCAACACCAGCTACAGCAGCAGCCAGGCGCCCAGTGCGATGGGAGCTGTGCCCATAACCTAGAAAGATATGCCAGAAAAATTAAAGAACTGGAAGAAAAGTTGGCAGCAATTACAACGACATTGACAAACCTGCTGCAGGCAAGGGACGAGAGCACGGGAGGAGTGCCGCCACAACGGACAACAACAGCAGCAGCAGCATCCACACAGCCATCACCACGACCAGCACCAAATACGCACTTTGACGCCGCAGCCATATCGGACTCCGAATCCGATATGGACTGTGAAGCAATTGACGACGAAGATGACGACGAATGGACCGACCACGATCCATTTGACGCGCTGGATGGCCTGGGCGAAATATGGAGGGCACAAATCGCCAGCGCACGCGAAAGCATGCGATCGGGCGGCGCCCATTGATGTGCCCAATCGTCGATCCAGAGGCCAGCCACTGCAACAAAGAAAAAGACGTCAATACGGACCACAAAGAAAGACTGCCAAAACACACGAAATCACACGTACCTGCCAATCACCAGACAGAGCTGACCAACAAGAAGCTGCCTCGCCACCAACATTGACAATTTCCTGCCAATTGGGCGGAAAAGGAGGCCTCTTTCTGATGACGCTGCCACCACACCATCACAATGACGTCACGCAAATACCTGCTCACAGCTGCCATTCCAAACGACGATGCAGATGCTGACGCCTGTTGCCGCTCCACTGGGTCGCACCCGTCTCTCATGCCATTATGTGAGGGCGGGATGGCCTGGTGTTGAGCCGCCCGACGCCAGCAAATCCTGCAAAAGGAGAATCAGGAAAAAAAGGCTGCCAATTAAAACACAAATACTCGCCTGCAAAAGTCTCTCACGCCATCACAAACCGGACAAAGGTCGCCAGCAACAACATCCAAAAGCCGACAGTACCTGCAAATAAACATAAATTAAAAATCAAACGATGAACGTGGCCGAGGAGGCCAGGCCAATCCACCTGACAACGCATCCTGGTGGCCGGACCAGCAGCCACTCGGATGCGGCCAATAACTCGACTCGTTGGCATCAATCACACGATGCCAATGCCAACACAAGGACAATGCAGTTGGGTGGCCGGACCAGTGCCACTCGAGTGCAGCAGCCAACACCAACCAGCGACAGATGCAACGTGGGCGACCGGACCAGAGCCGCTCGCCAACAACACCATCAATGCCCACGATGCACGCCATCTCCAAGTCCAGCCATCGCCACTAAAGTTCCCAGATGGTGCCACTAATCCTGCACAGGGGGACAACGGAGCCGGCCGGTATGCGGCGCAATGTTCTGCATTGCGTTTGCCATGCCGGCCGGTGCTTTGTTGTAGTTGTCCTCCTGTTAACAAAATAAATGATATTTAAGTATGTTTATTGTTGTGTAAATGTATTGTAATTATTGTTTGTTTTACCTTGTATATATCTCTGTAGTTTTGTAGTCCTTATTTGTAGTGATTGTAGATAGATTGTCCTTAGCTGTAATGTAATTTAATTAATTTTAGTTATTTATTTTAGAATATTTACCTTTCCCTCTTCTTCTTCTTTCCCAACTATCTCCCATTCCCAAATACCTGACAAGTGGCAGCGCCATTAATGACCCAAAAATACCACGCCAATTAGAAAAATACCCGAGCCGATAACACACCAAAAAGCCAATTCAAACTGCATTTCTCAATGCTAGTGTGTTATCGGTCGCCAACTTCGGCAATTTACGCCCAGCCATTTCCTCACCCACCCCCTACCCACTTCAAATGCCACCAAAGACCAAATGAGGCTGAGCAGGAACAAAATATACACCGCCAACCATCGCCACTTTGCCAAACGCCCCAACAAAACCATTTCAACCACCCACATGATGCTATGCGGTCGACTCTTCGGAGCGTCTCGCGCCCGGATCGTAAGATCCGGAAGTTTACAGTATCTGGGCGGTTATACGGGAGCAGGCAAACTTTCCCCTTCCCATCCCATCCCATCCTTGACAACAGAGCAGCCAATTCACACAGCACAGAGAAACATTAGACACGGGCCATTGCCCAACAACAACACAGACAGCCACTAATGCAAACAGCCATTAAACTTTCATTGCCTACTTGTCGGTGCTGCTGCCCTCGGACTACTTTCATCTCACTCAATATTGTGGTGAGTGAAAGTGGGACCGGGGGTGAGAGCACCGGTAAATGACGATCGGCGATCGGGTCTCTCGAGTGTGGAGGAGAGTGTGAGAGTTGGCGGACATGTGAGAGTTCCACCATGAACCTCGTCCGACACTCTCATCTCGTCCACCCGCTCGAGAGGTTGCGATCGTCGGACGCATATTAATTGAACCATCGCCGCCGCCATTAAAATAAAGTGACATTGCAAGTTTGTTTGTTCGTTGCCATCATCGTTGCCCGTGTCGTTTGTCGTTTTGACTGTTTGTCGTTTATCGTTTGCCGTGTCATTTGTGCTCTGGTGCCAAAAAATAAGGACAGTGAAGGCCAGACGACGCCAAGCCAAGCCAGGCAGCAGCTATTTTGTGTCCCCCCCCCCCACCATTCGCCGCTGTACATGACCATTCCAAACACGACAGTGCTCCTCGCCAATCCACCACGCCCCAGCCCTTTCTTCACCCCACCCACTACTATCTCCGACAAGCTTTAGTTCCTGTGCTCTTCTCGCCAATTAAACAAAAACCAACAATACCACTAACAAGCCATTACAAACATCACAAACATCACAAACTAAAAGAGAAAAGAGCTCTTCTCGCCAATTAAAAATCAACACCACTAACAAGCCATTACAAACATCACAAACATCACAAACTAAAAGAGATAACTGTGATAGACAAGAAAACAGAGAATAAAAGTGCCAATAAATACATTAAACACAAACACACACACACAAGAGACTTTTCAATTAAAAACAACAAACAGGCAACAGATCGCCAACACACAAACCAACAGCCAGCCATGACCAGAGGAATGGCCAGACGAGGGTCAACCAGACGACACAGCGACGGCGGCAGAGCGGCCCGCAGAGTCGCCCTAGCAGCAGCAGCAGCAGCCAACAACACCAACACCAACACCGCCAATAGCAGCAGTAGCAGCAGAGCCCTCGGCGCAGACGCCAACACCAACGCCCCAGCCAGTGCAGAGCGCCGACGTCACAGCCATCCATCGAGTGAGTACCCAGCCATTGCCATGGCCGATTTATCCACGGCCACAGCCGCTCCCCCTCGAGCCCCATCAAATCAGCAGCAACAGCAGCGCCAATGCAAACTGCAAATCCCGTAACCCCGCCAAATCCAAAAAACCCGCCAAACGCAAAGGGAAAGGCCGATAGGACGACGCTCTCGCAGCACCAATACTACGACAAACAGCAGCAACTACACAACCAGAATAACAACCACAATCACAGCCAATCCCACCAACACCAAAACGACGCCGCGCCCTCATCGACAGTGGGAGTGACGATGAGGATGAGGGTGAGAGGAAGCAGGCCAGAAGACGGGGCCGCCATCACCACCATCACCAGCAGCGACCGCCAATCAAAAGGCCAAAGAAGAAGAGGCAAACCATGGAGGAGCTGGAGGCCATTGTCCAGGAGCAGCTGAGGCAACACGAGCTGCGGCAGCAACAGCAAAAGCAGCAGAAACGGACAACAAAAACCGCCAACACCAACACAGTTGCCGCTCCTGCCTCTCTGACGCAATCTACACAGCCAACACATGCCCCTGCCCCTGCCCCTGCCCCAGCCTCTGCCACTACTATAAATGCAAATAGCCAGACCCACAGCCATCAACAACATCGACAACAGCCAATACATAGACAATCACCAGCCATTCACATAGACAATACTGACAATATCAATACAAATAATGACGCCAACGCAATTACAAATACAAATACACCCGCCAATACAAACACCAACACCACCACCGCCATCACCATCACAAACACCCCTGCGACTACCACCGACGATGACATCCGGCACGGCGAATTCGGGCATCAGCCCAGCCAGGATCGTGGGTTGAGGATCCTCATCCGAGGACTCTCCCACTCCACGCCGCCGGATTGGATTCGCAGCAGTATGCTGAACGAGGGGTTTACGGTTCGGTTTGTGAGGGTGATCACCGATCGATTCGATCGCAGCCGCCAATACAACCTCTTCGAGGCTGAGATCGCCCCCAAACCGGACCGTGGCCAATTCGATGTGTTCAAGCTGCGTTGCCTGGGTGGGAGGCCCGTCACGGTTGAGAGACTTGGAGTCTCCCGTGACCCCGCCCAGTGCCATCGATGTCAGATGTTTGGCCACACCCGCGCATATTGTAGACGCGCTGCTGTCTGCATGAAATGCGCGGGTGGACATCTGACGACGGAGTGCAGCAAGCCGAGGAACGTCGCTCCCAAATGCGCCAACTGCCAGGGCCAGCACATCAGCGCCTACACGGGCTGCAGCGCCTACAAGGCAGCCAGGCAGCGGCTCGTGGCCCACAGGGTCGCCAGGGAGGAGGAGCGTCGCAATCAGCAGCCACAGCCAATCCAACAGCGACAACAGCCAATACAACGTAGCCAGCAGCAGCCACATCCACAGCCACTCCTAAATCCGCAGCAGCAACGCCAACACCAACCGGATCGGCAGCATCGGTATGGAGACCAACATCCCCAGCCATTGACCAGGGGGCGCCAACACCAGAGGGTCCAGCCGATGCAACCGATCGCGAATGATGCCCCGACGCCACGCCAACACCAGCAGCGGCCAGCAGCTCAGTGCGATGGCAGCTGTGCCAAACTTCTAAAAGAGAGCGCCATTAAACTCAAAATGCTGGAGGAAAGGTTGGCAGCAATGGCCACGCTGATCGCAAACCTGACAGAGGCTAGAGGCGGGGGCTTGGCAGCCATGCCGCCACTACAGACAACACCACCTACACACCCGCCGCCACCACAACCAGCAGCCAATACAGCAGCAGCAGTAGCCATATCGGACAGTGAGCTGGATATGGACATGGACGAAGACAGCCAATGGACCGATGAAGAGCCTTACGATGACCTACGTAGGTTCCTAAATGGACAATCCAGTGGCGACTTCGAAAGCGACGGATTATACGGCGTCTACTGATTGCGCCAAATTGCAGAAGTTTAATGCCAATAAAACCTGAAAATAGACAAAAATAAACACAATTAACAAAAATCTGCAAATGACCAACAAACATACTCACCTGCTATTAAACCGACAGAGCTGCCCCTCCAGCAGCTGCCTCGCCACTCCTGCAACTCTCTTGAGGCATAATGGGCCAGCCACTAAAACACAATAAAAACAGTCAATACACGACAACACGAAAAACGGCCAAAACACACAAAATCCACACTTACCTGCCAATCACCAGACAGAGCTGCCAATCAAGAAGCTGCCTCGCCACCAACATTGACAATTTCCTGCCAAATGGGAGGAATATGAGGCCCCTTTCTGATGACGCTGCCACCGACCATCACAATGACGTCACGCCACTCCGAACCAACAGCTGCCATTTCCAACGACGACGCAGGTGCTGGCGTCTGTTGCCGCTCCACTGGGTCACACCCGTCTCTCATGCCAATTATGTGAGGGCGGGATGGCCTGGTGTTGAGCCGCCGGACGCCAGCAAATCCTGCAATAGAAGGAGAAACAGGAGAGAGGCTGCCAACAAACACAAATACTCACCTGCAAACGCCTCTCACGCCAACACAAATCAGACAAGGATCGCCAGCAACAACATCCAAACGCCGACAGCACCTGCAAATAAACACAAACTTAATCACACGCCAAAACGAACACCTCCTCATCTGGGTGGCCGGACCAGCAGCCACTCAGAAATCGCAATTAAAACCGACGACGACCGTGGCCGAGGAGGCCAGGCCAATACACCTGACAACGCATCCTGGTGGCCGGACCAGCAGCCACTCGGATGCGGCCAACAAAAACACAATCGACAAAGTATCCTGGTGGCCGGACCAGTTCGCCACTTGGATGCGGCCAATAACTCGGACCATTGCCAACACGCATCGACGCCAACTCCAACACACAACGACAATGCAGTTGGGTGGCCGGACCAGTGCCACTCGAGTGCAGCAGCCAACACCAACAAACGAAAGATGCAACGTGGGCGACCGGACCAGAGCCGCTCGCCAACAACACCATCAATTCCCACGATGCACGCCATCTCCAAGTCCAGCCATCGCCACTAAAGACCCCAGGTGGTGCCACTAATCCTGCACAGGGGGACAACGGAGCCGGCCGGTATGCGGCGCAATGTTCTGCATTGCGTTTGCCATGCCGGCCGGTGCTTCGTTGTAGTTGTCCTCCTGTTAAAAATAAATGATGTTTAAGTATGTTTATTGTTGTGTAAATGTATTGTAATTATTGTTTGTTTTACCTTGTATATATCTCTGTAGTTTTGTAGTCCTTATTTGTAGTAATTGTAGATAGATTGTCCTTAGCTGTAATGTAATTTAATTAATTTTTTTTTTTTTTTTTTTTTTTTTAGGATTTAAGTTACCAATCTACCCGTCAGTAGCGTGGGATTATTTGGCCGCCCGCCTTTTGAAGGTGGAAATTGCCAAGTCAAAGAATAGAAGATGTTGGAGTACTGTTTATAGCTTTACATCAATTTCGTCGATGAAGTCAATTAGTGTTTGGTACGCGCTGATGTTTTCTTTTTCAAAGAATTTGTAAATATCATTATATTTTCTTAGAGATGGGAAGTTTTGCCTTGTTGTGTTGTACTTTGTACAATTGAAAATTAAATGCGAGGCGCTATCGATACTATCGCATGTATCACATATGTTACTAGGAACTACATGCATTTTGGCGAGAGTGTGCCTATCGAATGCGTTACCACTAAGCAGTCTGTTGATTCTTTTAGCGTCAATGGCTTTGGATGATGTTGAGGGGAAAAGCGAGCAGTAACCTCGGTGCTTGATACTGGCAAACTCGGCGTATTCTCTCTCCCATTCTGCTTTTAAGATTCTGTGTATTTCGCACATAGCGTCTTTAAGGTTCCATTTAACCACTGTGTATTTTCCTCGTCTGTGGGCTTCTTTGGCTGCTGCGTCAACTGTAGTGTTCTGAGGGATGTTAGCGTGTCCGGGAATGTAGTGAACCTCTACAGTTTTTAGATGTGGATTTTGTTGGATCTTTTCTCTGATTTTGTAGGCGATAGAGTTATCCTGTTCTTCGCCAGAATGAGGGCCCCGTTTCTGCTGTCTGTCAGGAGCGCGACACGAGGAAAATTGTACAAAATAGCATGGTCTAATGCCTTCTCGATAGCAAGGAGCTCGGCGGACAACGAGGAAAGGGTTTTGTGCGTGTAATAGCTATCTAAAAAACCTGTCCTATCGTGCGAAAAGCGGCGCTGGAATGCCCATCTGCGACTGACTCATCCGTGTAATAGATTTCAAAACCACCCTTTGTCAGCTGATCCTTTTTTTCCCCGTGGAGCAGCATGATACCTGCCTGGTCTATAGCGTGCTTGTTGGGTGCAGAACCCTTGAAAAATTCTAAGTCGGAGCTAATTTTAGTGCAAAATGAAGCTGTGTTCTCGAAAACCTCAACTCTATCTATAATGCTGCCAAACTCCCGATATGCCTTAGCGTAGCCCGTGTTTAAATCCCTATTTGCTGACACTGTTTCACTTGCTGGGAGATTAAATGCAAACACCTTAACCAACGCCTTCGCCGCCAAGAATCTCATCCTGTAGTCCGGGGGAAGTTCTCCTGCCATGTGATATATGATAGGAACGGGAGTGCAGATTATCAGACCCAGCGACTTTCTGAGGTGATGGTTGCAGTGGGATTTGATTTTGGCCAAGGCAGATTTGGACAGGTTGCAGAATGATGAGCACGCGTACTCTAGCCTACTTCTGACAAATGCCTTGTAAAATATAAGCCCTCTTTTGGGGCTGATACCATAGTGACACCCACTGAGTAATCTGAGAAATGCACAGTTTCTGTTCGATTCCGAGATGGCCAGATCAATGTGACCAGAGGCTGAGTTGTTTGCTGAGATAGTCCTGCCTAGGTATTTGATCTGCTCTACTTGTCTGATCTCAACTCCTTGATGCGAGATATTTAGCGCAGCTCTACGATTGTTGAAGTAAATCACTTTAGACTTCACCGGATTGAATGACAGGTTTAGCCTATTGCATTTTTCTTCGAACTTATCTATACTGTCTTCCAGCACACCTTTCGCAATGGATACGTCTTTATGAAAACAAACTATGAAAAAGTCATCAGCATACTGAAACAGTAAGCAGTTATGACTGTTAATATCATGTAGTTCGGCTGTGTAAAGGTTAAAAAGGGTTGGGCTGAGACAGCTACCCTGGCTAACACCTCTGTTCACCTCTACCTCGCTTTTGCCCTTTATGAGAATTCGTCTGTTAAGGAAGCTGGAGATCCAAGCCGTGAGGCTTGTATTGAACCGCATATCCCTCATCCTGTGCTCGAGTGTGTCCACTCTTACGCAGTCGAACGCTCTTTGTAAATCTAGGCAAGCTGCGACAACCTGACAGCCCCTCGCCTTCAGCGCCAGAACTTTGTTGATAAGGTCGTTGATGCAAAGAGCCGTGGACCTGTTTCTCCTGAAGGCATAGGACCTGACCGGCAGCAGGTCACAGTTTGCTATGTGCTCGTCCAACTTCAACTTTATCAACCCCTCTATGGATTTAAACAGCGTGTTAATCAAACAAATCGGCCTATGGTTTTGGAAGGAAGTAGGGTCTGCATTCTTCTTGGGGATGGGTACCACTTTTATCCTGCGCCAGACTTCAGGGATGACGCCACTCAGCCATACTTTATTTATAATTTCAAAAATGTCTTGTTTTTTCCCACTTGGTAGCTTTTGAAGCATCCTGAGCGAGATGCCATCAGGGCCTCTAGCCGAATTGGGGTTCCTGGTTTTTAGGAAGGCCAGGAATTCTTCCAGTTCCAGGGGTTCCGGGTCGTCTGGTCCTAACAAAGGGGCAGGAATATTCTTAGGGGGCCTACTGTTTGACGTGGATGGGGTTACTTTAACCATATTGAGAAAGTTTTTGTCATCTTCGTTCGTCCATTTGTTCCCTACATTTTTGATTTGACCGTATTTTTTGATGTTCTTCACCCTGCTCCACATAGAGGGCGATGAGGAGACCTCTTCTATAAACTTGGAAAAGTTGCGCTTTCTAAGATTTTTTACGTGATTTTGTAGATTTTTGTCAGCTTCTAAGGTTGCTCTGGCATCAGCCAATTTTTTGGTGAGGTAGAATTTTTGCCTGCAAGCGTTTTTCACGCGAAAAAGTTTTTCCGTTTCCTCGTTCCACCATTTCTTAGCAACGTACTTGTTCTTGCTTGGGAATGTGACCGTGTTTTTTAAGGTCAGGGATTTCACTTTTTCATTGAGCTCCTCCAGATTTGAGAAATCACTTGCACCCAGAATCCGGGCTATTCTGTTGTGAAGGATCTTCTTGCCTTGGAGGGGGGCATTTAGGCCTTGCACTGATAATACAATTGGGAAGTGGTTGCTGTTTGTAATTTTTGTTTTGAGGACTTGCCAGTTAATAGTTCCATTTCTGTAGTTCGAAAAAGAAAGGTCAAGAACGGAGAATTGAGATGGGCTCCTGGAGAAGGTTGGCGAACCGTCGTTTAGGCAGATAGATCCGGCCTCCCGGGTGGAATACTCAATGCTGCGACCCTTGCGATCACAGATCGGACTTCCCCAGATAGAAGACCTAGCGTTGAAGTCCCCGCCCACTATTGAGGGTATGTCAAGCGAAGCCGCGAATTCGAAAAACTTTTTTGTGTCCGATTTCAACTGTCAAACTGTTGTTGATGCTAAAAATATTGAAATTGCTCTTGAGGTTTAATGTTTTTATTCCTAAAATTTCCAAGTCGTTCTCTATTTTTAAAATGCTGAATTGAATGTTTTTCATGACGTAGATGCCAACGCCGCCGTAGCCGTCCTCTCTGGGCCTGCAGAAAAAGTTATAGTCTAAAATGCTGCAGTCCGCGTTGTTCAACACCCAAATCTCTGAGAGGATGGCAACATCTATTGCGTTCTTGTCTAGGAACATTGAGAGGAGCTGTTTGTTGTTGTTGTGTGTCAGACTTTGAATATTTAGCTGAAGAATCTTCATTGTTGGATGTTTTGAGAACCAACTGCCATCCCTTGGGCAATCTGACGCCTATCTAGTTCTGCGTTGGAAGCATTGACAAATTCTCTAATTTCCTTAATAAATTTATTCGCTAAAGAATCCCCTTTAATGATGTTGTTTGGATCAATCAGGAACGCTGTGAGTTTGGCTCCTAGTGCGTTTAACTTATCCTGGGCCAGAGAAGATGCCACGGATGAAGATCTCACAAATTTCTCGCTCATTTGGACGTAGTCTGAGTTTATTGAGTTCTTCCACTCTGCCATGTTGGATGCTGCCTTGGCCGCCTCTGCGTTCCGGGCGGCAACCCTATTGGATTTGGTCACTTCCGCGAAAGAGGTGACAGAATGAATTTCCCTGGCGGACTCTAAGCTGTTATTTAAGAATTCAGGGGAGCGGTTAGATTGCCAACTGGGTCTAGGAAATTCCCCTTGATCCCTTAGGTTGGGGGAAGTTCTATCAAAAAGGATCGGATATCTAGCCTTGACCTCAGCTCTAGTTAGGTTTTCCAGTGTCATGCACTTTTGAATGGCGTACGCTTTTTTCCTGGCCTCACACTGCGGGTGGGTGGCAGCATGTTCCCCCTTGCAGTTAGCACAGACCAGCCCTGAGCAGATAATATCTTTGCTGTGATCTTGTCCGCATTTGAAACATTTCGCTCCACTCTTGCAATGTTGCGCCAGATGGCCAAACCTAAAACACCTAAAACATTGAATAAGCTGGACAAAAGGTTTCACTTCTACTTTAGAATATAGAAAATTGATTTTGGTTGGTAACTGCTCTCCTCTGAACCAGAGTTTCACCCTGCCAGTAGGTACACGTTCCCCCGATGCTCTATCCCTTCGCGTAATCCGAACTATCTCCTCAATTGGGATATCCGAGGTTACAAGCTCCGCTAGCTGTTCCTCCGAGTAGTGCCCGGGGATCCCAAAAATTAACCCTGCTTTTTGGACGAATTCCATGCGAATTTTAACTCCCGTCGCCTTCTCCGTGGCCATCCTTGTCTTTCCTATGCTTGCCATGCTTCTCAGGGTCCAGACGGAGTTCCAAGAGCCTTTTAAGAGTTATTCCGGAACGCCATGCAGTAAATTCCAGGTTTTTCGACTTAATTGATGAAGCTTAGGGAATTTCTTCGCGCCGTCTTCGTAGGCGTGTGAGGCACCCCCAGAAGCTTCGGAAAATGTCTTTTTGATTAAAACTATCATCGAACGTCTTGAAATATGTTAATTTTTTTCCTTCCGCAAACAATTTTAGGTACGCGCCATACCAGTGTATATCAATGTAATTTAATTAATTTTAGTTATTTATTTTAGCATATTTACCTTTCCCTCTTCTTCTTCTTTCCCAACTATCTACCATTCCCAAATACCTGACAGGTGGCAAGGCCATTAATGACCCAAAAAATACCACGCCAATTAGGAAAATACCGCGCCGATAACACACCAAAAAGCCAATTCAAATTGCATTTCTCAATGCTAGTGTGTTATCGGTCGCCAACTTCGGCAATTATGCCCAGCCATTCCCCTTTTCACCCCCACCCATTTCAAACTTCAATACATACCCATAGCAGTTGAGCAGGATCAAAATCCACACTGCCAACCTTCGCCACTCAGCCAAATGACCCAACAATGCCAATACAATCGCCCACATGATTCTATGCGGTCGACTCTTCGGAGCGTCTCGCGCCCGGATCGAAAGATCCGGAAGTTTAAAGTATCCGGGCGGTTATACGGGAGCAGGCAAACTTTCCCCTTCCCATCCCATCCCATCCTTGACAACAGAGCAGCCAATTCACACAGCACAGAGAAACATTAGACACGGGCCATTGCCCAACAACAACACAGACAGCCACTAATGCAAACAGCCATTAAACTTTCATTGCCTACTTGTCGGTGCTGCTGCCCTCGGAACACTTTCATCTCACTCAATTTTGGGGTGAGTGAAAGTGGAACCGAGGGTGAGAGCACAGGTAAGTGACGATCGGCGATCGGGTCTTTCGAGTTGAGGGGGAGAGTGTGAGAGTTGGCGGACATGTGAGAGTTCCACCATGAACCTCGTCCGCCACTCTCATCTCGTCCACCCGCTCGAGAGGTCGCGATCGTCGGACGTGCCATAACCGTTTCGTGTCGTGTTGCTTTTGATTGTTCTGTGCCGTGTCGCCATTTCATTTTCTGTGTTGCCCTGCTCTTTTTGTGGTGTCTGTTGTGTGCCGTGCCGCCCTTCCTCCACCACACCCATTACTATCTATGACAAGCTTGTGTTCCCGTCCACATCACAAACCAAAAAGATAACTGTGATAGACGAGAAAACAGAGAATAAAAGTGCCAATAAATACATTAAACACAAACACATACACACAAGAGACTTTTCAATTAAAAACAACAAACAGGCAGCAGATCGCCAACACACAAACCAACAGCCAGCCATGACCAGAGGAATGACCAGACGAGGGTCGAACAGACGCCACAGCGACGGCGGCAGAGCGGCCCGCAGAGGCGCCCTAGCAGCAGCAGCAGCAGCCAACAACACCAACACAAACACCGCCAATAGCAGCAGCAGCAGCAGAGCCCTCGACGCAGGCGCCAAAACCAACGCCCCAGCCAATGCAGAGCGCCGACGCCACAGCGACCCAGCGAGTGAGTACCCAGCCGTCACAAAAACCGCGCCAACCACAAAGGGAAAGGCCGAAAAGACGCCGCTCTCACTGCCACTTTTCCCGCCTCTCACGCTCTTGGACGCACAAAACTGTTCAGGAGTAACGGGAGAGGGAGAAGTCGGAGGAGAGCCGGCAAGCCGAAGCGCAAGAGCGGAGCGCCAAAACGGCCAACGGGCCGCCACACAGACACACACGACCGGATCGAACCTGTTGCGAGTCGAACCTGGTTCTGAGCCTGCACAAATGCCACCAATCCCACCAACACCAAAACGACGCCGCGCCCTCATCGACAGTGGGAGTGACGATGAGGGTGAGGGTGAGAGGAAGCAGGCTAGACGACGGGGCCGCCATCACCAGCAGCGGCAGCAGCGACCGCCAATTAGGAAGCTGAAGAAAAACAGGCAGACAATGGAGGAGCTAGAGGCTATTATCCAGGAGCAGCTGAGGCAGCACGAGCTGAGGGAGCAACAGCAGAAGCAGCAGAAACGGACGGCACATGCAGCCAACACCAACACAGTTGCGGATCCTGCCACTATGCCGCAATTAACACAGCCAACAAATGCCCCTGCCCCTACCCCTGCCACTACTATAAATGCCAACAGGCAGACCCACAGCCATCACCAACATCGGCAACAGCCAATACATAGACAATCACCAGCCATTCACACAGACAATACCACAATTAACAATAGAGATAATAATGACGCCAATACAAATACACCTGCCAATACAAACACCAACACCACCACCGCCATCACCATCACAAACACCCCTGCCACTACCACCGTCGATGACATCCGGCACGGCGAATTCGGGCATCAGCCCAGCCAGGATCGTGGGTTGAGGATCCTCATCCGAGGACTCTCCCACTCCATGCCGCCGGATTGGATTCGCAGCAGTATGCTGAACGAGGGGTTCACGGTTCGGTTTGTAAGGGCAATCACCGATCGATTTGATCGCAGCCGCCAATTCAACCTCTTCGAGGCTGAGATCGCCCCCAAACCGGACCGTGGCCAATACGAGGTATTGAAGCTGCGACGCCTGGGTGGGAGGCCCGTCACGGTTGAGAGACTTGGAGTCTCCCGTGACCCCGCCCAGTGCCATCGATGTCAGATGTTTGGCCACACCCGCGCATATTGTAGACGCGCTGCAGTTTGCATGACATGCGCGGGTGGGCACCTGACGACGGAGTGCAGCAAGCCGAGGAACGTCGCTCCCAAATGCCCCAACTGCCAGGGCCAGCACATCAGTGCCAGGGGGCGCCAACACCAGAGGGTCCAGCCGATGCAACCGATCGCGAATCGGCAACACGCCAACACCAGCAGCAGCAGCGGCCAGACGTCCAGTGTGATGGCAGCTGCGCTCAAAATCTGCAATTATACGAACAGCAAATAAAAGAGTTGGAAAGGAGGATTAACCAGATGGCAGAGCAACTCACCAAATTGGCTGCAGCAAATGGCAAGGGCACAACAGCCATGCCCCCACTCCAACCAACAGCAGCAGCAGTTCCTGCCCCTCTGCCAATACCATCAGTCGCCGCCAATACAGCAGCAGCCATATCGGATTCAGAGTCCGACATTGACTGCGACGCGACTGAATTAGACGATGGCGACGACGACGAATGGACCGATCACGATCCATTTGAGGTGCTGGATGGCCTGGGCGAAATATGGAGGGCCCAAATTGCCAGCGCACGCGAAAGCATGCAATCGGGCGGCGCCTACTGATGCGCCCAATCGTCGATCCAGAGGCCAGCCACTGCAACAAAGAAAAACAGTCAATACCCGACAACACGAAAAACGGCCAAAACACACAAAATCCACACTTACCTGCCAATCACCAGACAGAGCTGCCCCTCAAGAGGCTGCCTCGCCACCAACATTGACAATTTCCTGCCAAAGGGAAGGCCGAAAGACCATGGCCGTGACGTCACGCCACTCCGAACAAACAGCAGCCATTCCAACGACGACGCAGATGCTGGCGTCTGTTGCCGCTCCACTGGGTCACAGCCGTCTCTCATGCCAATTATGTGAGGGCGGGATGGCCTGGTGTTGAGCCGCCGGACGCCAGCAAATCCTACAAAGGAAGAAGAAACAGGAAGGAGAAACAGACTGCCAAAATACAAAATACTCACCTGCTGTTTTACGCCAACACCAACCAGACAAGGGTCGCCAGCAACTACATCCAAATCGACGAAAGGCACCTACAAATAAACACAAATTAAATCACACGCCAAAAACAAACACCTCCTCATCTGGGTGGCCGGACCAGTAGCCACTCAAAATTACACCAACAATCCGAAGACGAACGTGGCCGAGGAGGCCAGGCCAATACACCTGACAACGCATCCTGGGTGGCCACTTGGATGCGGCCAATCAACAACAAAAACGACAACGTATCCTGGTGGCCGGACCAGCAGCCACTCGGATGCGGCCAATAAAACAATTCGTTGGCATCACTTTTCGATGTCAATGCCAACACACTGGATAATGCATCTCGGGTGGCCGGACCACTGCCACTCGGTCTGCTGCACCTAACCAACGACAGATGCAGCGTGGGCGGCCGGACCTGAGCCGCTCGCCATCAACACCATCATTGCCCACGACGCACGCCAATACACACATCCAGCCAATAAACAACACACAGGGGGACAACAGAGCCGGCCGGTATACGGCGTAATGTTCGCATTGCGTTTGTTATGCCGGCCGGTGCTTCGTTGTAGTTGTCCTCCTGTTAGAAATAAAATAAATATAATTAATATGTTTATATGTTGTAAATGTATGTCAATTATCGTTTATTTTACCTCGTCTGCATCAATGTATTTGTTGTAGATGTCAATCCTGTTGTTTCCGTAGTTTTTGCATGTCCGTAGATAGTTTGTCCATAGTTTTAGTTACTTGCCTGTGATATTAGGAATAAGTTTTTGTAAATTAATGTAGTTTTTTCTGTAGTTAATTGTACATTTTTCGTAGTTTCTGATTAGTTTTACCTTTTTCCGTCCTCTTCTTCACAACCTATCTGCCATTCCCATAATTCCCCTTGACACGTGGTATTACCAAAAATACCACGCAAATACCAGACTTTGACCGATAACACACCAAAAAGCCATTTCAAATTTAAAATGCATTTATCAATGCCCAGTGTGTTATCGGTCGCAACTTCGGCAATTATGCCCAGCCAATCCCACACCCAACCCACCCCACCCACTTTAAATGCCACCAAAGACCAAATGAGGCTGAGCAGGAACAAAATGAACACTGCCAACCATCGCCACTCTGCCAAATGCCCCAATAAAGCCATTTCAACCGCCCACATGATGCTATGGGGTCGACTCTTCGGAGCGTCACGCGCCCGGATCGTAAGATCCGGAAGTTTACAGTATCCGGGCGGTTATACGGGAGCAGGCATATTTCCCCCATCCCATCCCATCCCCCGAAAACAGAGCAGCCAATACACACAGCACAAACATTAGACACGAGCCACTAATCAGCAACAACACGAAGCAATCAGCCACTAAACAAACGGCCATTCCAATTCTCCATTGCTTACTTATCGGTGCTGCTGCCCTCGGACCACTTTCATCTCACTCAATTTTGGGGTGAGTGAAAGTGGAACCGAGGGTGAGAGCACAGGTAAGTGACGATCGGCGATCGGGTCTTTCGAGTTGAGGGGGAGAGTGTGAGAGTTGGCGGACATGTGAGAGTTCCACCATGAACCTCGTCCGCCACTCTCATCTCGTCCACCCGCTCGAGAGGTCGCGATCGTCGGACGTGCCATAACCGTTTCGTGTCGTGTTGCTTTTGATTGTTCTGTGCCGTGTCGCCATTTCTTTTTCTGTGTTGCCCTGTTGTTTTTGTGGTGTCTGTTGTGTGCCGTGCCGTGCCGCCCTTCCTCCACCACACCCATTACTATCTGTGACAAGCTTTTGTTCCCGTGCACGTCACAAACCAAAAAAAAGCACCTCGTCGTCGTTGTGGCTGTGGCTGCCCTCTTGGAGAACCAGTGGCACTGGTCCGGCCACCAGCTGGGAGCCAGGAGTAGACGGCACACATATTACTGTGGCGAGACGGGTCCGGCCGCCAAAGTGAAATGGATGTGAGTGTGTGTGTGCGTCGGCAATTGTGGCCCTAATGTAGAGCGAGTGGCACTGGTCTGGCCACCAGCTGTGGGCAATGGCGGACAACGACGCACCTACTCGAACGGCACAGGTCCGGCCGCCCAACTAAGGACGATGGCGGACACGACACACATAACTCGAACGGCACAGGTCCGGCCGCCCAAGTGTAATGGATGTTTGTGTGTGTGTGTCTGAATGGCTGGCGGTAAGTATTTTGAGAGCCTTTTTTAATCATATGTGTGGCTGATGGATTTTTCCTTTTCCAGGACCATAGGGCACTCTGTATGCCATAGCACTGGATCCGGCCACCAACTAAGCACGATGGCGGACATGACACACCTACTCAAACGGCACAGGTCCAGCCGCCCAAGTGTAATGGATGTTTGTGTGTGTGTGTCTGATGGCTGGCGGTAAGTATTTTGAGAGCCCTTTTTAATCGTATGTGTGGCTGATGGATTTTTCCTTTTCCAGGACCATAGGGCACTCTGAATGCCATGGCACTGGATCCGGCCACCAACTAAGGACGATGGCGGACACGACACACATAACTCGAACGGCACAGGTCCGGCCGCCCAAGTGTAATGAGGGACTCCATTGAAAGCATCCGAGCGCTCTACGAGCTGGTGGCCATCCAGCTTCATGACGATAGGGCAAAGGCGGTGATCCGTACCCACCAGTCCTCCCAAACTTCGCCGTTGTTTAGGATAGCGGTGGAGGCAAAAAGGAAGCAGGAAAATGGGAAAGCACCGAAAAACAAGAGGAGCAAAGGGGTGGACACCCAGACGAAAACCTGCGCGGTTGGAGTGGATGCGAAAACTCCAACTCCAGGAGATAACGACACAGGGGAGACACCGACGGCGCCTCCGAACAGGGAGTGGAGGAAAGTTGATAGAAGGCCGAGAGTTAGGAAGCCGAAGCCTTCTAGGGTGATGACGGAGAAGGCACGCCCGGATACCATCATCATAGCGGCGAAAGACCAGAGCAGCTACGCAGAGATTCTGCGAAAGTTAAAAGGAGACGAGAAGCTACAAGGGCTAGGAGAGGCGGTGGCAAGAATCCGCCGCACCCAAAAGGGGGAACTCCTGCTCCAGCTCAGCAAATCAGGAGAGGAAACCTCGTCCTTCCAGAGTCTGGTCGGCGAGTCGCTAGGGGACGCAGCAAAGGTCCGCGCCCTCCAACAGCAAGTCATCGTTGAATGCAGCGACTTGGACGAGGTGACCGCCAAGGAGGAGATAAGGGACGCCCTCATGTCCCAGGTCCAGTTGGCAAACGTGGCACTGGACGACATATCAATAAGGAGAGGGTACGGACAGACGCAGATTGCAACTGTCCGACTTCCGACAGAGGACGCCCGCAGGGCACTCAAAATAGGAGGACTGAAGGTCGGCTGGGTAAGAGGCAGACTTAGGGAAAGGGTCAGCGTCACCAAATGCTTCCGCTGCATGGAGTTCGGCCACATGGCCAGACAGTGTAGGAGCGATGTAGATCGTTCTAAGCTGTGCCGGAGATGCGGGAAGGAGGACCACCTTGCAAAAGACTGCGACAAGGACCCCCAGTGCATGTTCTGCAAGGGAAAGAAGGAAGATTGGAGGCATATCGCAGGAAGCGGCAGGTGCCCCCTCTTTAGACAGGCACTTGCAAAGAGGATAGGATGAGGTGCATGCAGCTGAACATTAACCACTGCGAGGCGGCACAGGCACTACTGAGCCAAGACGCCAGGGAGAGGAAACCGGACGTGGTCATCGTATGCGAACCATACAAACCGGTGCCAGGCAGCGGTTAGGCACAAAGTAAGTGCAGGAAGGCCGCGATCTGGGGCGTCGAGACCCCGCCGCTCGATGTGGATTCGTCAAAGGAGGGCTTTGTAAGAGCTAGACTCAAGGGTGTAACTTTCTACAGTTGTTACGCACCGTCGAGTTGGGACCTGTCGCGTTTCAAAACTATGTTGGAACACATTGCGGAAGACACTCGTGGGAGGACACCCTTTGTCATCGCAGGGGACTTTAATGCGTGGGCCGTCGAATGGGGCAGCAAAGAGACCAACGCAAGAGGGTACTGCCTACTGGAGCAGTTCTCGTCTCTCGACGTCGGACTGGCAAACGACGGGAAAAAGATTACCTTCTGCAGGGCGGGAAGATCCTCAATAATAGATCTGACCTTTCTGAGCAGTTCGCTATATAAACATTCCACCTGGAGAGTGGGTGACGAATTCACATTTAGCAACCACCAGGCGGTACACTTTGAGCTCGGACAGCGCAACAGAGTCCCCAGGAAGCCAAAAACAACGGGGCCAAAGTGGAAGGATAGTCTACTGGACGTCGCAGCCTTCTCGGACTCCTTCAGGCAACACGAGTGGAACCTAGCTGGTATCTCAGCGGAGGAAGCGGCACGGGAACTGACGCAGAGGATAGCCGACGCATGCGATCAGTCCATGCCAAGGAGGAAGCCGAGGAAGACGAGGAAGACCTTGCTACTGGTGGATGCAGGAAACAGGCGAGCTTAGAAGGGCTTGTCTCCGAGCGCGACGGCGTCACCAGTAGTCACCAAAAGGATCAGAGGAATAAGCACTCCTACCCCGACGTGCCCGCAACTGCTGCATAGGATTGTGACAGCGCTGTTCCCCAGGCACCCGCAGAAGGAAGAAGCTAACCTGGACCAGGAGGAACCACCATACGAGCCAGTATCTACACTGGAGGTCATAGAAGCAACCAGGAGAGTTGGCGACCGGAAGGCACCAGGGCCGGATGGAATACCCAACAAGGCCCTAAAGCTCGCGGTGGCCACCCGACCGGAACCCTTTGCGGAGACTTTCAACAGTTGCCTCAGGGAGGGAACATTCCCAAAACGATGGAAGAGGCAGCGTCTAATTCTGCTGCCCAAAGGCAACGATCCATCGGCGTACCGACCAATCTGCCTGTTGGACACGGTGGGCAAGCTGCTTGAAAGAGTGCTGTACAACAGGCTTCTAGAGTTCGTGGAGGAAACAGAAGCACTCTCAGAGGCGCAATATGGATTCCGGAAATCCCGCTCGACCGTTGACGCCATCATGGCGGTAGTTAGCATCGCAGCGAAGGCCATAGAAGGAACAAGATGGAGGTGGGGCACCAAGGAGTACTGTGCCATCGTGACGCTGGACATCCGAAACGCTTTCAACTCGGCCAACTGGTCAAGGATCGAGACGGCGTTGTACCGAATCGGGGTACCGGTATACCTTCTGAGGATGATCTCCAGTTACTTCTCGGACAGGGTGCTGAGCTACGAGACGGACCAAGGAGAGATAGCGTACGAGGTTACGACAGGAGTCCCGCAAGGATCAGTCTTGGGGCCGCTCCTGTGGAACCTCATATACGACAGCGTGCTCAGACTGCAGCTACCCCAGGTTGCCAGCTAATCGGTTTCGCTGACGACCTGGCCCTAGTCGTTGTAGCTAAGGAGGTCCAGAAAGTCGAATTGGTAGCCAATACAGCTATTGATGAAATTTCTGGATGGATGCGGGAAGCCGGTCTGGATCTGGCTGGCCACAAGACGGAAGCAGTCCTCATCACGAGCAGGAAGAAGACGGAGTACGCCACAGTGCGAGTAGGAGCAGACCTGATAAAATCGCAAGACTCCATCAAGTATTTGGGAGTGATGTTGGACAACCGCCTAACCTTCCGCTCGCATGTGGAGTATGCTAGCCAGAATGCAGCGAGGATGCAAGGAGCTCTCTCCCGCATGCTTCCAAATGTTGGTGGACCAAAGACTGGATGCCGAAGACTGATGGCAAGCGTAGTGTCCTCCATCCTTCTCTACGCAGCGCCAATCTGGGCGGCAGCGGTCATAAACAACCAAGGCCTGCGAAGGAAGTGTAGCATATCACATACAACGATTGTTGTATGTGGCGGTGCCACTCGAGCTGGTCGGGGGTGTATCGGGCAGGACTGGTGCACGCGCTGGCTCCGGCTGTACGATCGGTAGTATGGGGGCGGGGTTCCTATACTGGTCCTTTCCTATACGTGCTCGCGTCGATGCCTTATCTTATTATTAGTTTTTTCGCGTGCGATACCCTGCGTATGACCGTATGACTAGTGTTAGGGGGTTGGGGAAGGAGGATGAGGAGGCTGGGGGAATTAGAAGGGACAAAGGAATTAAGGGGACAGGGAAGTGGGCTTCCGCGTTGCATATCCGAACCGACGGGTAGCTGTGCTGGTGTTGGATGCAACAGCCATGGCCCTCCCAACCTTGATCATCCTAATTCCGAAGAAAATATGGCTTATGGATGATCCCTTTTCTCGCCGGGGGTCATACCTCACTCTCCCTCATCGATCCCTGCATGGCTCCTAAACAAAAATCTTCTAACAATTCATTTCCAAATCTTTAACAATATTTATTTTTATCGATAGTGCCTAAAGCTAAATACATGGGTAGAAGGAAAATGATATATAGTTATGGGGTGAGTATAAGCTAGGGCAATAAGAGAATTAAAACTATAGGAATAATAATTTTAAATAATAGGAATAAAATATATGATCTCAAAAACAGGTGGTAGGGTACTGGGAATAATTTAACGAATAATAACAATAATAATGAATATTAAAGTAGGAACTTTTGTAATTTAAGATTTCTTCATTTTCGGTATTTTTGTATTAATGCAAAAGTAAGGGTAACTAATCACCGTCGCATAGGTGTGAAGCACCTGCTGCCGCCGATCTGCGCTAAAGCTTACAGCTTCCAAAGCTCTTGTGCTTTGCGTGGGCTTAAGGCCTCTTTACAACAAAAAAAGCTCCAACATAATTTAGGGAAAAATCAAAGACTACGGGCGACCGGGCTCATGTATGGTTTTTTCTTTTGTCTCTTTATGTTAAAAGCTTATAAACGTTAACTGGGAGTTTGTTCACTTACGTACTTTCATGTTCCGGCCACGTCCAAAAGATCTTTCGGCGAGGGGAATACCTGTAAGTTTTAGAGAGAGAGCACACACACATGCACACGCATGACCACGGCTAACACCAGATTATCTTGATCTTCTTTTTCTTTTTGTTTAGGTCTTTTTTTTTGAGCATATATAGTTCATAAATCAAATTATTCCATCTTTAACTTCTATATTTTATACTTTATTCAATATTTATTCGTTTATTTAGATTCGTTGGGTTAGGTCTTGATCCATAGACCAAGGTGTGGGCGCACGGAAAAAGCTCCAAGCAGCTGGTTTCGTTTTATATGCACAAAGGGGTCAACGGCCTAACAAGCGCACATAAGTTCTTTGGGAATAAACGCACAATGGGCCACAAGAGGATCAGACGAGTTCTGCCCGTTCCGTTGGGGTTTATTTAATACATTTAACCTTCACATGTCATGATCTGGCTTTTAAGTTAGGGCGAAGCACGGTGACAAAAAAAATTCGGGTCAGGGTCTCTTTTTCCTTGGACGGGTCTGGTTATTCCTGGCAAGGAAGATCACTTGGCACTTTTTGTTTAAGGCTCTTGGCCCGGTGGCTGGATGGCCCACTCTCGGTCGCGACGGCTCGCGTTGGGGCGGCGAAGAGCTCGCTGCTGCCGGCGCTAAAGCTCGGAAACGGCTGAGGGGCCGCTCTCTGTCGGCGCTGAAGCTCGGGAACTGCTGAAGGGCTCGCTGTGGTGGATGGCGTTGGGGCTTTAGGTGGAGCTTCCCAACTCTACGGTGGACCGCGTTGGCGGAGGGCGTTGGGGCGTTGGGTGGAGCTTCCCAACTCTACGGTGGCCCGCTTTGGGGCGATCGTCAGAAAATTCGCACCATCCTCTGCACCGTGGATCGGGGATTGGTTTCTCGTCTGGGTGGATGGGGTCTTTCTTCCGAAAGGCCGGCGGATCGTGCTGATCTCCCAAGAACTTTTATTTGATTTTTACCTTTTATTAATTTTTTTTTTTTTTTTGAGCTGGATAAGTACGTCCGTACTGTTCGGATCCCACGAGGAGAGAGCGAGCTGCTTCTCCCGGAAATCAAGGCCTCATCCCCTCGTTCTTCCCTTTTTCTTTTCGATTTGTCAAAATGACAGTGGGAGGAGGAGGCCGATTAAAACGTCAGCCAAACAAAATAATAAGGGCAGCCCACGGTGACGAAGCGCACCCAGTAGATGGCGTGTTAAAAGCTTAGCTTTCTTGGACCCAACAGAAGACTTAGCCTTTTCGCGTAGCATAATTTTAGGGAAAATTAAGACGTCGATGCAAACAATTTTTTCTTACAACAAGCGCACTACATAATCCCCCCACTTCAATCACGCTTGGGGTGGGACACCCAAAGTGGGATCCGCGCTTGTAACAATTCATGTCAAGGTTTTATATCCTTGGTATGAAATTTGCCTACAAGGCGGCCTTGAAGATCTTCAAGTTCGTAATAGCAGTTTCCTAGCTTCCTGCGCACTCGGGACTTTATAAAGGTTGGTGCTAACTTTGCGCTAAAGCCCTTAGCGAAATTGCTTTGCTGAAAGTTACGTCTATATACTTCCTGTCCATCCCTATAGGAAATTTGTCTCGTTCGTAAGTTATAGGATCTGGCATTTCGGAAGTGCTGGGCCTGTATAGAGCCTTTTGCTTTGCTGCGAATTATGTCGAAGGAATCTTCTCGCGAAAATTGGACACCGCGATCTTCTAACATGTCTAGGTTACGCATCAGTTTATAGCTACTGGCATCGGTTACCATATGCTGTCCAAAAGCAAGCCGATACGGGGTAGTGCTTATGGCTAAATGATGGCTAGACCGAAGTGCACAGCAAATGCTGCTTAATTTCTCATCCCAATTACGTTGATCCGGGTCAACATAACTTTTTATGGCCGCCAGAACGGATCTATTTACTCTCTCCGAAGCATTGGCTTGAGGAGAATAAAAGGCAGTATAGACATGAGAGATATTATATTTGTCAAGCAAGGAGTTAAAAGTGTGAGATTTAAATTGGACCCCATTATCGCTTACGATGGTTTCGGGGACCCCGAAACAGTGAAAGAGGTCTTCTTCCAGGAAGCGTTTTATGGAATCTGCTGTAAATTTTCGTACGGGCTTCAAAGATGGAAATTTTGACAGATGGTCTAACACGACAAAGATGCCAATATTGTCTGACTTGCTTCTCGGATAAGGTCCTAAAAAGTCTACAAATAATTTTTGAAAGAATCGAGAAGGTAAGCCCGTATTTCCCATTGGTGGCTTTAAGGGTTGATTTGGATGCTTCTTTGTTTGTACAGATATGGCAATTATTTATGAGTTCTTTGACATCCACCGCTAAGTTTGGCCAATAATAAGATCGCCTGAGTCTTTCAAGGGTTTTATTTATCCCACTGTGGGCACACAAGGGATCCTCATGGGCAGCTTTGAGGACGGGTTTTACAAGGGATGGGGGTATCCAAAGTTTCCAGCAGGAATCGTCTGTGATCTTGGTTCCATCGGCATGTTCCGCACGCCGAAAGATGCGTTCATCTTTGATTTTCAGATCAGGCAATCGGGAACTGTTCAACCTAATCTTCTTTTCAATTGACTGATATTCTGGTGATTTGAACTCAGGAGAATCAGGGTCGACCAACATGCTATCAATTGCCAAGAAGGACAAGTCTTCTGAGTGCGTACGGGACAAGGCATCGGGGACTATGTTATCACTCCCTTTTCGGTGTAAGATTTTAAATTCAAATCCCTGCAACTTTAAGGACCAGCGAGCCAATCGGGAGCTAAGATCAGCCTGCGACATTAGCCACTTTAAGGAGGAATGATCTGTAATCATTGTGAATTCTTGGCCCTCCATGTATGCCCTGAACTTTTTTACGGCTAAAACCGCAGCGTAACACTCTTTTTCAGTTACAGTGTACTGCCTCTGGCATTTGTTAAGCTTTTCCGACATAAAAGCAATTGGTACGTCTGCGCCCTCGTTGTTTTCTTGCATTAGAACTGCCCCTACGCCGGTATGACTGGCGTCACAGTGTATTGAGAATGGTATGGAGAAATTTGGGCTATGTAGAACTGGCGCGGAACACATTTGGGACTTTAATGACTCGAAAGCAAGCTGAGCCTCGTCAGTCCAAATAAACTTGCGCTTAGATTTCAGAGTATCTGATATGGGTGAACTAATAGCTGCATAATTGTGGATGAACTTGTGGTACCAGCCTGTCATTCCAAGAAATCGACGAACTTGTTTGATCGACTGGGGAGCTGGAAAGTCTTTAACGGCGGCTATTTTGTCAGGATCAGTGCGAATATTCCCACCACCAATCACGTGGCCTAAATATTTAACTTCTTTCCGGCAAAATTTGCTTTTCTCCACATTTATAGTAAGATTGGCCTTGGAAAGTTGGGATGCGACCAGGGACAACACCTCCAGATGGTGCTCAAAATTATCGGATATAACTAAGAGGTCGTCAAGATATATGTAGATTTCATTCCGTAGATGGGCTGGTATGACTTTATCCATAAGTCGCGACAAGGTACAGGGTGCGTTGGTTAAGCCGAATGGCATGACGACAAACTCGTATAAGGGACGGCCAGGCACGGTAAACGCTGTCTTATCACGAGATTTTTGATCGAGAGGGATTTGCCAAAACGCGTCCTTTAGATCGATGCTTGTGATGAACTCTGCTTTCGGTAGTCTACTCAGGATTCCGTCTATAAGGGGCATGGGATATGCATCCTTTACCGTGACCGAGTTTACTTTCCTACAATCGATACACAATCTAACCTTGCCAGGCTTTTTAACCAGCACTACGGGCGAAGACCACGAACTAACCGATTCTTGTATAACCCCAAGCTTCAGCATTCGGTCTAATTCCTCGTACATTAGCTTCTCCGTTGCCGGTGACACCGCATAGTGGCGTTGTTTAATGGCGTCGGCTACCTCTATCGTGTGAGTGATTACAGACCTAGACCTTGCTTTGAGTAAGATGGGAAGAGAGCTATTACCTCCTGTAGTAATACTTGCTGTGAAGGCAGAAGCGCCCTCATTGTGGGGTCTTCTAAGGTTATAATACGTAAATTTTGTGTCATCAAGTGCAACGGTAAAAGTTCAAAAGCCGTCCAAAAATCGATTCCTAAATAGAGATTACCCGTCAAGGAAGGTACAATATAAAAACAAAGTTCCTTGGATTCCCCTCTATACGTGACTTTTGCGGAAATTTTGCCGACTATACTTTGGCTCTTTCCGTCGGCAGTTCTAACTTTTAGGGACAGCGGCTTATATTGGACTTTATTCCGAATAACGTCGGACGCGCAACTTCCCCCTATGCAGCTAACTGAAGCTCCAGTATCCATTAGTCCTATGACTGGTTTACCAAAAAGCATAATCTGAGCATGGGGTCGTAAATCATTTGGTTTTCCAACTACAGAAGCTAAGAGCAGTCTTTTCTCAAGTTTGCAATGTTTCTTAAAATCGCTTCTTCGGCGCTGGGATCGATTTGGAGGTCTAGCAAGGTGGTCAGCGTATACGCTGTTTGACACGTCTGGTATAATAAGGTCAGTGGAAGGAGAAGAATTGATCACTCGGTATTGGTCGCTTGGTTGACCAGTTGTTTGCGTGCACTTTTCGGCGGTGCACGCGACAACGAGTTTTTTGCCGTGTGGGGGTTGCACTTCCTGCAACTATGCTTATAAGTATCGGCCCTGCCACAACCATAGCAAAATACCCTACGTTCGGCCATGCACTCTTGGTATCGATGGCCTTTGCCACCGCAATTCCAACAGACGAACTCTACGGCTGATACTTCCAGATCTTCTTCTTCACCTACTTCTTCACTATCTGGGGCAATAGATTCGTCTAATATAGCATTGACTTGGCGGCGTGGTAAAGTTCGGGGGGCCGCCAGGGGAGGCTTGGTTTTAGCTACGGACTGCATGAATATTTCTCGCGTTCGGACCAGGTGACGTAAGGATTTCACCGTCGCAGCCGACTCATATAAAATTTCATGCTGTATATCAGCCAAAAGGTTTGCTCGCAGTGTCTCAACCAAGGCTGCCTCAGACATGGGCTCAGACAGTTTATCTGCCAATGCGGCAATTACGCCATAAAAATCATCAAAGGACTCGTTTGGTCGCTGTTTTAAGGATAATTCGATCTCTGTTCTGATATTCCTATCTGTTCTATCGTCTTTAAATTGGCCACGCAAGGCTAGGCATAGATCTGCCCAACGGACTTCAGAGACACTTTTATGATACCGCCAAAACCACTCGCTGGCGCTTCCATCAAAGAGGTTACTGGCGTATCGAGCTGTTATTTCAAAGTTACCGTCCAAAGTTTGCTTTGTAAGTGCTTCAATACGGTAAATGAAGTCCTCAATCGACATACCAGCCTTTCCCGTAAACCGCAGTTTCCAATTAGACATTATCTGGCTAACACGATCTGCCCGAAGGGATGAAGCGGAGGAACCTGTGGAAACTCCTGAGCCAACATTACGGGTTTGCCCCAAATTCGAGGGTGACGAACTATTTCCCGATTGATTAATCCCCGGCACTGGTACCTGTTCACTAGTGGACAGCCGAAAAAGTTGCTCGATCGTTTGCTGTTCTAGTTCTGCTACCGGTTGCATCCGAGCTGCATTTATGTTCGGGGAGGGTACAGATGCCGTACTTTGAAGTCCATCGGAAATGGCTCGAACTAGCCGGTTAGTTTGATCAGCCATGCTGGTCGCCAAAATTCGGGTTTGCTCTACCATAGCTACTCTAATCGCGTCCACTATGGACTGCTGTATAGTTTCCGCCATAGTGGCCTGATTCTGTTGAGGGTCGACGGAGATTGGAGACCTGTTGGCATTCTCTGAGTTAGCCATCTCAAGAGGGCTTGACGCTTCAACTCTTTTGCTTGGACTTCTAGTCTGAAGGGACTGAGTAACAGATGGCATTCGTGCTCTAGACGTAGACGGACCAATGGGACTAAGATTCTCAGCTGAGGCCGATGTGATGTTCAGGTCTTGCTGACAAGTGGGACACTTCCGTTTGTTACCACTTTTAGCGGTGAAGCACACTCTGTGGAAGGTGTGCCCACAACTGGCCGACAATAGTTGTATCTGGTAAACGATTACTTCGGAGCAAATTTGGCAATGTTTCCCCGTGTCTTCTCAGAGGGCTAAATTCTCCGTACTACGAGACACCACCATTTCGGTTTGGGCACCACCAAGTATGAATATATTAGATATATATAGCAAATGCAAAAAAAATAATACAAAAAAAAGTCACAGTCAATAGATATAGATATATGTAGATATCAAAACAGTTTAGGAGCCATGCAATCGTTTTTTGGGTAGGAATAGAGTAAAGCGGATTGCATTGTTTTCGGGTAGGGAAGGGACAGGAATGGGGTAATCTACTTATAACTGAAATCTGCCTCACAAGTTAGGTCCGTGGCAGGATAAATAATCCCTCATCCAGCGAAATCTAAAAGGTCAGATCAGAAGTATTGGGGCTGAGAAAGGTGCTGGATTAGTTCCACTAATCATCAGGTAGTATGGGAGTCCGATGTCACCTAGGCTTACCGGGGCTTGCAACCTCAGTAATCTTCTCAGGGGTTCCTCGGGACAGCCAAAACCCAGTTAATTAGGGGCAATCTTCGTAGAATTTCATCATAAACGATTTGGAATGCGCTCTCCTTTCCTGCAGCAGTGTTCTCGCTTAGCTCCTATAACAATCTTCAACTAGTTGATAGGCTAAGCTCGACCCACGGAGTTATACCCAATATAAGTTATAACACTTCCAGTGTATCGGACCTACTGCACGCCAATATACCCTGCACCGATACTAGGCCCCGTAGGCCATGATGAGCTTACACGGATCCACAGTATCCACTGGATAAGTTGCAAAAAAAACGGTCTAGCAAGGATAAAAGTCAGGTGTTACTTTTGACCAAGTTATTTCTTTAAATGGGGCAAGCCGGATCGGGCCCCACGTTGGGCGCCAAAATAAGATAAATGTAGCATATCACATACAACGATTGTTGTGTGTGGCGGTGCCACTCGAGCTGGTCGGGGGTGTATCGGGCAGGACTGGTGCACGCGCTGGCTCCGGCTGTATGATCGGTAGTATGGGGGCGGGGTTCCTATACTGGTCCTTTCCTATACGTGCTCGCGTCGATGCCTTATCTTATTATTAGTTTTTTCGCGTGCGATACCCTGCGTATGACCGTATGACTAGTGTTAGGGGGTTGGGGAAGGAGGATGAGAGGGTGGGGGAATTAGAAGGGACAAAGGAATTAAGGGGACAGGGAAGTGGGCTTCCGCGTTGCATATCCGAACCGACGGGTAGCTGTGCTGGTGTTGGATGCAACAGCCATGGCCCTCCCAACCTTGATCATCCTAATTCCGAAGAAAATATGGCTTATGGATGATCCCTTTTCTCGCCGGGGGTCATACCTCACTCTCCCTCATCGATCCCTGCATGGCTCCTAAACAAAAATCTTCTAACAATTCATTTCCAAATCTTTAACAATATTTATTTTTATCGATAGTGCCTAAAGCTAAATACATGGGTAGAAGGAAAATGATATATAGTTATGGGGTGAGTATAAGCTAGGGCAATAAGAGAATTAAAACTATAGGAATAATAATTTTAAATAATAGGAATAAAATATATGATCTCAAAAACAGGTGGTAGGGTTCTGGGAATAATTTAACGAATAATAACAATAATAATGAATATTTAAGTAGGAACTTTTGTAATTTAAGATTTCTTCATTTTCGGTATTTTTGTATTAATGCAAAAGTAAGGGTAACTAATCACCGTCGCATAGGTGTGAAGCACCTGCTGCCGCTGATCTGCGCTAAAGCTTACAGCTTCCAAAGCTCTTGTGCTTTGCGTGGGCTTAAGGCCTCTTTACAACAAAAAAAGCTACAACAAAATTTAGGGAAAAATCAAAGAATACGGGCGACCGGGCTCATGTATGGTTTTTTCTTTTGTCTCTTTATGTTAAAAGTTTATAAACGTTAACTGGGAGTTTGTTCACTTACGTACTTTCATGTTCCGGCCACGTCCAAAAGATCTTTCGGCGAGGGGAATACCTGTAAGTTTTAGAGAGAGAGCACACACACATGCACACGCATGACCACGGCTAACACCAGATTATCTTGATCTTCTTTTTCTTTTTGTTTAAGGCTTTTTTTTTTTTGAGCATATATAGTTCATAAATCAAATTATTCCATCTATAACTTCTATATTTTATACTTTATTCAATATTTATTCGTTTATTTAGATTCGTTGGGGTAGGTCTTGATCCATAGACCAAGGTGTGGGCGCACGGAAAAAGCTCCAAGCAGCTGGTTTCGTTTTATATGCACAAAGGGCCTAACAAGCGCACATAAGTTCTTTGGGAATAAACGCACAATGGGCCACAAGAGGATCATACGAGTTCTGCCCGTTCCGTTGGGGTTTATTTAATACATTTAACCTTCACATGTCATGATCTGGCTTTTAGGTTAGGGCGAAGCACGGTGACAAAAAAAATTCGGGTCAGGGTCTCTTTTTCCTTGGACGGGTCTGGTTATTCCTGGCAAGGAAGATCACTTGGCACTTTTTGTTTAAGGCTCTTGGCCCGGTGGCTGGATGGCCCACTTTCGGTCGCGACGGCTCGCGATGGGGCGGCGAAGAGCTCGCTGCTGCCGGCGCTAAAGCTCGGAAACGGCTGAGGGGCCGCTCTCTGTCGGCGCTGAAGCTCGGGAACTGCTGAAGGGCTCGCTGTGGTGGATGGCGTTGGGGCTTTAGGTGGAGCTTCCCAACTCTACGGTGGACCGCGTTGGCGGAGGGCGTTGGGGCGTTGGGTGGAGCTTCCCAACTCTACGGTGGCCCGCTTTGGGGCGATCGTCAGAAAATTCGCACCATCCTCTGCACCGTGGATCGGGGATTGGTTTCTCGTCTGGGTGGATGGGGTCTTTCTTCCGAAAGGCCGGCGGATCGTGCTGATCTCCCAAGAACTTTTATTTGATTTTTACCTTTTATTAATTTTTTTTTTTTTTTGAGCTGGATAAGTACGTAAGTACTGTTCGGATACCACGAGGAGAGAGCGAGCTGCTTCTCCCGGAAATCAAGGCCTCATCCCCTCGTTCTTCCCTTTTTCTTTTCGATTTGTCAAAATGACAGTGGGGGGAGGAGGCCGATTAAAACGTCAGCCAAACAAAATAATATGGGCAGCCCACGGTGACGAAGCGCACCCAGTAGATGGCGTGTTAAAAGCTTAGCTTTCTTGGACCCAACAGAAGACTTAGCCTATTCGCGTAGCATAATTTTAGGGAAAATTAAGACGTCGATGCAAACAATTTTTTCTTACAACAAGCGCACTACAGAAGTTAGCTGCTCCATACAGGCTAGCCGCGCTGAGGGTCATCTCGGCTTACAGGACTGTGTCCGAGGACGCAGCACTAGTCCTAGCGGGTATGATACCCGTGGACATACTGGCCAGGGAGATGAAAATAGTGTACGAAAAGAGTACGGCGCAGGGAACCATAGGCGGCACGGCGGCCATCCGCAATACAGCGCGACAGGCCTCCATCGAAACATGGCAGGAACGGTGGAATCAGATCGGAAGGAGCAGAGGCAACGCGGACTACCACATAACGCAATTCCTAACCGCGCATGGGGGCTATCGTAGCTACCTATATAAGTACAAACACGATACCAGCCCATACTGCCCTACGTGCCCATCCGCAATCGAAGACCCGGAGCATGCCCTCTACGGCTGTAAGAGATACGCAGCATGGACGGAGAATATCCCCCCAGCAGAGTTGCTGGTTAGCTTTATGACAGCATCGGAGGATAACTATATATACGTGTACCGTCTCATCAAGCGCATCCAGGATGACCTGAGACGATGCGAGAAAGAGCGGCATGTAGCGGCCTAGAATAGGCCCCCCCTCCCGCGAAGCAATACCTAACGGTGATCCCGCGGGGGGAAGAGGTGTGTATGTGTGTGGGGTGGTTTTAGTACGTATGACTTGACTAGAGCAAGGAATCGTGCATGCCAATGGCACGGGTCATTGGTATCTCATGAAGATTTCCACTCCTCATGGCGCATCTATGAAAAACGAGGGGGAACGTTGTGAGTTGCTGCGGACACCGCAACTCTACAGTTATACCCGATACTAAGTCAGTATGGCTCTCCTGCGGCAGACGCCGCTAATATTGAACCACACGACAAAGAGTGCGTGCGAGAGAGACAGAATTTCAGTCTGAGCGTGACGTCGGGCGCTGCGTGGCCACTGCAAATTGATTTCTTGCTTTTGGCTACAAAAATGATCCGATCTGATCCAGATTCAGCAATCTGATAGATATAGTCATTATCTATGATTCTGCGTTTTTAGTTTTCTCGAATGTGCAATATTGTGGATGCAACAGATTTTCGTCCTTTGGGGGGGCGGAAGGGGGTAGGGCGAAATTCTGAGATATACCTTTTATAGTGAGATCTAACAGAAGTGCGGATACCAAATTTGGTTACTCTAGCCCTAATAGTCTCTGAGATTTGTGGATGCCCCAGATTTTCGTCCTTTGCGGGGGCGGAAGGGGGGGTGGCGATATTTGGACACGAAACGGTCAAGGTCCGATATCACAGGAGTGTGGATACCAAATTTGGTTGCTCTGGATCTTATAGGTTCTGAGATCCTTGAACTCATATTTTGCAATTGGCAAAGCCGACCATGAAACCTGTGTGTTAGAGAGAGACAGAGCGAGAAAGAATGAAATTGTTTTCTTGATTCTGGCTATAATAATTATACGATCTGGTTGAGATTTTACACTCTAGAACATATAGTCATCCTCTACGATTCTGCGTTTTTGGTTTTATCGTATCTTTAAAAATGTGGATGCCACAGATTTTCGTCCTTTGTATGGGCGGAAGTGGGCGGGGCGAAGTTTTGAAATATTTTTGTAGCAGTGACATATCACAGATGTCTGGATCCAAAACATCGTTGCTCTAGCTCTTATAGTCTTTGAGCACTAGGCGCTGAAGGGGACGGACGGACGGACGGACAGACAGACAGGGCTCAATCGACTCGGCTATTGATGCTGATCAAGAATATATATACTTTATGGGGTCGGAAACGATTCCTTCTGGACGTTACACACATCCACTTTTACCACAAATCTAATATACCCCAATACTCATTTTGAGTATCGGGAATAAAAAAAAAAAAAGTGTAATGGGTGTTTGTGTGTGTGTGTCTGTTTTTGGCTATTCTAGCAATCACCAACGCACTGCATTCGATTTGAATTTGTCCGGCCGTATGATTTTGCAAGTGTGTATGGCAGCATTTTTATTCGTTTATGTTTTATTTAATGGCTTTGATGGCGGCAGCGTCCGTTGTTCATTTTTGTTGTGGCATGCGAGTGATATGCATTTGTCATTTAATCCAATGCAGTGGCAGAGATGTGTCCAATTAGTACACAGCGTTCCAGGATATCTGGTTGTCAAGATGGTACCTCATGTTGCGGGCGTAGGCCTTAATGTCATCCATGGAGTCGTCATCTGTCCACATCTCATCGTCATCATTTTCTTCATCCATTTCAGGATCCGTCTCTGGAATGGCGGCTGGCGTTGGCCAAACGTTTTTTGTGGTGGCTGTGATCGTGGTGGTTTCTTCGACCGCCTGGCTGCTGGAGCTGGGGCAACCACTGTTGCTGCTGCCATTGTTGGTGGATTTTCCGATGTTTCTGGAACTGCTGGAGTTGCCGTCACTGCCTGGGATTGGATGAGCGAGGTGAGTAGTGACATCATCACTTCCAGCCTCTTTTCCAATCGCGTCATCCTCTGCGTATTCTCCAACAGTGCCTGGCTGCAGGATCCCTCGAAAGATTGGCGTTTCGGCTGCATCTTCTGCCGGGAGCGGATGTTGGCAAGCTGCTGCTGCTGCTGTCGCTGTTGTTGTTCGCGCTGCGGCTGCTGTTGCAGCTGCTGTAGCTGCTGCTGTTGTGCCTGGGAACGGCTCAATGGCTGCTCTGGACGTCGTCGCCCAGTGCGTGGGCCAGAGGCAGCAGGCGTCTGTTTTTTTGTCTGTATTGGCTGCTGCTGCTTCTGCTGATGTTGTTGTCTTCTTCGTCGCCCAGGAGAATAGACATTGAGTGGCGTCCATGCTGCCTACTGCTGCTGTCCGCGCCAGGGATTGGCTGGCGTTTGAGCTGGCTGTTGCTGCTGCTGTCGGCGCCCTGGATGTGCTTGTGTTGTTTTTGCTGGTGGCTGCTGCTCTGGAAATGGCTGCAGAAGCGAGCTGCGCTTGCGACGCAACTCCTGCATGGCCACTCGGTGCGACAGAAGGCGGCCCCTTGCTGCCTTGAATGCCGGACATCCCTTGTAGGCGCTGATGTGGGCGCCCTGGCAATTGGCGCATTTAGGGGCGTCTGCCCTTGGCTTGACACATGCCGTGGACGCGTGGGCACCCGCACACTTCATACAGACGAATGAACGCCTGCAGTAGGTGCGGGTGTGCCCAAAAGCCTGACATCTGTGGCACTGGGCTGGGTCCACCGGCTTGGCCTGCCTCTCAACGATCACCAACTGGTTGCCCAGCTGGGTTAATTGGAGGACATCGTGGTGGCTTTCATCCGGCTTGGGGGCTATCTCCAACTCGAACTGGTCGAGTGGCTGTCCATCGGATCTCGCTTTAATGGCTCTAATAAATTTAACTGAATAGCCCAGTTCGGCCATCTGATTTGTTATTAGTTGGGTGCTTGTGGAGTGGTGGAGATCTCGCACGACGATCCGTAGCCCACGGTCACTCTTGTGCTGGTGTGTGTAGTGGCCAGTCATCGCCTCGTTGCCGCCGCCATCGCCCAGGATTGCCATGATGGCATCCCTGGTAGCCATGTCGCGGGCCTGGATACGGACACCATTGCGGCTGATGAGCTTGGTGTGATAGCTACTGTTGCCCACCCTCGGGTCATTCTGCAGCTTGTCCAGAATGGGCATAATGTCGGGGACAGCTGGCAGAATGATGGGGGGGGGGGGGGGGGGGAATAATTGTAGTTGGTTGGTGCTGTCGCTGCAGCATCCGAATTTGTCTGGCATTGAGCATACTCAGGGAGGGCAGCTGGAGCAGCCCAACGCCGCCGCCGCCGCTGCTGCTGTGGGTTCCTGTGCCGCAACTACTAGTTGCATTTGCAGGTGAGTGAGGTAGAGCTAGTGGAGCATTGGCAGTGGCAGGGGCAGGGGCAGGGGCGGGGGCAGGGGCATTTTGTGTAATTGTCCGCTGATGTTGTTGCTGGTTTGATTGTTGGTGATGGGGATGGTTTTGAATTTGGGGGATATGGGATTTGCTTGCCTGTTGGTTACTTTCCCGGAGTCGTCGTTTGGCCGATGCATGATTGGCATCCAAATTGTCGTCGTCATCGTCATCAAACTCAACAACCATAACATCACTGTCATCATCGTCATCATCATTCACCTCGGCGCGGACGCGCTTCAGTGGCGAACGGGCCGCTGCAGCAGAGGTGGATGGGATATCATCGGTATTGGCTATGTTTGTTGCCGTTGGCTGATGTTGTTGTTGTTGATGTGTTTGCTGCTGCTGTTGTTCCTCTGGCGGCGTTGGTGGTGGTGGGGGGGGGGGGGGGGGGGGGGGGGGGGGGTCCGCCTGTTAACATTGCTGTTAACAGGCATCCTCTGGCTGCCGACGTAATTGTAGTTGTCGCTTTTGTGTTTGATGTCGCTGTTTGTGTGCTGATGTATGTCATCATTGTATTTGTGGTTGTGGTTGTAGTATTGGCTGTGTGCATTGCATTTGGAACCGCTGCTGTGGCCGATCGAGCGGGGTTTGTGCCATGGCTGTGGTTCGAGTTCGAACTCGCTCCCGAACGGGCACTCGAACACGAATCTTTTGTTGGCTGCTGTTCGTGCAGAGGCTGCTCGAGTGCCCTCTCGTACTGTCGCTGGTACGAGGTCGTTACCCGCTCTCTCTTTGCGCCTTCTCTCGCTCCTTGCTGTTTCCGGCTCTCTCCACACGATGCATCGGCATACGGTGCATCGATTCGTGTCTGTGTGTGTTGGAGTGTGGGAAGCGGAATTATTGGCGCGCTTGGTACCGCTTGGCTTGGCTTGGCTTGACATTGCGGTGCTTTGGCTGACGCCGCTGCCGCTGCCGACGCCGCCAATGCCTTAAGCCGGCGACTACCGCTGCTGCTGCTGATGGTCTGCTGCTGCTGCTGCTGGCGTTCCTGGGTATGGTGGCTGCGCTGTCGGCGCTGGCTTCGCCGTCGGCGGCGCTGTCGGAGCTGGCAGTGGAAATGGCTGATTTGGGGCGCAGGGGTTAAAGAAATGAGATCGAAAATTCAGAAAGTGCAGTGTTGCAACACGTAGCCAATTGAGGAATAGATAAAGAGAAAAAGGTAAACAATGCAGGTGCTTTGCGTGGAAAATAGGAGGAAATACACTAAATAAAAAAGAGACAAGCACTTGCAGAAATAACAATACAGATAAGTAGTAGACTGGAGTGAAGACGACGGAAAAACAGGTAATAAAAGAGATACTACACTGGAACAAAGACTAGACAAAACAGGTACAATTGATTTACGTTTACAATATTACAATAAACATAACAATTGAAAATAATGTCTATATCTTTTTCTATAATTACAGGGAAGACAAGAAACAGCGGAGCATCGGCCGGCATAGCAAAACACAATGCTTGTAAAGACATTGCGTTGCATACCGGCCGACCCCGTCGTCCCCCCTGGTCGTCGAAATTGGCGTCATCCGAAGTCGTCAGAAGTAGGTGCAATTAGCACCTCGTCGTCGTTGTGGCTGTGGCTGCCCTCTTGGAGAACCAGTGGCACTGGTCCGGCCACCAGCTGGGAGCCAGGAGTAAACGGCACACATAATACTGTGGCGACACGGGTCCGGCCGCCAAAGTGAAATGGATGTGAGTGTGTGTGTGCGTCGGCAATTGTGGCCCTAATGTAGAGCGAGTGGCACTGGTCTGGCCACCAGCTGTGGGCAAGGGCGGTCAACGACACACCTACTCGAACGGCACAGATCCGGCCGCCCAAGTATAATGGATGTTTGTGTGTGTGTGTCTGAATGGCTGGCGGTAAGTATTTTGAGAGCCCTTTTTAATCATATGTGTGGCTGATGGATTATTCCTTTTCCAGGACCATAGGGCACTCTGAATGCCATGGCACGGGATCCGGCCACCAACTAAGGACGATGGCGGACACGACACACCTACTCGAACGGCACAGGTCCGGCCGCCCAAGTGTAGTGGATGTTTGTGTGTGTGTGTCTGAATGGTTGGCGGTAAGTATTTTGAGAGCCCTTTTTAATCATATGTGTGGCTGATGGATTTTTCCTTTTCCAGGACCATAGGGCACTCTGTATGCCATGGCACTGGATCCGGCCACCAACTAAGGACGATGGCGGACATGACACACCTACTCAAACGGCACAGGTCCAGCCGCCCAAGTGTAATGGATGTTTGTGTGTGTGTGTCTGAATGGCTGGCGGTAAGTATTTTGAGAGCCCTTTTTAATCGTATGTGTGGCTGATGGATTTTTCCTTTTCCTGGACCATAGGGCACTCTGAATGCCATGGCACTGGATCCGGCCACCAACTAAGGACGATGGCGGACACAACACACATAACTCGAACGGCACAGGTCCGGCCGCCCAAGTGTAATGGATGTTTGTGTAAGGTAGAAATCCACCTGGCCGTGCTTCCTTTCAACCCAGCATGCTATGCTTGGGATGAGGGTGTGGGTCCATCGGCCTTTGGGTGAGTGGTCCCATCGAGTCTGCCATCTGTCAATGCTGGTCCTTCTGGCGGCGTCCTTAATTTCTGCTTTGGAGCGTACCTCGGCTGCACTGTCCGTCATGGCATCATGGATCTCCTTCCTCTCCCTTATCAGCTCCCTGAGCGGAACTTGCCCGGCAATGACTAACGCGGCTTCGTCTGAGATGGTCCGGAACGAGCACGGGATCCTAATGGCGCACAGTCTGTACGTTGCCTCCACTCCTCGCATGTAGCTCCTCACCTTCGCTGCTTCTGCCCACACCGGTGCGGCGTAGAGCATCTGCGACGTCACGACGCTCGTCAGCAGTTTCCTCGTTGCCTGCTTTGGCCCTCTGGTGTTAAGCAGCATCCTGGATAGCGCTCCCGCGGTCCCACCGGCCTTCGTGTGGACGTATTCCAGATGCTCTTTGAAGGACAGGCGCGTGTCGATGAGGACTCCAAGGTACTTGATGGACCTCTGCGATTCGATCGCGGTCCAACCAACCTGCACTCTGGCGGTCTCGACCACTTTACGGCTGGATATCAGGACCGCCTCCGTTTTTTGGGCCGCCAGTTCCAGCCCCGCGGCGGCTAGCAACGCCTCGTCGGATTGTATGGCGAAGTTGGCAAGCTCCTCCACTGCGGCAAGTTCCTTCGCTACCGCCACTATTGCAACGTCGTCAGCGAAACCCACCAGGTTAGTGTTGGCTGGCATCGGGAGCCGTAGGACCCCGTCGTACATGGCGTTCCAGAGCAGAGGGCCAAAAACGGAGCCCTGCGGGACTCCGGCTGAGACTTCGTATGCCCTAGAGCCCTGACATGTGTCCATTGTCAGCACCCTATTGCTGAAATAGCTGCGCGCTATATTCAGTAGGTAGCCCGGGATGTTGGACGACCTCAGTGCCTCCAGCGTCCGGGTCCAGTCGGCCGAGTTGAAGGCGTTCCTTATGTCCAGTGTCACCACCAGACAATAGGACTTGGTTCCGCCTCTCCACCTAGTCCCAGCAATGGCTTCCTCCGCCGTTTGTACGACCCTCAAGATGGCGTCCAGCGTCGACATCCCTTTCCTGAACCCGTATTGGTTCTGGGAGAGACCGCCTGCTGCTTCGATGGCTGCGCTCAGCCTCGCACCGATCACCCTTTCGAAGACTTCTCCCATGGAGTCCAGAAGGCAGATGGGCCTGTAGGAAGAGGCTACCCCTGGCGGCTTGCCCGGCTTGGTTAATAGTAGCAGCCGTTGCCTTTTCCACCTCTCGGGGAACGTCCCCTCCTGGAGGCATTTGTTGAAAAGGCCCGCAACTTCCCTCGGGAGTAGAAGAAGTGCCAGCTTCAACGCGCTGTTGGGGATCGCATCCGGACCCGGAGCCTTACTAGGTATCAGGTTTCTGCCTGTCTGCAACACCTCGGCTTCCGTAACCTCGCAGATGTCGCTCGGGCTATGCTCGAACCGCAGGGAGCTAGGGATCTGCCGTCCTCGAGGAAACAGTGCCCTGACTATACCCTCCAGTGCCTCTGGATCTGTTGGAGCTTTACTGCCCGCGTTCAGCCTCTTCACCACCATCCTGTACGCGCCTCCCCAGGGGTCCTCTTCGGTGGCATCACACAGCTTAAGGAAGCATTCCCTCTTGCTGTTCCTTATGGCGGTCTTCAGATCCTTCCTCGCCGCTTTGTAGGTCTCGCTGCATCGGGCCAAGCGCGGTGTGCCTCTGGCTCGCTGGAGCAGCCTTCTGGCCCGGTGGCAGGTTCTACGGAGAACCGCAATCGCTTCGCTCCACCCTCTCGGTAGCATGCTCTGGTCGCAGGCGCCTTCAAGTGCGTCCGCCAATTTGGTCGCCAAATCGTTGGCTCCGTCTGCATCGTTTGCAGAGTAGCTCTCAAGGGCGCTTGCGAAGGCTTGGGCCCTCAGCGTGTCCTGGCGGTACGCCTTCCTATGCCGGAACGGGGTACCTCTCGATCGGGCAAGGGTGCCCAGGGTGCATAGTACGGCCTCGTGGTCGCTGGCAGTATATACGTCGCTGATCCTCCATCGGGCGTGCCGGGCCAGCGTGCTGCTGGCATAGGTGTGATCGATGATCGACCCTACACCTGCCCTGCTGAAAGTTTATTGGGACACTTCGTTCAGAAGGACGACGTCCAGAGAGGCAAAAGCCTCCAACACCGTGCGGCCTCTGGCGTTTGTACGGGAGGACCCCCATTCCAGGGCCCAGGCGTTGAAGTCGCCTCCGACTACGACGTTGTTCCGTCCTCGCAGATCGCAGCTCAGCTCGTCCATAATGCGGCTGAAGGTCTACAGTGAGAGGCTGGGTGCCAGGTAGCAGCTGTAGAACCATATGCCGCCTACATACCCTCGGACGAACCCGTCTGCCGACTTGGTGTCGCGCAATTGTGGCGCGTCGACGCCACAGAGCCACAGGGCCGCTTTGCCAGTAAGGTCCGTGGCCCAATCGCTGCTGCTGCCCACCTTATGTGGTTCGCTGAGGAGTGCCACCTCAGAGCCAAGCTCGCGCACCGTCTGCGTCAGGAGATCCTGTGCGGCCCTGCAGTGATTCAGGTTGAGTTGAATCAACTGCATGTCGTCCTGGTTTTGCCCACCCCGCTTCGCGTGGCTGGGCAGCTTTTGGTGCCTGCCTGGTGCGTGACCTCCTTCTTTCCAGCTGCTGAGCAGATGAAGCACGCAGGCTCTTTTTTGCATTCGGCAACTTTGTGCCCTCAAGCGGCTCGCTCCGGCTGTCCGGAGAAGCGCCGCCTGTCCAGAGGGAGCTCAACACGGGCGGTGGTCCCATCGAAGCCATCTGTGGCACAGCATTGAATCTGCAGGGGAGCCGGGGGTAAGTTATGTCCTGGGGAGAAGGGGAGTCTGGGCTGCTGCCGCTCACCCATCTGAATCCCCCATCGGAGGGAAGGTGGGGGGGTGAGCGTGACCTATTGGAGCCATTGGGCGGGACAGCAGAGGACTGGTGTGGATTTGGCCTAGGAAGGGCATCGCATTGAGTCCATTCTTGTCGGCGGAACCTTCGGGGGGGACCTGCAGCCCCGGCTGCTGCTGCTGCTGCTGGTCGGTAAAGACGAAGGATCCCATGGATCCGAAAATACCCCGCGAGCGGGTGAATGGGGAACGTGGATTGTTAATAGTTGGATTCCTCTTATTCCAGCACCTGTGAGGAAATATTCATTCATGGGCTTTGTTTTGTATTTGTATTTTTATTTTCTTTATGTTCCCTGTGCTTTCGATATTTGCTGCCGTTCTCTGTGTTGTGCCGCTCTCTCCAGATATTCGTACTGAATGATTTCCAGAGCCAGTTCTGAACGGCTCCAAGTGATAGTTCAGGGCCCACTTCGATGTTGTGTTTCGAATCACAGGTCAGGTGACGTACTTTCCCTGGGCAGAGCTGCGACTTGCAATAGTTGATCGGCTTTGTTGGTTTGGGATAGGACTTGCGATAAATACCATGCCACCATACTCCTTGGTGTGGCCGAAATGTTAGCTTTGGCTTTACATCTTCCTTAAGCTGCTGTTTTGTGTCACAGCCAACCTGTCATTTGTACATTGAATTGCTGCTCGAGAGGTCTCTTTGGAGTCCTCTGTTCCCCGTGTACAAATTTACATAAAATCACAGGAAGAACTTAGGATTAATAGGGGGCACTCATCCCCCTCTACTCCCTCTCCCCCTTTTGGTGGTGTCATGGGTTAAGCATTTGCTGTGTTCGGCATTCAATTTGTGGCTTGATTTCTTACCTTTTATGATGCGCTATACGGCTGTAATCCATGTAGGACATGCACTTTGTTTATCCATTCAAAGGCGCTAAAGAGGGTAGTCCTGTAATCCAAAAGGGCATCCAGTATATCCAGAGCGAAGGTTAATCCATTCGATGGAGCGCTCAAGCAGACCAGCCAGGCGGTTGACCAGAAGCTTAACGAGGATCAAAATTTCCAAGAGGCCGCCAGCCGGCAAGTGTCATTGCAGTCCCTCCAGTCGACTCCACTCCAGTCCAGTTTTTTCCCAAACTGTGCGACGTGAATAACTTTGATGATTTCTTGGCCCAAAGGCGCCCACACAATATAAATACTCCTCCCTTTTTTGTCAATAAGTTTATTTTCAGTCGTTACATTTACGAATAACAGGCGAGTTTTTCTACTCAAATCAAATATTAAAATTAAAAAACGAAACAGTTATTGGTTGATGTCCTTCAGCTTCTCTGGATCAGTCTACTCAAGCCAAATCAAATATTAAAATTAAAAATCGAAACAGTTATTGGTTGATGTCCTTCAGCTTCTCTGCATCCGTCTTGGCGGCCCACAAGCGGCACCCAATTTTTTTATAGTCATCGCTGCACATGACTATCGCCCTCAAATACTCGGCCGGCACCCCAGTTTCCTCTGATAGTCTTAACACGGTCACTTTTTTTTTCCTTAAAAACTGCAGCAATTTTTTGCATTGTCTTCGAATTCCTTGAAACCATACCTCTTATTGCTGTGTAATGTTGGTTCATTGCGTGGTTTCCCAAGGTGCTCAACCTTCCAATCATTTTGCCGCATTGTTTGCACTTGCAGCCATGCACGGGGGGCGAAGCCTTAGGGGAAATCGGTGTTTTCAAATTGTCCTTTCCACTTTCAGTACTAAGAATGTCTTCAGTAAACATGTCTGGAGAATTAAGAAGTTATTATATGTATTTTTTTTTAATTTTACTTATTTACTTAAGTCCGGATCCTCCCGAACCTCCTGCTCCTGCTTCTCCTCCACGTGGTGCACTGGCTCAGACGAATCATATATTTCATCAGAAATAGTACACTCCATATCATTGACTGTATAATCAGAAATATTGTGAATATTGTCAGAAATGTTGTCAATATTCTCCTCAATATCGTGAGTTGTGGCCGACTCCTCCGTATGACCGTGCATATTGTTGTCAATATCCTCAATATCCTGAGTTGTGGCCGACTCCTCCGTATCACCGTGAATATTGTCAATATCCTCAATATCGTGAGTTGTGGCCGACTCCTCCGTATGACCGTTCATATTGTTGTCAATATCCTCAATATCCTGAGTTGTGGCCGACTCCTCCGTATCACCGTTCATATTGTTGTCAATATCCTCAATATCCTGAGATATCATCAGAACAGAAATATTTTGCACCGGAGTAACAGGCTCAGCATACTTCGCGTGCGTCGTCCCCGCTGAATGGAATACATTATTAGAAGAATATAATATAAATGTAACTAATTTACTTACCCTTACGTTGATGGTCCAGAAAAAAAAAGTACAAATTAATCACTCCTGCTGCACTTATGTCGCAAACTTGGGCTCCACCGAACGACAACGTCATGTTGGCAATTTCCTGTGCTTCCGGGCTTTGGACTTTCCGGCCTTGCAGATGGTCCCAGTATATCCCGCATAATACATTAACAAGGGCACTGTCCACCCCGTCAATTATTACACCTCCCAAATTAATGTACATCTTTGTCTTATTTTGTGTTCTTTATTTATGTTTTAAATAACGGGGCATGTATGGTTTTGGTATTTACTCATCGTTAGTATTATAAGAAATACCAAATGCCAACACACATTTTTTCGAATACGACGATCAAGAAGGAAGAACGTTTACAGATATTTTGTTGCTATACGATACGGACCGATAAATATCACATAATTCCGCGTCTAGTTTCCTGATTTCAACATGTATAAAAATAAAAATGTAAACTTTTAATAGCACGGTTTTATTATATGTTCTTCGGCGTATTCGAATGAATGTGTGTTGGCATATCGATACTTGTCGAGGACAAGTATCGATATATCGAGTACATTGGTATTTCTTATAATACTATCGATGAGTAAATCTTAAACTAATATTCAAATCTTATAAACTAATATTCATATCTTACATTCGGGCAACCTGACTACAGATCGCCCACGATCTACACACTAAGGCATACAGTTGGTTAAACATTTCTTATTCGGTATTGTCTTACTTAACATACTATTTCATCGATTAACAACATGAGACCATGGTTTTATCCTTACACTCTACCCAGGGTTTAAGCCTTGCTGGTTCTAGTATACTTCGGAATGGCATTTGCGTCAACTGACAGTCCTCAATGTCGACAACCTCATAACGATCATTATCCAATACTCTATTGATCCTGTACGGTCCTCGATACTTCGGTGCGAACTTCTTATTGATCCCCGGTGTTGTGTCCACATGCCGGACTGCTACATAGTCACCAGGTTCATACTTTAATGGGGCTCAATGTTTATGGGCATACATCTTCTCATTTCTTTTCTGCGACAACCGTATGTTCTCACTTGCTATTTCTCTTATAGTTTCCAACTCTCTAAGTTCTGACGCTAACTTCTCCTCTAGGTATTCGGTTAATTCATCTACAACGGGTCCTTTCTGGGGTATTCCAAATAACAATGTGCTAGGTGTCTTTTTCGTACTGCTGTTAACGGAGTTATTAATGGCGTACTCTACCTTGCTCATCAACCTATACCAATCGGCTTGCTCAAGGGGCTCTGACAGTTTTCCTAACATAGGAGTAAGAACACGATTCACCCGCTCCACTTGGCCATTCGCCTGCGGTGCACCTGTAGCTACCTTAATGTGCTCTATCTCTCTCTCCTGCAGAAAACTAGAGAACTCTAACGAGGTGAAACAGGTCCCACGATCTGATATTATCCTAGTAGGGCGACTATAGAAATCAAAATATTTACTTAAGGCATCCTTCGCTTCCCGCGTGCTGGTACTATTAACCGGGAACAATTTGACAAACTTAGTGAATGCATCTATTACCACAAGGAGGTGTTTTCGCTTAGATCTAATACTCGGCAACGGACCCAAATGATCAACATGTAGGGTATGAAAAGGAACACACGACTTTGGGATACTATGGAGCGTTCTGTTATGGATTGTTTTAGGCATCGAGTGTAGTATACACGCTAGACAGTTTCTGATGAACCTTGCGACTTTTCTTCTCATTGACGGAAACCAGTAGGTCCTCAAAAGGTCACTCACGCACTTCTCAGCGGCCAGATGTGCTAGTTTTTCGTGTGACCGCCTTATCAACTGCTCTTCCATACACATTGGTACATAGAAACATAGTTTGTTTTCACAACTCCTCTTGTAAACAATACCATCTTTCATTTCAAAATCTACTTCAATTCCATCCTCTAGCATTTTTCGAATCCCAACTACTTCCTTGTCTCGCATCTGTTCTGTTTGCAATATCAAATCAACATCTTCTGGCGTTGCACCTACTACCCCAACTATCAATGATTTTAGTAATCTTTCCTCCTGAAACTCTAACTTGTCCCTCTCTACTGTATCCTCAACACATTTTTTCTCTTTATCTGAATTCCTACTACTAATGTACTTTACTCCCCCACCACATCGTTAACGCTTCCTCTACATTGGCTCAAATCTCTAATTTCAATCTTCCATCCATCCTCTTCCCTATATTCACTATTCTCTATGTTATCTCTACAATCACCACCAAGGTTCTCTCTATCATCAGACTTCCACCTATTTCCCAATCTACTTCCTACTGCACTTGATTCTCCACACTCAATCGCAGGGTTCTGTACGGTACTACTACGCTCTCTATTGATATTTAATTCTCTACACTTAATCACAGGGTTCTCTACGGTACCTCTATGCTCACTACCAGTGTTGTCTCTACTTACACTATTCCTTGTATATTGCTTTCTTCTCTCATCTTTTTCTAAATTAGACTTTTCTAAACCGTATTTGACTCTATAACCATCCTCTAACATATTCGTCACTTGATCTTGTCTGCTCAGCGCATCCACGTGCGCCAGGTGCATAATGGAGTAATCATAGTTCTCTAACTCTAGGGACCACCGTGCTATCTTAGGACTAATTGACTTTCTGGTTAACGTCTGTACTAACGAATTACAATCCGTGATTATTTTGAAGGACCTATGCTCCAAATATGCTCTAAAACGCCTCAATGCATAAATTATAGCCAATGTCTCTAGTTCGAAACTATGATAACGTGATTCTCTTTCTGTTGTTTTGCCGGAATAATAGGACACAGGGTGCATCTTCCCATCATCTTGTCTTTGCATCAGTATTGCGCCATAACCGTATGAACTTGCGTCTGTATGTAATTCCGTTTCTCTATTTGGGCTAAAAATGGCTAATACCGGAGGATTTGCCAACGCATTCTTAAGAGTTTCAAACGTCTTCACCTGTTCTCTATTCATGGGAAACGGACCACCTTCTTTTAACAACTGCACCAATGGCTTAGCTGTCGTCGCAAATGACAACATGAAACGTCGAAAATACGAAAAGAATCCCAAGCATGAGTGCAGTGCTTTTACATTTTGAGGGACTGGGTATTTTTTCAAGGCCTCAATATGGGAATCACTAGGAACTATTCCGTTTTGATTAACTTTATACCCCAGGAAATCGATGTTTCGATTGACAAACCTACACTTTTTTAGATTTATCTCTAAATTTTGCTCGCTAAACCGAATGCATAGTCTTTTTAATATATCTATGTGATCTTCAACTGTTTTAGTCGCTACTAATATATCATCCATGTACACTACAATGCTTTTGTTCCTAATAAAGTCTCTCAAGAGCTCCGAAATAAATCTCTGAAAAATAGCGGATCCATTTCTTAACCCAAAGGGCATTCTCAAGTACTCATACTGTCCTTGCGGTGTCACAAACGATGTATACGGAACTGATTTTTCTTCTACGCCTATTTGATGATACCCACTTTTCAAATCTATAATGGAAAAACAGCACTTGTTTTCTAAAAACTCAAGACAGTCCTCAATAAGGGGCAATGGGAAATTATCTTTAACAATTCGTTTGTTCAGACAACGGTAATGGACACACATTCGAAGTTCTCCTGATTTTTTTTTTTACTAGGACCAACGGGGAAGCATAAGGAGACTCACTATGACGGATTACTTTCTTTTCTAACAGATCATCTACTATTTCAGCTACTTTCTCTCTCTCATGGTAGGATAAACGACGCGGAGTACAATGAAATGGTGTTGTTTCTGTTACACGAATCTGCATCTGATACTTTGGTGGTGCTTTAAAGTCAAATACTTTGTGTAAATAGTATGTCTTAATAACTTCCCTACACTTTGCTGCAAGAGTGAGGCCAAATTCGAAACCTACGTTAATATGTTCCTCTTCATCAATCTCTACCGACGCACAAAAGTTACTGAATTCGTCGCCTTGATTCATATTCTCGATGGACATTTTGTCATTCCTTGAGTTTTCTTGTGTCTGATTTTTAAATGGATTAGAACGTTTGATTAGCTCGCTTCTTTCTGATTGATTACCATCTAACTTATCATATAGTCTTATGTTAATATTATTTTTACGTTCGGTGAATAAAGACGCGCAGGTTAAACTAATAGCTTTTTGCTTTAACGAACTTAATGGTGTGTGTTGCTTCGCATTGATATTTTTCTTATGAACTAATTTTACTTCAATAACTTTAAGGGCATCGCGTCCCATCAATACCGGCAAAGGCAGCATGTTATCATCTACGATGTTTAATAAAACGATATATTTCTTTGTGCAAAATTCAATATGGCACTTAAATTTTCCCCATATGGGAATTGGTTGTCCTCCTAGTCCATAGTATTTCCTAACTTCATTATAGGCTTCAACTATAACCGACTTCGGTATCAAAGACTTATGAATAAAATACCTGTATCAAATAGACCAAAAATAATGACGCCTCTTTGTTCACCAAACGGAAGTCATAAAGTGATTAACTGGACAGCCGCTAAATCGTCGTTGTTTTTTTCTCCTGGTCGCTCCTCATCTTGAACTGCAGCTACCCTAGTGGCCATCTTTCGTTTCGGGCACTGCGAATATAGGTGGCTGGTACTCCAACAGTTAAAACATGCCCCATCCGGTCTCTTTGGCTGACTGCATTCCTTCATAACGTGCCCAAATTGCCGACAGTTGTAGCAACGCATTGCGCCACCACCTTGCTGCTGCCCAACTGCCATACTCACATTTAGTTTTCCCTTTGTCATACCTTCGCTACGAATTGCTACGACGCCAGGAGCTCTTCTGACCTTATCATAGGTGACCATCTTGTCCCGCAACTCGTTGAGTGTGCTGCAATATAGCATGGATGCTGCCATGCCCGTCTTGTCCTGCAGTCCCTCTACGATGAATTTGACCACATCGCTCGTGGCCATGTCTGCTTGCGACGCTATGCTGCACATTGCGACGAAATATTGCAATGCGCTTTCATTATTTGCAATTTTCCTCCAGTCGCTTTCCAATGTCCCACGCTGTCACTTTCTGCTCAAAGACGTTGAGCAATTCTGCTCGCATCAATTGCCAAGTCAAAGGCGCCACATGGTCGATGTACGCCTTCGCCGATCCGCCTAGCAGCCGCTTCGCTAAAATCCAGCATTTGGACTCGGATACACCATGGAAATTCATAATGTCCTCAAAGTTACTTATCCAACTGGTTACAGCCTGGTCGTCATCTCCAGAAAATGGATGCATCAACGCCTCAATGTGTGTCAAGTCGATGCAATCTCTCGGCGTTTCCAACTCCATAGCCTTTCTCCGTTTTCAATATGCTTAATTTGAGATCAGCTAACTGCTGCAAACAGCGCGATTCTTCTTCGTATTCATCTGATCGCATGGTCAATTTCGAACAAGCGTTGTCTTGTCGCGGCATGAATGCTTCTCGAGCCTTCTGCACATTTTCACCATATTCTTCTGGCGTCGCTTTTACTGCGTGTTGTGCACTACGGTTGTCTCTATCTATCTCGCGCTCAACCGGGACTGCAAAAATGTCTGCCTGCATAGTCTCGTCTGCGCTTGGCGCCGTATTTCCTAGCTCATGCGTGTCTTCCATGATTTTTTTCACTGCTGTACGTAATTGGTGTATGTTGGCATCTTGATAAAAATATACGTTATGTCGCTACGCAACTTGTCGAGGACAAGTATCGATATATCGAGTACATTGGTATTTCTTATAATACTATCGATGAGTAAATCTTAAACTAATATTCAAATCTTATAAACTAATATTCATTTCTTACAAAAATAAAATAATTGTAAGGCAACATATATTAACCCTAACCGATCGAGTTATTATACTGCAATTAGTTTTATGCGATATTATACTGCGATATGATACTGCGATAGGTTTTATGCGATATTATACTGCGATAAGTCTGAGGCGAGTTATTCGACGATCGACAAAAATAGAGAAAAGAGTGAAATAAGTTAATAAGAGTAACCCAAGAACCGCGCCAAGATGGATAAAAAGATAGATTCAGAAATACATAAATTGTCGTGTTTCGATGAGGACATAAAGGAACTCAATCTGTTCGAGCCGTGTCAGGACATAGAGGAAGATATGTTCGAGCCGTCGCAATTGTCGTGTTTCGATGAGGACATAAATGAACTCAATCTGGTGGAGCCGTCGCAATTGTCGTGTTTCGATGAGGACATAAATGAACTCAATTTGTTCGAGCCGTATCAGGACACAGAGGCAGAGGAACATCTGCCGTGTGGACCGCTGGACCGGCTGGTTAGTACATTGGCTATGGATGTTGACGACGACGACACTGAAGGTGAGTAGATTGTGGCAATTACATTGGAGCAGGTGAATCAGACTTTTCTTCCTCCAGGTATCGTCGGTAACGATGATCTGGTCAACGATATTGGTCGCCTTCAAGCGAGCAATGAATTGCACAAAGGTACAGTCCCCCGAAAATCTGGTAACGGACGCATTGGAAGAACTGAAAATACAAGGAAATATAATGAATGGACGCATTAACATGACTGTAAATTTACAGAACCTAAGCGACTCAGAATTTTCCATTTACATGGATGAGTATCACATGCCGTGGTACCAATATGCAAAAAAGGACCGGTACATAAATGGAAAATTCTTGCAGTCGCTGCAATCCCAATTAACGGGAATGAAATTCATTATTTGTATTTCCACATTTTTCCCGTTTCCAAAACATCTGCACTAGGCAGGAATGCGGTCAAGAAAGGACTCGATTTAGTATTGAGGGAGGTTGAGAGTGGGGGCTTGTCAAGTCGAACCAATATGTTTTAACAACATGAACAGCAATACCTTCGAGGAGCGTGGCAAACATTTATCAACAATTTTTATAAACATAATGAAAGTATCTTTTAAAGAAGATTTCAACAGAAACCCAGTATATAATGCTACAACTGTAGTGTTCATGGCTCTCCAAATAATGGACCAAAAAATTAAATTATTAAATAAGACGTTAGAAAATATTTTGTAGTATGTAGTATAATTATATTAATTTTAATAATAATAACAATAATAATTTGTTTTTTATTTTATTTATTTAATGTAGTATGTATTATACATGTACTATACATAATTAATGTATTTTCAGCTGTAGAATGTAGAATATTTTCAGCCTGTACAAGATTTTCAGCTGTAGAATGTAGAATATTTCAGCCTGTACAAGATTTTCAGCTGTAGAAGCCTGTACAAGATTTTCAGCTGTAGAATGTAGAATATTTTCAGCCTGTACAAGATTTTCAGCTGTAGAATGAAGAATATTTCAGCCTGTACAAGATTTTTAGCTGTAGAAGCCTGTACAAGATTTTCAGCTGTAGAATGTAGAATATTTTCAGCCTGTACAAGATTTTCAGCTGTAGAATGTAGAATATTTCAGCCTGTACAAGATTTTCAGCTGTAGTGTTCAATTTTTGTTTGTTGTTTGATTGATTTTTGAATTGATTGTTGTTGTTTGATTGATTTTGTTGTTCTGAAGGCTTGATCCACCGGTGACCAGGGACGCAGGATGGCTCTAAGCTATAGTATTTATTGTACGAGTAATAATCAACTAGCACAGCACTAGCATTTAACCCGTATTCAGAGCAGACTGTAAGTTTAAGTTAGTCTGAAATTGTTTTTATTAACATACGAATAATGAAATTGAACAAAACCCTTAATAATTTGTTGTCAGTAAGTAAGTAGTATATAATGGTTATATAGACAGTAAATATTGTATAAACCAATATCTTTACTGTATGTACCATTTTGTACCAGAGTAAATATTTTGTAATTCCAAATGTTAGATTTATGCATTCTTGAATTTTCATTTCTTTTTCTTTTCGTTATAATAGTTTTATTATCTTTAATTGGTTTTCTGTTATCTGTTTTCGTTTTGTTTTTTTTTGCATTTGATATGATTCGGTTCAAAATGTGTGTGTTGTTTACGCACATATTATGGTTAATGGTTCTTAATCTTGTTCGGTACTCTTTTATTACCCTTTTTGTATATCTTTTGTTTTATAAATTAATCTTTAGCCAAGCTGAGGAGCGTAGCGTATCGGATCAAATCAATCAAAAGTTGATGGGTCTAAGGGGCTAGCTAACGAGGCAGTCAATGGCAATGGCAATGGAAATCCAAATGGAAATTTATGCAAACCATGCGGCAAAACTAAACTAAAAACGCAGAATCATAGACGAGGGGGAACGTTGTGAGTTGCTGCGGACACCGCAACTCTACAGTTATACCCGATACTAAGTCAGTATGGCTCTCCTTTGGCAGACGCCTCTACAGAAAATCAGTCTGAGCGTGACGTCGGGCGCTGCGTAGCCACTGCAAATTGATTTGTTCCTTTTGGCTATAATCATTATCTGATCTAAACCAGATTCAGCAATCTGATAGATATGGTCGTTATCTATGATTCTGCGTTTTTAGTTTTCTCGAATCTGCAATATTGTGGATGCAACAGATTTTCGTCCTTTGTGTGGGCGGAAGGGGGTGGGGCGAAATTCTGAGATATACGTTTTATAGTGAGATCTAACAGAAGTGCGGACACCAACTTTGGTTACTCTAGCCTTAATAGTCTTTTAGATATTCTTAATAGATTTTCGTCCTTTACGGGGGCGGAAGGGGGTGTGGCGAAATTTTGACACAAGACGGTCAAGGTCCGATATCACAGGAGTGTGATACCAAATTTGGTTGCTCTAGCTCTTATGGGTTCTGAGATCCTTGAACTCATATTTTGCAATTGGCAAAAACGACCATGAAACCTGTGTGTTAGAGAGAGACAGAGCGAGAAAGAATGAAATTGTTTTCTTGATTCTGGCTATAATAATTATACGATCTGGTTGAGATTTTACACTCTAGAACATATAGTCATCCTCTATGATTCTGCGTTTTTGGTTTTCTCGTATCTTTAAAATTATGGATGCCACAGATTTTCGTCCTTTGTGGGGGCGGAAGTGGGCGGGGCGAAATTTTGAAATATTCTTGTAGCAGTGACATATCACAGAAGTCTGGATCCAAACCATCGTTGCTCTAGCTCCTATAGTCTTTGAGCATTAGGCGCTGAAGGGGACGGACAGACGGACGGACGGACAGACAGACAGGGCTCAATCGACTCGGCTATTGATGCTGATCAAGAATATATATACTTTATATATATACACTCAAACTGTGACATCATCGCCAGAACGAACGAGAGTTTTTGAAAAACGATTTTCGAATGTGGGCCGGCAATGGTCACGATCACTTTTTTGATGCCCTAAAAGGAAACGCCGAAGGTGGCTCGTTTTCTCAAGTGTCTATTGTTTCTTTCAAGAAAAGAAAATAAATAAGAAATAAACGAAATAATCGTGCCTGACCGTCAGTCGATCCCCTCAGATAGTGTGCAACAGCAGTAAACGGAGTCCAGTTCCATGTTTACCCAATCGGGTTCGGGAGTAATCCAAGCCTCGCTTCATTTGCATGGACTTTTGGCGTCGAGTGCTTCCGTCCTCACATACCACATTACACATGTACCGAGAGCTGAATTTGCATTTCTTATTACCAATTACAATTAAATAATCCATCGATTAGGCGATATGTGGAGAGTCGAGCGACTAGGTCTCAGTTTCCCTCCCTCCCCATATACGACTACTACCTAAATCGTTGGCTGGATTCATTCGTTTGCCGATCTGGCTCCGCCCACAAAGCTTTTGTTTATTCGTTTTCTACTTTTAGCGGGACACAAGGGCGTAGTCCCAAAAGGGGTGCTAAATCAAAGTGATCTTTAATTAATTTTTTTTTGAAAATCTTGCCATTTTCAGGGCTTTTGGAAGTTCCGGGGAGAATCGTGAAAGTCCCAGTACTGCCGCCTCTCGTCTGGACTTAATTAAATTATTCGAAATTATCGAAACGTGCGGGGCACTGACTGACATCCCCCTCAATTCTCCCACTCCACACACACCCCCCTCAAATCTTTTGTTGTGTGTTGTACGAGTACATGATGTAGGCCAGCCAATTGTTTATGTATATACCCAATATAGAGCATGTATATGCGATGCATGTGTGTGTATCCACTTTAGTTAAGTTAAGCATGTGTCCATGTGTTTGTGAGCTGTCCGTATTTCGGTGCCAGCTAAACATTTCTTGTATACAACTATATTTTGTTGCTTTTTATACCCGATACTCAAAATGAGTATTGGGGTATATTAGATTTGTGGTAAAAGTGGATGTGTGTAACGTCCAAAAGGAATCGTTTCCGACCCCATAAAGTGTTGGACAGAATTTCGCTGCCGTTGCAAGGGAAGTTCTTACCATTCATATGTAAGGTTTATTTGTGACTAATAAATGCTCTGCTCGCAGGCAGATAGAGACCGAACGAAAGGGAGAACAAAAAGGGAGATAAGAGAACGTCGCTTCGTTACGTCTCTCACTCATACATACGTCTACATACTCATATGTCTGTCAATACATGCGTGCATTGCTAGAGATGGTCATTCTTCAACACCCTTCCTCCATGCGTGCATGCTTCCATTTAACTCAATTTAAACATAACAATTTTGTAAATTCGACATGCTTTCTCTTAGGGAGATTGCTGATTATCGTTTAGTCTCTGAGTCACACCGATGTTAATAGTTCGTAACTAAAACAATCACTTTACTTTTAATTTACAAAATCCGAACCTGGGCCCATAACCTGTTGGACAGAATTTCGCTGCCGTTGCAAGGGAAGTTCTTGTACCGAAAAGTAACGAGGGGGAACGTTGTGAGTTGCTGCGTACACCGCAACTCTACAGTTATACCCGATACTAAGTCAGTATGGCTCTCCTGCGGCAGACGCCGCTAATATTGAACCACACGACAAAGAGTGCGTGCGAGAGAGACAGAAAATCAGTCTGAGCGTGACGTCGGGCGCTGCGTGGCCACTGCAAATTGATTTCTTGCTTTTGGCTACAAAAATGATCCGATCTGATCCAGATTCAGCAATCTAATAGATATAGTCATTATCTAGTTTTCTCGAATGTGCAATATTGTGGATGCAACAGATTTTCGTTCTTTGTGGGGGCGGAAGGGGGTGGGGCGAAACTCTGAGATATACGTTTTATAGTGAGATCTAACAGAAGTGCGGATACCAAATTTGGTTACTCTAGCCTTAATAGTCTCTGAGATTTGTGGATGCCCCAGATTTTCGTCCTTTGCGGTGGCGGAAGGGGGTGTGGCGAAATTTGGACACGAAACGGTCAAGGTCAGATATCACGGGAGTGTGGATACCAAATTTGGTTGCTCTGGCTCTTATAGGTTCTGAGATCCTTGAACTCATATTTTGCAATTGGCAAAGCCGACCATGAAACCTGTGTGTTAGAGAGAGACAGAGCGAGAAAGAATGAAATTGTTTTCTTGATTCTGGCTATAATAATTATACGATCTGGTTGAGATTTTACACTCTAGAACATATAGTCATCCTCTACGATTCTGCATTTTTGGTTTTTATCGTATTTTTAAAAATGTGGATGCCACAGATTTTCGTCCTTTGTGGGGGCGGAAGTGGGCGGGGCAAAGTTTTGAAATATTTTTGTAGCAGTGACATATCACAGATGTCTGGATCCAAAACATCGTTGCTCTAGCTCTTATAGTCTTTGAGCACTAGGCGCTGAAGGGGACGGACGGACGGACGGACGGACGGACGGACGGACGGACGGACAGAGGGACAGACAGACAGGGCTCAGTCGACTCGGCTATTGATGCTGATCAAGAATATATATACTTTATGGGGTCGGAAACGATTCCTTCTGGACGTTTCACACATCCACTTTTACCACAAATCTAATATACCCCAATACTCATTTTGAGTATCGGGTATAAAAACGCAACCATTCATATGTAAGATTTATTTGTGACTAATAAATGCTCTGCTCGCAGGCAGATAGAGACCGAACGAAAGGGAGAACAAAAAGGGAGATAAGAAAACGTCGCTTCGTTACGTCTCTCACTCATACATACGTCTGCATACTCATATGTCTGTCAATACATGCGTGCATTGCTAGAGATGGTCATTCTTCAACATAAAGTATATATATTCTTGATCAGCATCAATAGCCGAGTCGATTGAGCCATGTCTGTCTGTCCGTCTGTCCGTCTGTCCGTCCGTCCGTCTGTCCGTCTGTCCGTCCCCTTCAGCGCCTAGTGCTCAAAGACTATAAGAGCTAGAGCAACGTTGTTTTGGATCCAGACTTCTGTGATATGTCACTGCTACAAGAATATTTCAAAACTTTGCCCCGCCCACTTCTGCCACCACAAAGAAAGAAAATCTGTGGCATCCACAATTTCGACGATACGAGAAAACTAAAAACGCAGAATCGTAGAAGATGGCTATATCTTCTAGAGAGCAAAATCTGAACCAGAGCGTATAATTATTATAGCCAGAATCAAGAAAACAATTTAATTTTTTCTCGCCCTGTCTCTCTCTAACACACAGGTAGCATAGCCGGCTTTGCTTAGAGTAAAACATTAGCGCCTAGATCTCAGAGACTATAAAAGCTAGAGCAACCAAATTTGGTATCCACACTCCTAATATATCGGACCGAGACGAGTTTGTTTCAAAATTTCGCCACACCCCCTTCCGCCCCCGCAAAGGATGAAAATCTGGGGATATTCACAAATCTCAGAGACTATTAAGGCTAGAGTAACCAAATTTGGTATCCGCACTCCTGTTAGATCTCACTATAAAACGTATATCTCAAAATTTCGGCCCACCCCCTTCCGCCCCCACAAAGAACGAAAATCTGTTGCATCCACAATATTGAGGACACGAGAAAACTAAAAACGCAGAATCATAGATAATGATCATATATATCAGATTGCTGAATCTGGATCAGATCAGATCATTTTTATACCCAAAAGGACCAAATCAATTTGCACTGGCTACGCAGCACCCGACGTCACGCTCAGACTGATTTTCTGTCTCTCTCGCACGCACTCCTTGTCGTGTCGTTTAATATTAGCGGCGTCTGCCGCAGGAGAGCCATACTGACTTAGCATCGGGTATAACTGTAGAGTTGCGGTGTCCGCAGCAACTCACAACGATCCCCCTCGTTGCTTTTTATCTGCGGATGCCACTAGGAGGCGGTTCAGCATGAAGTCATGCTTGGTCTCAGCTCCAGCCCCATCTCCTCATCTCCTCGGGGCTGCGTTTCACTACAAGTCAAGTATATATTTCACTGTAAAAAAACTTCATTTGTAGATCAAGATTGTAGTTTTTTTCTGCCACACCCGAGTACTTTTTTCTTCATACTAGAATTTTTGGTTATTTCCCTTTGTTTTTCCAGTTTTAATGCCAAGTGTAAACAAAGCGTCTCGGGCCAGACCATCGCCTGTTGTTCATTAAGTGCAGCAAAACGCTGAGAATGCATAAAAAAAACGAGAGGGAACGTTGTGAGTTGCTGCGGAGACCGCAACTCTACATTTATACCCGATACTGCAAATTGATTTCTTGCTTTTGGCTACAAAAGTGATCCGATCTGATCCAGATTCAGCATTCTGATAGATATTGTCATTATCTATGATTTTGCGTTTTTAGTTTTCTCGAATCTGCAATATTGTGGATGCAACAGATTTTCGTTCTTTGTGGGGGCGGAAGGGGGTGGGACGAAATTTCGAGATATACGTTCAATAGTGAGATCTAACAGGAGTGCGGATACTAAATTTGGTTACTCTAGCGTTAATAGTCTCTGAGATTTGTGGATGCCCCAGATTTTCGTCCGTTGCGGGGGCGGAAGGGGGTGTTGCAAAATTTTGACACAAAACGGTCAAGGTCCGATATCACAGGAGTGTGGATACCAAATTTGGTTGCTCTAGCTCTTATGGGTTCTGAGATCCTTGAACTCATATTTTGCAATTGGCAAAACCGACCATGAAACCTGTGTGTTAGAGAGAGACAGAGCGAGAAAGAATGAAATTGTTTTCTTGATTCCGGCTATAATAATTATACGATCTGGTTCAGAATTTGCCCTCTAGAAGATATAGTCAACTTCTACGATTCTGCGTTTTTGGTTTTCTCGTAACGTCGCAATTGTGGATGCCACAGATTTTCGCCCTTTGTGGGAGCGGAAGTGGGCGGGGCAAAGTTTTGAAATTTTCTTGTATCAGTGACATATCACAGAAGTCTGGATCCAAAACATCGTTGCTACAGCTCTTATAGTCTTTGAGCACTAGGCGCTGAAGGGGACGGACAGACGGACAGACGGACGGACGGACAGACAGACATGGCTCAATCGACTCGGCTATTGATGCTGCTCAAGAATATATATACTTTATGGGGTCGGAAACGATTCCTTCTGGACGTTACACACATCCACTTTTACCACAAATCTAATATACCCCAATACTCATTTTGAGTATCGGGTATAATAATGCCATAAATTGGATAAACAATCCAAGCACAGTTTGCCAAAAACAGACTTTATGGACAAGCAATTTAGTTTAGTGTTTACTCTGCTCTCCTCCTCCCACGCAGCTAGAGGGTCTCTCGATCTGATCACATAAACGTATTCGGGAAGGGTATGGTAAAATATCATGTGAGAATGTTATAGCAGTGTAAGACAGTACGTATATAGTATAAATTATTGACAGACGATCGGAGAAACGCGGCTGATCCTGTGCAGCTGGACATATACATATTCAGTTTATCGCGTTAAAAACTTTACATTAATCACGTCTGTCCCCCTTCTACTTACTCTTTCCGAAGTGTTGTCATTTGCTGATTTCACTTTTGCAGCTGCACCAACACAAAGAACTTTAGTAGAGGATTCGGTGTGCAACTCAGAGCCAATTTTGTTGGGCAATTTCCTAGGCTCCAGCTCTCTCCGTCTCCAAATTCCAGATGTTCCCACAGACAGAAAGAAGAACAGGGCTGAAAGGTTTATAAATATAAATTCACTCAAAGAAAAAATGAGAAGTCGAAACAGTTTTCGAATCGCGAATGAAGATAATCTCATTATTATTATACCCGATACTCAAAATGAGTGAGTCTCGAATCAACTTTCATAGAGATCGGTTGTGTCGCGCTTGTGCAAAGTTGTTTTCTTTATTCTGCTTTAGCGGAGCATTCTCTTGTGTGCTAAAAATAGCATACATCGTAAATTCGGGTGCTGCTTTGTGCGGTGTCGGCAATTGGACAAAAACAAAAAACACATTTGTGAACGTTTTTACAACTGTATTCACTGCCCTTCGGGCAAGACATTCCCCTCAGTCTGCGCACAGCCGCACAAGAGGGGCAATAAAAACTTCGCTTATCAGCTACGGTATAATGAATGCGAATAGTTCATCTGACTCTCGGCTTAGAAATAAGCGGACTGATCATGAGAGAATGCTTCTAATATCAGGCAAATTACCTTCTGAGATTCGTTTTGAGTATCGTTCAGAGGCTGAACGCTCTACATGCACAGAAACCACAACAACAGTAACATTCACTAGTGCCACCAACAACACCACCTACACCATGGCAACTGCTACAATAAGCAGTATCTGCCCTGCACTAAGCTTTGATAGCCAAGAAAACTCCATATCCACATGCCCCGACGACACTGAGGCAAAAACAATTCGCACTGCTGCCGAACGACTTCTGGATGCTCAAAAACGGAGAACGGGCAAAAGAAAAAACGATCAGACTTTGTCATCTAAATCTAATGCCCCCCACTACAAGCCAACAGGCAAACACCAACAACAGATTTTCCATTCTTGACACGAACATCCCAAGTGATAGTAATAATGAGGAAGTTCGGATGAATGTAGATGCAGACGCTGGAAATGACCAACTGGATGAACACCTTTATGAAGCAGTTAATACAGACCAGTGTCTTCAAGGAGAATCAACGAGCTCTGGTAATCAGCTTAAAGGCCCTCCAAAACCACCGCAAATAGTTGTCAATATTAGCAACTTAAATGACTTATTTGATGTCATAAAGGACGTTGCAAATTTGAATAACGTTGTCGTCAAAGCTAACCAGGGGGAAACGGTCAGAATCCTCCCCAAAGACAGTGATACCTATAGAGCAATTGTGGATTGTTTCGATGCCATTGGAATAGAATTCCACACATACCAATTGCAGACTGAAAAGCCTCATAGAATTGTTGTAAGAGACCTACATCATAGCACCCTAAACAATGATATTACCGCCGATTTTAAAATGTTGGGCTTCGAGGTCCTTCACATCCATAATCCAAGCTCAAGGACTAACAAGGACGAAAAACTTAATATTTTTTTCATTAATATTAAGCCTTGTGCAAAAATTAACGAAATTTACCAAGTCAAGACCCTTTGCCGCCAAAAAATACGGATTGAAAGGATGCGAAAATCCACAGAGATTGCTCAATGTCGTCGATGCCAGGATTTCGGCCACACAGCCAAATACTGCCGCCGACATCACAACTGTGCCAGATGCGGTGAAAATCACCAAACCTCACAATGCACACGCCCCCTAGATGCACAGCCAACCTGCATTCACTGCTCTGGAAGCCATATGGCCAGTTACAAAGGATGCCAATGGTATCAGGAGTTTCTACGGCGATCAATGGGCTACGCAAAGAAGGCAATTAATAAGAACCGGACGGGTCATGTCCCCTTAAATAATCAAGTGGCATATGCTTACTCTACCACACTTCCTGGAGACCAGCAACAGTTTCCTACCTTGCAGTCTAGTCACAAAAAGGGGGCTAATAGACCAACAATACAGCAGCACCAGCGAAATATTGTTCAGCACCAACCTTTGGTAGGCACTAGAAGTAATACAGGAGCCTCCTATGCTGCCGTAGCAAATGGTAATTCATATGCAATACCTGCTACACCTGCCCAGCGTCGTTTTCATAGTCTACAAGCGCATCAGCCACAAGGATTGAAAAACCAGCAACAGAATTCATATGAAGTTCATGCACTGCTACAACAACAGCAGACAAAATTTCAACAATGGCAACAACAGCTCCAACAGCAGCAGCAGCAGCAGTTTCTTATGTGGCTACAGCAACAGCAACAAAAACAGCAGCAGCATAATAGTCAAGCCAATCAACGCCTTGAAAAACTTGAAAAAATGGTTTTTGAATTGGCCAACACGATTAAGCAATGATCTAATCTTCAGCTCCAGAACAACGTTTCAGCATCTCAATGAACCCACTTAAGGTTCTCATCTGGAATGCTAACGGCATTTCAGGGAAAGCAAAAGAAGTTGAGCTCTTCGCGCACAAGAATAGCGTTGACATTCTTCTTTTGACGGAGATCAGAATTAAAAGAGGTGCAGCTGTAAAAATACATGGATATGCCTTCTATCCAGCCTTCAAGCCATCGCGGAATAATAATAGCGTTGGTGGAGTTGCGGTTTTAGTTAAGACTTCGCTTCGTCATTTTCCACAAAGGGTCATTGAGACACGCAGCATGCAAATGTCAGCAGTAAAAGTAGCCACAGGACTGGGCGATGTGGAGTTCAGCGCCATTTACTGCCCTCCCAGAGTCAGGATTGAGGAAAGACATTACATCGATGCACTCCGTGCTTGCGGGCAAAGGTATTTGGTTGGTGGTGACTGGAATGCCCTACACTGGCTGTGGGGAGACACTTACAATTCCCCTAGGGGGCGAGAGCTAGCGGAAGCCATCTCTGCTACTGGCGCTAAGATCCTTGCAACTGGATCACCAACCAGGTACCCATATGTACTCAATCACACGCCGTCCTGCATATACTTCGCAGTACATCATGGTATTCCGGATTCTCGAGCAACAATAAGTCAGAGCTGGGATCTGGACTCCGACCATCTGGCCTTAGTCATCAGCATTAAAACAGATGTCATTATAGAAAATCCAAGCCCTCATCTAGTCACCAAGCACACTGATCTGCTCGCATTTAGGCAACATTTGGAGAGGTCGATTCAACTGAACGTCACGCTAAACTCTGAGGAAGAAATCGAGATGGCTGTAGATAACATCACAGAGAGTATACACATGGCTGCTGCTGCCTCAACGCCCTCGCATCCTCCGACAAGCGCCGCCTATGGAATAGTTCTTACAAGAGAGGCCAGAGAGCTTTTGTCACAAAAAAGGAGACTTCGCAGACGCGCAATCCGATCTCAAGACCCATGGGACCGAATTCTATGGAACCGGGCTGCCAAGCAACTTCGAAACACCCTGAGAGAACTTCGAAGCAACTTCTTTGAACAAAAGCTTGCTTCCATGGATTACACCGTGGATGCTGGATATTCGCTTTGGAAGACCACTAAGTCTCTTAAGAGACAACCGTTCAGACAGATTCCCATCCGGTGTCCCAACGGTGAACTTGCTAGAAACGAAGAAGAGCAGGCCAATTCGTTTGCACATCATTTAAGGGACAGGTTCACCCATTACCAATTCGCCACGGAGGCGCAGTACAAAGAAACAAAAGATAGTCTGCAAACACCTCTACAAATGGCCTTACCCATTAAACCAGCCAGGGCTGAGGAGATTGTTAAAGTCATCAAGTCCCTACCGAGGAAGAAGGCTCCTGGCATTGACAGAGTGTGCAATTCCACACTGAAAGCATTGCCTACTCGGGCGATACTCTACATAGTGCTCATTTTTAACGCCATGTTAAGGATGCAGTTTTTCCCTAAGCAGTGGAAGATAGCAACAATCCTGATGATCCATAAGCCTGGAAAACCGGAGGACGACCCTGAGTCGTATCGGCCAATAAGTCTTTTGTCTTCCTTATCTAAGGTATAGGAGAGGCTTCTTGCCAATCGTATTGGTAGTATAATCAAGGAATGCCGTATCTTGCCGGATCACCAGTTTGGCTTTCGGGAGGGACACGGCACAGTGGAGCAAGTCCACAGATTGGCAGGACACATCCTACAGGCCTATGATGATCTAGAATACTGCAATGCAGTCTTCATTGATATGCAGCAAGCCTTCGATAGAGTTTGGCATAACGGCCTACTGAGCAAAATTAAAAAACTGTTCCCAGCACCATACTACGGTGTCCTACGATCATACTTGGAAGGACGTCAGTTTATGGTCAGGTTCAGGAACACACATTCAACACCTTGCCAAATGAGAGCTGGAGTTCCACAGGGCAGCGTCCTTGGCCCGCTGCTTTACTCTATCTATACTGCAGATCTAACCTCCCCAAGCGAGCAACATATGGAGCCCCCCGTAAGGCTCTGCTTGCTACCTACGCGGACGATATAGCACTGCTCTACAGCTCCAAGTGCCGCCTTGAGGCAGCAGATGGTCTCCAAGAGTACCTCTACTCTTTGGCAGCTTGGTGCAAAAGATGGAATTTAAAAGTCAACCCACTGAAGACCACCAATCCATGCTTCACCCTGAAAGCGCTCATAGACCACACCCCACCCATAAAGTTTGAAGGCGTAACTTTGGACCAACCAGAGCAAGCAAAGTATCTCGGTATCACCCTTGATAAGCGTCTTACTTTTGGTCCACACTTGAAAGCTACGGCTCGTAAATGTGGGCAAAGAATGCAGCAATTGCGGGGGCTGATTAACAGAAGAAGCACCATGTCACTGAGAGCCAAAAGAGCAGTTTATGTACACTGTGTAGCCCCGATCTGGCTCTACGGTGTGCAGATTTGGGGTATAACTGCCATATCGAACTATAAACGGATACAGGTCTTGCAGAATCGCGCCATGAGGCAAATAACGAACTGCCCTTGGTACGTGCGCGGCTCCACCCTACATCGGGATTTGAATCTGCATACAGTAGAGGAGCAGATTGGAAGGCACACCAGCAGATACAGTGACAGGCTAATTAGACACCATAGTATGTTCGCCAGACGATTACTACCTGCCAGGCCTTTGAGGCGGTTGAAGAGATTGGGTTTTGCCAAAACTATTGGCCAACTCTAAGTTTCCCTCCCAATATTATAATATTATATTTTTTGTAAGTCCTCTCGCATTTAGCATTAGGTTTGGCTACCCCAATATTATTTACCAGTAATGTTAAGATACGTTATATGCAATGTACGGATTCAACGCTTAATAAAAAAAAAAAAAAAAAAAAAAACTCAAAATGAGTATTGGGGTATATTAGTTTTGTGGTGAAAGTGGATGTGTGTAACGTCCAGAAGGAATCGTCATCAATAGCATCCATAGCCGAGTCGATTGAGCCCTGTCTGTCTGTCCGTCTGTCCGTCTGTTCGTCCGTCCGTCTGTCCGTCCTTATCAGCGCCTAGTGTTCAAAGACTATAAGAGCTAGAGCAATGACGTTTTATATCCAGACTTCTGTAATATGTCACTACTACAAGTATATTTGAAAACTTTGCCCCGCCACCTTCCGCCCCCACAAAGGGCGAAAATCTGTGGCGTCCACTAATTGAAAGATACGAGAAAACTGAAAACGCAGAATCGTAGAAGTAGACTATATGTTCTAGAGTGTAAAATTTTAACCAGATCGTATAATTATTATAGCCAGCCCCCTTTCGCCCCCACAAAAGACGAAAATCTGTTGCATACACAATATTGCAGATTCGAGAAAACTAAAAATGCACAATCATAGAGAATGACCAGATTTATCCGGTTGCTGAATCTGGATCAGAGCGGATCGATTTTATAGCCAAAAGGAACAATTCAATTTGCAGTGGCTACGCAGCGCCCGACGTCACGCTCAGACTGATTTTCTGTCTCTCTCGCACGCACTCTTTGTCGTGTCGTTTAATATTTGCGGCGTCTGCCGTAGGAGAGCCATATTGTCTAAGTATCGGGTATAAATGTAGAGTTGCGGTCTCCGCAGCAACTCACAACGTTCCCTCTCGTTATACCCGATACTCAAAATGAGTATTGGGGTATATTAGATTTGTGGTAAAAGTGGATGTGTGTAACGTCCAGAAGGAATCGTTTCCGACCCCATAAAGTATATATATTCTTGATCAGCATCAATAGCCGAGTCGATTGAGCCCTGTCTGTCTGTCCGTCTGTCCGTCCGTCCGTCCGTCCGTCCGTCCGTCCCCTTCAGCGCCTAGTGCTCAAAGACTATAAGAGCTAGAGCAACGATGTTTTGGATCCAGACTTCTGTGATATGTCACTGCTACAAAAATATTTCAAAACTTCGCCCCGCCCACTTCCGCCCCCACAAAGGACGAAAATCTGTGGCATCCACATTTTTAAAGACACGATAAAACCAAAAACGCAGAATCGGTGAGGATGATCATATCTTCTACAGTGCAAAATCTGAACCAGATCGTATATTGATTTTAGCCAGAATCAAGAAAACAATTTCATTCTTTCTCACTCTGTCTCTCTCTAACACAGAGGTTTCATGGTCGGTTTTGTCAATTGCAAAATATGAGTTCAAGGATCTCAAAACCTATAAGAGCCAGAGCAACCAAATTTGTTATCCACACTCCTGTGATATCGGACCTTGACCGTTTCGTGTCCAAATTTCGCCACACCCCCTTCCGCCCCCGCAAAGGACGAAAATCTGGGGCATCCACAAATCTCAGAGACTACTAAGGCTAGAGTAACCAAATTTGGTATCCGCACTTCTGTTAGATCTCACTATAAAACGTATATCTCAGAATTTCGCCCCACCCCCTTCCGCCCCCACAAAAGACGAAAACCTGTTGCATCCACAATATTGCACATTGGAGAAAACTAAAAGCGCACAATCATAGAGAATGACCATATCTATCCGGTTGCTGAATCTGGATCAGATCGGATCGATTTTATAGCCAAAAGGAACAATTCAATTTGCAGTGGCTACGCAGCGCCCGACGTCACGCTCAGACTGATTTTCTGTCTCTCTCGCACGCACTCTTTGTCGTGTCGTTTAATATTCGCGGTGTCTGCCGGAGGAGAGCCATACTGACTAAGTATCGGGTATAAATGTAGAGTTGCGCTCTCCGCAGCAACTCACAACGTTGCCTCTCGTTTTTGTAATATTTTCCATGAAGGACTTTGGGGCCTTTGGATCTCTTTAAAACATCCATACGTCTACTTATTGCTGATTTTGCCGTTCTCCACACTGCTGTAGGGCGCCAGAAGTGGTGGAGCTTGTGGATGGAGTGGGAGTGGCCGTGGGCGGGGCTGGACTCTAGTGAGTTGATTAGGTCTGTACTAACCGCCGGTACAACAGCAGCTGTTTATTATTTTAGTGAAAAACGAACAAAATATTTGACTCCATTGATTTCCACTAAGGAAAGGAGTGAAATCTTTCATGCACATGTCAATCCACACAAAATTGTTTCATCAGAGGTTCTGCTATTTTTCATGCGCTCAAGCAAGTAAATCATTTCAAATGATTGAGCAATGGTTCGATACAATTTAAATGCAATCCACATTGATTCGCGGTGCAGTCAAAATATAACGATACAAAAAAATTTGCTTTTACGAATAAAAAAGGAAATAAACCGTATTTTCCCTTAATTGAGATCATTCTTTCCTCCCTCGCTTAGTCTTAATTAGTACTTTCTTTTATATTGTGAAGAAACAGATCTCCACAAAACACAGGAGTAGCCCCGTCCCCTGTAGGGACAGCCCAGAGGGCATTATTATTTCATTAACACTTATCCGTTGACATATCCATGTTTCTTTGATCCCCACCTGTATATATATTCGCATTTAGGTTACGAAAATAGACTAAGCAAACCAAAACGGTGAGATTTTATTTAAGTAGCCATATTGTAAAATGAACCAAAACCGGAATCACCTCCAGAGAATCGCAAAGAGCATCACCAGCAACGGGCCTACCTCAACATGACAAAGCGGCAGCACAAAGTCACCTCAAACAGGGGAAATCACGCTTCGTTACGCCACACAGAGTGGGGAAAAATGACACAAAATGAGTATTGGGGTATATTAGATTTGTGGTGAAAATGGATGTGTGTAACGTCCAGAAGGAATCGTTTCCGACCCCAGAAAGTATATTCTTGATCAGCATCAATAGCCGAGTCGATTAAGCCCTGTCTGTCTGTCCGTCCCTATTAGAGCATAGTGCTCAAAGACTATAAGAGCTAGAGCAACGATGTTTTGGATCCAAACTTCTGTGATATGTCACTGCTACAAGAATATTTCAAAATTTCGCCCCACTCCCTTTCGCCCCCACAAAAGACGAAAATCTGTTGCATCCACAATATTTCAGATTGGAGAAAACTAAAGGCGCACAATCATAGAGAATGACCATATCTATCCGGTTGCTGAATCTGGATCAGATCGGATCGATTTTATAGCCAAAAGGAACAATTCAATTTGCAGTGGCTACGCAGCGCCCGACGTCACGCTCAGACTGATTTTCTGTCTCTCTCGCAAGCACTCTTTGTCGTGTCGTTTAATATTCGCGGCGTCTGCCGGAGGAGAGCCATACTGACTAATTTCATTCTTTCTCGCTCTGTCTCTCTCTAACACACAGGTTTCATGGTCGGTTTTGTCAATTGCAAAATATGAGTTCAAGGATCTCAGAGCCTATAAGAGCCAGAGCAACCAAATTTGTTATCCACACTCCTGTGATATCGGACCTTGACCGTTTCGTGTCCAAATTTCGCCACACCCCCTTCCGCCCCCGCAAAGGACGAAAATCTGGGGCATCCACAAATCTCAGAGACTATTAAGGCTAGAGTAACCAAATTTGGTATCCGCACTTCTGTTAGATCTCACTATAAAACGTATATCTCAGAAGTTCGCCCCACCCCCTTCCGCCCACACAAAAGACGAAAATCTGTTGCATCCACAATATTGCACATTCGAGAAAACTAAAAACGCAGAATCATAGATAATGACCATATCTATCAGATTGCTGAATCTGGATCAGATCGGATCATTTTTGTAGCCAAAAGCAAGAAATCAATTTTCAGTGGCTACGCAGCGCCCGAGGTCACGCTCAGACTGATTTTCTGTTTCTCTCGCACGCACTCTTTGTCGTGTGGTTCAATATTAGCGGCGTCTGCCGCAGGAGAGCCATACTGACTTAGTATCGGGTATAACTGTAGAGTTGCGGTGTCCGCAGCAACTCACAACGTTCCACCTCGTTTTTGTAATATTTTCCATGAAGGCCTTTGGGGCCTTCCCACTTTGTAGTGGGAGTGGCCGTGGGCGGGGCTGGGGCTCTAGTGAGTTGATTAGGTCTGTACTAACCACCGGTACAACAGCAGCTGCTTATTATTTTAGTGAAAAATGAACAAAATATTTGACTCCATTGAATTCCACTAAATAAATCGTATTTTCCCTTAATTGAGATCATTCTTTCCTCCCTCGCTTAGTCTTAATTAGTACTTTCTTTTATATTGTGAAGAAACAGATCTCCACAAAACACAGGATTAGCACCGTCCCCTGTAGGGACAGCCCAGAGGGCATTATTATTTCATTAACACTTATCCCTTGACATATCCATGTTTCTTTGATCACCCCCTGTATATATATTCGCATTTAGGTTACGAAAATAGACTAAGCAAACCAAAACGGTGAGATTTTATTTAAGTAGCCATATTGTAAAATGAACTAAAACCGGAATCACCTCCAGAGAATCGCAAGGAGCATCACCAGCAATGGGCCTACCTCAACATGACAAAGCGGCAGCACAAAGTCACCTCAAACAGGGGAAATCACGCTACGTAACGCCACACAGAGTGGGGAAAAAATGACTCAAAATGAGTATTGGGGTATATTAGATTTGTGGTGAAAGTGGATGTGTGTAACGTCCAGAAGGAATCGTTTCCGACCCCATAAAGTATATTCTTGATCAGCATCAATAGCCGAGTCGATTAAGCCCTGTCTGTCTGTCCGTCCCTATTAGAGCATAGTGCTCAAAGACTATAAGAGCTAGAGCAACGATGTTTTGGATCCAGACTTCTGTGTAAAGTCACTGCTACAAGAATATGAATCTGGATCAGATCGGATCGATTTTATAGCCAAAAGGAACAATTCAATTTGCAGTGGCTACGCAGCGCCCGACGTCACGCTCAGACTGATTTTCTGTCTCTCTCGCACGCACTCTTTGTCGTGTCGTTTAATATTCGCGGTGTCTGCCGGAGGAGAGCCATACTGACTAAGTATCGGGTATAAATGTAGAGTTGCGCTCTCCGCAGCAACTCACAACGTTGACTCTCGTTTTTGTAATATTTTCCATGAAGGACTTTGGGGCCTTTGGATCTCTTTAAAACATCCATACGTCTACCTATTGCTGATTTTGCCGTTCTCCACACTGCTGTAGGGCGCCAGAAGTGGTGGAGCTTTTGGATGGAGTGGGAGTGGCCGTGGGCAGGGCTGGGGCTCTAGTGAGTTGATTAGGTCTGTACTAACCGCCGGTACAACAGCAGCTGTTTATTATTTTAGTGAAAAACGAACAAAATATTTGACTCCATTGATTTCCACTAAGGAAAGGAGTGAAATCTTTCATGCACATGTCAATCCACACAAAATTGTTTCATCAGAGGTTCTGCTATTTTTCATGCGCTCAAGCAAGTAAATCATTTCAAATGATTGAGCAATGGTTCGATACAATTTAAATGCAATCCAAATTGATTCGCGGAGCAGTCAAAGTATAACGATACAAAAAAATTTGCTTTTACGAATAAAAAAGGAAATAAATTGAGATCATTCTTTCCTCCCTCGCTTAGTCTTAATTAGTACTTTCTTTTATATTGTGAAGAAACAGATCTCCACAAAACACAGGAGTAGCCCCGTCCCCTGTAGGGACAGCCCAGAGGGCATTATTATTTCATTAACACTTATCCCTTGATATATCCATGTTTTTTTGATCACCCCCTGTATATATATTCGCATTTAGGTTACGAAAATAGACTAAGCAAAACAAAACGGTGAGATTTTATTTAAGTAGCCATATTGTAAAATGAACCAAAACCGGAATCACCTCCAGAGAATCGCAAAGAGCATCACCAGCAACGGGCCTACCTCAACATGACAAAGCGGCAGCACAAAGTCACCTCAAACAGGGGAAATCACGCTACGTTACGCCACACAGAGTGGGGAAAAAATGACTCAAAATGAGTATTGGGGTATATTAGATTTGTGGTGAAAGTGGATGTGTGTAACGTCCAGAAGGAATCGTTTCCGACCCCATAAAGTATATTCTTGATCAGCATTAATAGCCGAGTCGATTAAGCCCTGTCTGTCTGTCCGTCCCTATTAGAGCATAGTGCTCAAAGACTATAAGAGCTAGAGCAACAATGTTTTGGATCCAAACTTCTGTGATATGTCACTGCTACAAGAATATTTCAAAATTTCGCCCCACTCCCTTTCGCCCCCACAAAAGACGAAAATCTGTTGCATCCACAATATTGCAGATTGGAGAAAACTAAAGGCGCACAATCATAGGGAATGACCATATCTATCCGGTTGCTGAATCTGGATCAGATCGGATCGATTTTATAGCCAAAAGGAACAATTCCATTTGCAGTGGCTACGCAGCGCCCGACGTCACGCTCAGACTGATTTTCTGTCTCTCTCGCACGCACTCTTTGTCGTGTCGTTTAATATTCGCGGCGTCTGCCGGAGGAGAGCCATACTGACTAAGTATCGGGTATAAATGTAGAGTTGCGGTCTCCGCAGCAACTCACAACGTTCCCTCTCGTTTTTGTAATATTTTCCATGAAGGCCTTTGGGGTCTTCCCACTTTGGAGTGGGAGTGGCCGTGGGCGGTGCTGGGGCTCTAGTGAGTTGATTAGGTCTGTACTAACCACCGGTACAACAGCAGCTGCTTATTATTTTAGTGAAAAATGAACAAAATATTTGACTCCATTGAATTCCACTAAATAAATCGTATTTTCCCTTAATTGAGATCATTCTTTCCTCCCTCGCTTAGTCTTAATTAGTACTTTCTTTTATATTGTGAAGAAACAGATCTCCACAAAACACAGGAGTAGCCCCGTCCCCTGTAGGGACAGCCCAGAGGGCATTATTATTTCATTAACACTTATCCCTTGATATATCCATGTTTTTTTTATCCCCACCTGTATATATATTCGCATTTAGGTTACGAAAATAGACTAAGCAAACCAAAACGGTGAGATTTTATTTAAGTAGCCATATTGTAAAATGAACCAAAACCGGAATCACCTCCAGAGAATCGCAAAGAGCATCACCAGCAACGGGCCTACCTCAACATGACAAAGCGGCAGCACAAAGTCACCTCAAACAGGGGAAATCACACTACGTTACGCCACACAGAGTGGGGAAAAATGACTCAAAATGAGTATTGGGGTATATTAGATTTGTGGTGAAAATGGATGTGTGTAACGTCCAGAAGGAATCGTTTCCGACCCCAGAAAGTATATTCTTGATCAGCATCAATAGCCGAGTCGATTAAGCCCTGTCTGTCTGTCCGTCCCTATTAGAGCATAGTGCTCAAAGACAATAAGAGCTAGAGCAACAATGTTTTGGATCCAAACTTCTGTGATATGTCACTGCTACAAGAATATTTCAAAATTTCGCCCCACTCCCTTTCGCCCCCACAAAAGACGAAAATCTGTTGCATCCACAATATTGCAGATTGGAGAAAACTAAAGGCGCACAATCATAGAGAATGACCATATCTATCCGGTTGCTGAATCTGGATCAGATCGGATCGATTTTATAGCCAAAAGGAACAATTCCATTTGCAGTGGCTACGCAGCGCCCGACGTCACGCTCAGACTGATTTTCTGTCTTTCTCGCACGCACTCTTTGTCGTGTCGTTTAATATTCGCGGCGTCTGCCGGAGGAGAGCCATACTGACTAAGTATCGGGTATAAATGTAGAGTTGCGGTCTCCGCAGCAACTCACAACGTTCCCTCTCGTTTTTGTAATATTTTCCATGAAGGCCTTTGGGGCCTTCCCACTTTGGAGTGGGAGTGGCCGTGGGCGGGGCTGGGGCTCTAGTGAGTTGATTAGGTCTGTACTAACCACCGGTACAACAGCAGCTGCTTATTATTTTAGTGAAAAATGAACAAAATATTTGACTCCATTGAATTCCACTAAATAAATCGTATTTTCCCTTAATTGAGATCATTCTTTCCTCCCTCGCTTAGTCTTAATTAGTACTTTCTTTTATATTGTGAAGAAACAGATCTCCACAAAACACAGGAGTAGCCCGGTGCCCTGTAGGGACAGCCCAGAGGGCATTATTATTTCATTAACACTTATCCCTTGACATATCCATGTTTCTTTGATCACCGCCTGTATATATATTCGCATTTAGGTTACGAAAATAGACTAATCAAACCAAAACGGTGAGATTTTATTTAAGTAGCCATATTGTAAAATGAACCAAAACCGGAATCACCTCCAGAGAATCGCAAAGAGCATCACCAGCAACGGGCCTACCTCAACATGACAAAGCGGCAGCACAAAGTCACCTCAAACAGGGGAAATCACGCTACGTTACGCCACACAGAGTGGGGAAAAATGACTCAAAATGAGTATTGGGGTATATTAGATTTGTGGTGAAAATGGATGTGTGTAACGTCCAGAAGGAATCGTTTCCGACCCCAGAAAGTATATTCTTGATCAGCAACAATAGCCGAGTCGATTAAGCCCCGTCTGTCTGTCCGTCCCTATTAGAGCATAGTGCTCAAAGACTATAAGAGCTAGAGCAACGATGTTTTGGATCCAAACTTCTGTGATATGTCACTGCTACAAGAATATTTCAAAATTTCGCCCCACTCCCTTTCGCCCCCACAAAAGACGAAAATCTGTTGCATCCACAATATTGCAGATTGGAGAAAACTAAAGGCGCACAATCATAGAGAATGACCATATCTATACGGTTGCTGAATCTGGATCAGATCGGATCGATTTTATAGCCAAAAGGAACAATTCAATTTGCAGTGGCTACGCAGCGCCCGACGTCACGCTCAGACTGATATTCTGTCTCTCTCGCACGCACTCTTTGTCGTGTCGTTTAATATTCGCGGTGTCTGCCGGAGGAGAGCCATACTGACTAAGTATCGGGTATAAATGTAGAGTTGCGCTCTCCGCAGCAACTCACAACGTTGCCTCTCGTTTTTGTAATATTTTCCATGAAGGACTTTGGGGCCTTTGGATCTCTTTAAAACATCCATACGTCTACTTATTGCTGATTTTTCCGTTCTCCACACTGCTGTAGGGCGCCAGAAGTGGTGGAGCTTGTGGATGGAGTGGGAGTGGCCGTGGGCGGGGCTGGGGCTCTAGTGAGTTGATTAGGTCTGTACTAACCGCCGGTACAACAGCAGCTGTTTATTATTTTAGTGAAAAACGAACAAAATATTTGACTCCATTGATTTCCACTAAGGAAAGGAGTGAAATCTTTCATGCACATGTCAATCCACACAAAATTGTTTCATCAGAGGTTCTGCTATTTTTCATGCGCTCAAGCAAGTAAATCATTTCAAATGATTGAGCAATGGTTCGATACAATTTAAATGCAATCCAAATTGATTCGCGGTGCAGTCAAAATATAACGATACAAAAAAATTTGCTTTTACGAATAAAAAAGGAAATAAACCGTATTTTCCCTTAATTGAGATCATTCTTTCCTCCCTCGCTTAGTCTTAATTAGTACTTTCTTTTATATTGTGAAGAAACAGATCTCCACAAAACACAGGAGTAGCCCCGTCCCCTGTAGGGACAGCCCAGAGGGCATTATTATTTCATTAACACTTATCCCTTGACATATCCATGTTTCTTTGATCACCGCCTGTATATATATTCGCATTTAGGTTACGAAAATAGACTAAGCAAACCAAAACGGTGAGATTTTATTTAAGTAGCCATATTGTAAAATGAACCAAAACCGGAATCACCTCCAGAGAATCGCAAAGAGCATCACCAGCAATGGGCCTACCTCAACATGACAAAGCGGCAGCACAAAGTCACCTCAAACAGGGGAAATCACGCTTCGTTACGCCACACAGAGTGGGGAAAAAATGACTCAAAATGAGTATTGGGGTATATTAGATTTGTGGTGAAAATGGATGTGTGTAACGTCCAGAAGGAATCGTTTCCGACCCCATAAAGTATATTCTTGATCAGCATCAATAGCCGAGTCGATTAAGCCCTGTCTGTCTGTCCGTCCCTATTAGAGCATAGTGCTCAAAGACTATAAGAGCTAAAGCAACGATGTTTTGGATCCAGACTTCTGTGATATGTCACTGCTACAAGAATATTTCAAAATTTCGCCCCACTCCCTTCCGCCCCCACAATGGACGAAAATCTGTTGCATCCACAATATTGCAGATTGGAGAAAACTAAAAACGCACAATCATAGAGAATGACCATATCTATACGGTTGCTGAATCTGGATCAGATCGGATCGATTTTATAGCCAAAAGGAACAATTCAATTTGCAGTGGCTACGCAGCGCCCGACGTCACGCTCAGACTGATATTCTGTCTCTCTCGCACGCACTCTTTGTCGTGTCGTTTAATATTCGCGGTGTCTGCCGGAGGAGAGCCATACTGACTAAGTATCGGGTATAAATGTAGAGTTGCGCTCTCCGCAGCAACTCACAACGTTGCCTCTCGTTTTTCTTTTAAAACTAGTAATAATGTCGTTGGACTCCCTTTCCTTTGTGACACACTTTATTCTCAAATTCCAGAATGATACGAGTACTTTTTTTTTTTACCAGTGTTATAGTATATACATATGTGAGCTCCAAGAGAAGGGGGAATAAAATTCCACTCCAGCCTCCGTAAACTCTGTGATTTCGACTGGTTTCCGTAGATGAAGCAAATGTTTAAGAGTTTAAGGGCAATTTGTGTTTTCCGAAGCTTTTCGCAATAAGTATAGATTACCTTGACTACATCAATATTTCTGAAAGTAGTGCTCTTAATTGCTAGGGTCAGATGCGACTGAGAGAGGAGTTGCTCACTTTTGAAATCGTTTGCTGTGGGTAAATAGCTTAAGCAAAGGTCCACACAGAGCCTCGGCGCAGTACCTGAGTACACAACCTGGAACCCCGTCTGGACCCGGTGAAAACACCGGCTTAACTAGTCGAAGATCATGAAGTAGGGAAAATTCATTTAACAAGGGACTGAAAATGCCGTTCGACCTCGGTAAACCGTATGGGTACGGATGACCAGAGTAGCTTTCCTCAGAATAGGTGGTTTGTAAGAATTGGGCAAAAAGATCGGCAATTGCCTGATCATTATTTGCCGACGTATTACAAAATGATAGCGAGGATGGGTGTGCGGACGTTCTACGCTTACTGTTTACGAAGCTGTAAAACTGTTTAGGGTCCTGAGAAAAACGTATCCTGCATCGAGATAGGTAGTTCTTATAGCATTGAGCATTAAGAACTGAAAAGTTTGACCGAGCTAATACATAGCGAGAGTGAGAAGTAGGAGAACCCACTTCTTGAAATTTTTTATAAAGTCTTGATTTTAAGTTTTTTAGACTGGATAACTCTTTGGTAAACCAAGGGGGTTTTCCAGATCTAGTCGGACAAGAAAGCGGGACACAAGAATCGAAAAATGTGCCAAGAGCATTGTAAAAAATGTTAGTGCCTTTTATGATATCAGTGCACAAGTACAAAGCGGACCAATCAAAATCCCCAATGAGGTTATTAAGCTTCGCAAACTGGGCTTTACGAAAGCAGCGGACACGTTCGGGCAGCCTACTCGACCGATCCAATACAGTTGGTCCTATATCTAGCGACACCTCGAAAGTAGGGTGGTAGGCGTCTTCAGGTATAGTGAGCGGAAGGGCTCGGGTTAACAACACTATGGTCGGATCCGATACAAAGCACAGATCAAGCAATCGACCCAAGGAATTTTTCACATGGTTGACTTGAGACAGGGATAGGTCAAGCAAGCCGTCAACAAAGTCATGTCGTGAAGTCACCAAGAACTATCATACGATCTTTATCAGATAGCGAGGAAGAAACAGCGGTTAAAGCGGACAAGTGCTGCTCATAAATTGAAATATCCGAAGAAGGTGGGATATACGAGCAAGTAATGAATATAGCGAAAGCGGGAAGAATCAGTTTTACACACAGGAATTCCAGTTCCTGTTGAACTTGGACTGTGAAGTGTTCCGACGTGAAGTAAGAGTCCACTGCAATTAGAACCCCCCCTGCACGTCGAGACGAACGGTCCTTTCTAAAAGTTGTGTACCGACCTGCCAAAACCTCGGAACTAAGAATGTCCGGCTTTAACCAGGTTTCAGTAAACACAATAACGTGGGAAGCAAATGCAACACTATCCCGGAAAAGAATGCTGAGCTTACTACGCAAGCCTCTTACATTCTGATAGGTTACTAAAAGAGAAGTTAGTTTTTTGGAAAGGTGGAAGCAAGACGGGAAGTTGAGGAAGAGGAAGTTGAGGTTGAGGGTGGCACACTGGAAAGATTTGGAAGGGATATGGGGGGCCTATTCTTCTTCTTAGCCTTAAACTCCTTCACCACCAAATGCTCCGGCCAAAATTTGGCGGAGCAAATGGTGTCAAATTGAGTTGGGGAGATGCTTATCTTAAACGAGGCTATCTCCCTGGCATAAGAGAAGTTAAATTTCTCCACCTTTAAACCCACGGCTTTTATTTTGCTTTGAATAAAAGCAATTACATCATTAGATGTGAGGTCAGGGGCCAGCCGTGAAACAAAAACTTGTCGTTTTGGTGGGACTCCCACCAGTGGTTTAGTCACCACAGGCCTAGTACCTGTGGTGGCAATATCCGGAGGTCCGGAACGTCTATTTACTGGTGGGATCGGGATAGACGGGACAACTAGCGAACTTGCGGACACCACGGACACGGACACTGCAGACGTACTTGGCTGCACATTCTCCGAGGCGATGAATTCGGCTACCGAATCTGCATCGCCAGCAGCTGTCGTTTCCCTTGGAGTGGCAAACGAGATCAACTGCTGCACACTTGGAGTGGTCGGAGTCAGTTTTTCGGCGGCGCACGGCTGAGTGACGGTTGGCAATTGCAGATCCCGCGGAGTGACCTTTTTGCGCCTCGGAGACTCATTCCGCAGTTTTAAACCGCTAAACTGAGCCTCCATGGCTAGGAGCCGATCGTATTGGTTTTTAAAACCAACGGTCAGCTCCTTAAAGCCACTCCGCGTCTGCCTCATGAAAGCCACCGTGTCTTTCTCCACCGCACGGCATGCCTCGCAACTGTAATGCAAGCCATTACGTTTGGCTATAGCATCACGAGGCCAGAAAATCCAGCGCATTTTGCGTGCACTACGCTGTCGCAGAGCCAGCAGGGGACATTCGGCTGATCGTGGGTGATCTGCTTCTTACAGCTTTTTTTGGCACAGACCACAGCGTATTCCATTTTATTATTTATTTATTTACTATTATTTGCAAAACAAATTGGTATCAGACCAATGTGCCAGACAACGCTCAAAGCGGAATTGGTAAAAATAGAGAGCAGAGTGGAGAGCGGTTATAGCGAGAGCTACTAAGCAGAGAGCGCTATTGCTTAGAAAGTTTAAAGAGCGAGAGAGAAAGAACATTTATTGAAGTTGAGGTGATAGCGAGAGAGTGATAAAACAACAAAAGCTACCAGACGAGAGAGAGAGAGACTGCAATGCAATGTAATGCGTACTCACTCACTGCAACAACACAAACACAAGCACAAGCACAAGCCGACGCCGAAAAATAAAAAGTTAAATAATGTTTTAACACAAATCAAAAGGCATGCACTCGCGTAAATGAATAGGTTTCCAGATTGCTGTCTGGTTAGAAAGTATAATTAGAATTTAGTTAGGAAAACACCGGCTGTTTATTCAAAACAAAAGGAAAAAATGCGGAGCGCAAAAAAAAAACACGTCTGATCACTACGAAAGATAATCGGAAGCCATGTTGGCAATTTCCTGTGCTTTCGGGCTTTGCACTTTCCGGCCTTGCAGATGGTCCCAGTATATCCCGCATAATACATTAACAAGGGCACTGTCCACCCAGTCAATTCTTACACCTCCCAAATTAATGTACATCTTTGTCTTATTTTGTGTTCTTTATTTTTGTTTTAAATAACGGGGCATGTATGGTTTTGGTATTTACTCATCGATAGTATTATAAGAAATACCAATGTACTCGATTTGCCAACACCCATTTATTCGAATACGACGATCAAGAAGGAAGAACGTTTACAGATATTTTGTTGCTATACGATACGGACCGATAAATATCACATAATTCCGCGTCTAGTTTCCTGATTTCAACATGTATAAAAATAAAAATAAAATAATTGTAAGGCAACATATATTAACCCTAACCGATCGAGATATTATACTGCAATTAGTTTTATGCGATATTATACTGCGATATGATACTGCGATAGGTTTTATGAGATATTATACTGCGATAAGTCTGAGGCGAGTTATTCGACGATCGACAAAAATAGAGAAAAGAGTGAAATAAGTTAATAAGAGTAACCCAAGAACCGCGCCAAGATGGATAAAAAGATAGATTCAGAAATGCATAAATTGTCGTGTTTCGATGAGGACATAAAGGAACTCAATCTGTTCGAGCCGTATCAGGACATAGAGGAAGATATGTTCGAGCCGTCGCAATTGTCGGCAGAGGAACATCTGCCGTGTGGACCGCTGGAACGGCTAGTTAGTACATTGCCTATGGATGTTGACGAAGACGACACTGAAGGTGAGTAGATTGTGGCAATTACATTGGAGCAGGTGAATCAGACTTTTCTTCCTCCAGGTATCGTCGGTAACGATGATCTGGTCAACGATATTGGTCGCCTTCAAGCGAGCAATGAATTGCACAAAGGTACAGGCCCCCGAAAATCTGGTAACGGACGCATTGGAAGAACTGAAAATGCAAGGAAACATAATGAATGGACGCATTAACATGACTGTAAATTTACAGAAACTAAGCGACTCAGAATTTTCCATTTACATGGATGAGTATCACATGCCGTGGTACCAATATGCAAAAAAAGGACCGGTACATAAATGGAAAATTCTTGCAGTCGCTGCAATCCCAATTAACGGGAATGAAATTCATTATTTGTATTTCCACATTTGTCCCGTTTCCAAAACATCTGCACTAGGCAGGAATGCGGTCAAGGAAGGACTCGATTTAGTATTGAGGGAGGTTGAGAGTGGGGGCTTGTCAAGTCGAACCAATATGTTTTAACAACATGAACAGCAATACCTTCGAGGAACGTGGCAAGCATTTATCAACAATTTTTATAAACATAATGAAAGTATCGTTTAAAGAAGATTTCAACAGAAACCCAGTATAATATGCTACAACTGTAGTGTTCATGGCTCTCCAAATAATGGACCAAAAAATTAAATTATTAAATAAGACGTTAGAAAATATTTTGTAGTATGTAGTATAATTATATTAATTTTAATAATAATAACAATAATAATAATAATAATTTGTTTTTTATTTTATTTATTTTATGTAGTATGTATTATACATGTACTATACATAATTAATGTATTTTCAGCTGTAGAATGTAGAATATTTTCAGCCTGTACAAGATTTTCAGCTGTAGAATGTAGAATATTTCAGCCTGTACAAGATTTTCAGCTGTAGAAGCCTGTACAAGATTTTCAGCTGTAGAATGTAGAATATTTTCAGCCTGTACAAGATTTTCAGCTGTAGAATGAAGAATATTTCAGCCTGTACAAGATTTTCAGCTGTAGAAGCCTGTACAAGATTTTCAGCTGTAGAATGTAGAATATTTTCAGCCTGTACAAGATTTTCAGCTGTAGAATGTAGAATATTTCAGCCTGTACAAGATTTTCAGCTGTAGAAGCCTGTACAAGATTTTTAGCTGTAGTGTTCAATTTTTGTTTGTTGTTTGATTGATTTTTGAATTGATTGTTGTTGTTTGATTGATTTTGTTGTTCTGAAGGCTTGATCCACCGGTGACCAGGGACGCAGGATGGCTCTAAGCTATAGTATTTATTGTACGAGTAATAATCAACTAGCACAGCACTAGCATTTAACCCGTATTCAGAGCAGACTGCAAGTTTAAGTTAGTCTGAAATTTTTTTTATTAACATACGAATAATGAAATTGAACAAAACCCTTAATAATTTGTTGTCAGTAAGTAAGTAGTATATAATGGTTATATAGACAGTAAATATTGTATAAACGAATATCTTTACTGTATGTACCATTTTGTACCAGAGTAAATATTTTGTAATTGCAAATGTTAGATTTATGCATTCTTGAATTTTCATTTCTTTTTCTTTTCGTTATAATAGTTTTATTATCTTTAATTGGTTTTCTGTTTTCCGTTTTCGTTTTGTTTTTTTTTTGCATTTGATATGATTCGGTTCAAAATGTGTGTGTTGTTTACGCACATATTATGGTTAATGGTTCTTAATCTTGTTCGTTACTCTATTATTACCCTTTTTGTATATCTTTTGTTTTATAAATTAATCTTTAGCTAAGCTGAGGAGCGTAGCGTATCGGATCAAATCAATCAAAAGTTGATGGGTCTAAGGGGCTAGCTAACGAGGCAGTCAATGGCAATGGCAATGGAAATCCAAATGAAAATTTATGCAAGCCATGCGGCAAAACTAAAAAAAAATCATAGACGAGGGGGAACGTTGTGAGTTGCTGCGGACACCGCAACTCTACAGTTATACCCGATACTAAGTCAGTATGGCTCTCCTCCGGCAGACGCCTCTACAGAAAATCAGTCTGAGCGTGACGTCGGGCGCTGCGTAGCCACTGCAAATTGATTTGTTCCTTTTGGCTATACAAATTATCTGATCTAAACCAGATTCAGCAATCTGATAGATATGGTCCTTATCTATGATTCTGCGTTTTTAATTTTTTCGAATGTGAAATATTGTAAATGCAACAGATTTTCGTCTTTTGTGGGGGCGGAAGGGGGTGGGGCGAAATTCTGAGATATACCTTTTATAGTGAGATCTAACAGAAGTGCGGATACCAAATTTGGTTACTCTAGCCTTAATAGTCTCTGAGATTTGTGGATGCCACAGATTTTCGTCCTTTGCGGGGGCGGAAGGGGGTGTGGCGAAATTTTGACACAAAACGGTCAAGGTCCAATATCACAGGAGTGTGGATACCAAATTTGGTTGCTCTAGCTCTAATGGGTTCTGAGATCCTTGAACTCATATTTTGCAATTGGCAAAACCGACCATGAAACCTGTGTGTTATAGAGAGACAGAGCGAGAAAGAATGAAATTGTTTTCTTGATTCTGGCTATAATAATTATACGATCTGGTTCAGATTTTGCACTCTAGAACATATAGTCATCCTCTACGATTCTGGTCCTCTTTTTGGTTTTCTCGTATCCTTAAAATTATGGATGCCACAGATTTTCGTCCTTTGTGGGGGCGGAAGTGGGCGGGGCGAAGTTTTGAAATATTCTTGTAGCAGTGACATATCACAGAAGTCTGGATCCAAACCATCGTTGCTCTAGCTCCTATAGTCTTTGAGCATTAGGCGCTGAAGGGGACGGACAGACGGACGGACGGACAGACAAACAGGGCTCAATCGACTCGGCTATTGATGCTGATCAAGAATATATATACTTTATATATATACACTCAAACTGTGACATCATCGCCAGAACGAACGAGAGTTTTTGAAAAACGATTTTCGAATGTGTGCCGGCAATGGTCACGATCACTTTTTTGATGCCCTAAAAGGAAACGCCGAAGGTGGCTCGTTTTCTCAAGTGTCTATTGTTTCTTTCAAGAAAAGAAAATAAATAAGAAATAAACGAAATAATCGTGCCTGACCGTCAGTCGATCCCCTCAGATAGTGTGCAACAGCAGTAAACGGAGTCCAGTTCCATGTTTACCCAATCGGGTTCGGGAGTAATCCAAGCCTCGCTTCATTTGCATGGACTTTTGGCGTCGAGTGCTTCCGTCCTCACATACCACATTACACATGTACCGAGAGCTGAATTTGCATTTCTTATTACCAATTACAATTAAATAATCCATCGATTAGGCGATATGTGAGTTAATTGCCAATGTGAAAGAGAAGATAGCATCTGCATCTGGAGTTTGTCTCACAACTGATGGATGGACATCGCTCACCAATGAGAGTTACATAGCTGTAACCGCACACTTCATAGACAAGACGAATATGGAACTATCTTCGCATATGCTAGCTTGTGAAGCGTTCGGTGAGAGGCACACAAGCCTCAATATTTGCTCTTTTCTTCAGAGTGTTGCAGCTGATTGGAAAATTGAAGATAAAATTACTGCAATTGCATCAGACAATGCTGCCAATATCGTATCAGCGATAAAATTGGGAAATTGGCGCCATATTCCATGCTTTGCCCATCATCTTTGAACATCATTGTACAGAAAGCACTGGGACCAATTGACAGTGTAAGGGTCAAAGCAAAGCCAATTGTAGAATTTTTCAATCGCAGCTCATCCGGATTCAAGAAGCTCAAAGAAATTAATAGCCAATTAAATCTTCCCGACCTTAAGCTGACACAAGATGTGCCTACACGTTGGAACTCAACATACAAAATGTTTCAGCGCTTGTCTATCTTAAAAGATGGAGTTATGGTGGTCATTTCTGGGTTCTGAGATCCTTGAACTCATATTTTGCAATTGGCAAAACCGACCATGAAACCTGTGTGTTAGAGAGAGACAGAACGAGAAAGAATGAAATTGTTTTCTTGATTCTGGCTATAATAATTATACGATCTGGTTCAGATTTTGCACTCTAGAACATATAGTCATCCTCTACGATTCTGCGTTTTTGGTTTTCTCGTATCTTTAAAATTGTGGATGCCACAGGTTTTCGTTCTTTGTGGGGGCGGAAGTGGGCGGGGCGAAGTTTTGAAATATTCTTGTAGCAGTGACATATCACAGAAGTCTGGATCCAAACCATCGTTGCTCTAGCTCCTATAGTTTTTGAGCATTAGGCGCTGAAGGGGACGGACAGACGGACGGACGGACAGACAGACAGGGCTCAATCGACTCGGCTATTGATGCTGATCAAGAATATATATACTTTATATATATACACTCAAACTGTGACATCATCGCCAGAACGAACGAGAGTTTTTGAAAAACGATTTTCGAATGTGGGCCGGCAATGGTCACGATCACTTTTTTGATGCCCTAAAAGGAAACGCCGAAGGTGGCTCGTTTTCTCAAGTGTCTATTGTTTCTTTCAAGAAAATAAAATAAATAAGAAATAAACGAAATAATCGTGCCTGACCGTCAGTCGATCCCCTCAGATAGTGTGCAACAGCAGTAAACGGAGTCCAGTTCCATGTTTACCCAATCGGGTTCGGGAGTAACACAAGCCTCGCTTCATTTGCATGGACTTTTGGCGTCGAGTGCTTCCGTCCTCACATACCACATTACACATGTACCGAGAGCTGAATTTGCATTTCTTATTACCAATTACAATTAAATAATCCATCGATTAGGCGATATGTGAGTTAATTGCCAATGTGAAAGAGAAGATAGCATCTGCATCTGGAGTTTGTCTCACAACTGATGGATGGACATCGCTCACCAATGAGAGTTACATAGCTGTAACCGCACACTTCATAGACAAGACGAATATGGAACTATCTTCGCATATGCTAGCTTGTGAAGCGTTCGGTGAGAGGCACACAAGCCTCAATATTTGCTCTTTTCTTCAGAGTGTTGCAGCTGATTGGAAAATTGAGGATAAAATTACTGCAATTGCATCAGACAATGCTGCCAATATCGTATCAGCGATAAAATTGGGAAATTGGCGCCATATTCCATGCTTTGCCCATCATCTTTGAACATCATTGTACAGAAAGCACTGGGACCAATTGACAGTGTAAGGGTCAAAGCAAAGCCAATTGTAGAATTTTTCAATCGCAGCTCATCCGGATTCAAGAAGCTCAAAGAAATTAATAGCCAATTAAATCTTCCCGACCTTAAGCTGACACAAGATGTGCCTACACGTTGGAACTCAACATACAAAATGTTTCAGCGCTTGTCTATCTTAAAAGATGGAGTTATGGTGGTCATTTCCCTTCTACGCCCTGAACTAGTACTGACCCAGGCAGAATGGGAAATTATTGATGGTGTATTGCCAGTGCTGAAGCCATTTTCTGAAATAACAACTAAAATTTCAGCAGAGAAAAATGTCACCTTATCAAAGGTTATTATAATGGCCACATTGCTGCATCAATCCATAGCCAAAGCTATTACAAAAGATGATTTTCTAGGCAGTCGTAGAAAAACTCAAAGAGCAGTTGACCGTACGTTTTTTTAGGTCCGATGAATGCTATGAAAAAACAGTTGCAGCTCTACAATGTAAGATCGCTCAAACGGGATTGGTTGATAATGTTGCTGATGATCTGTCTTCACAAATCGAAACCGTCAAAACGTCGCCAACCAAAAGTGGCATTTGGGACGAGTATGACAGGCAGTATAACCAAATAACAAAGCCAAGCTGTAACACGGCTGCTGCCATTAGAGAGGTAGATAAATACCTAGCAGAAGAGAACATCAATAGAAAGCAGGACCCTTTGATCTGGTGGACGCAGCGAAAAAATGTATATCCACGACTATACGAATATGCGTTGAAACGTCTTTGTTTGGTGGCCACGTCGGTGCCATGTGAGCGCCTATTTTCTTCAGCAGGATAAATAGTCCGCAAAAGACGAACGCTTTTGACGCCCAATAAGGTTGAAAGACTTATGTTTTTACATAATACTATGTGAAATACTTAAAAATGGTGTGTATTTTATAGGTTTTAAAATTATAATGGACAACATAAGTAAAATTGATTATTGTTTTTCAGCCCCGACTTCTAAAACATAAAAAATGGAAAACGAGATACTTAATTGAAACTGTTGGTTGTGTCCTAACGATATCAAGTACTAAGTACGAATTAAAATAAATTTAAGAAGTTAAAACGTCAATGAATTGTAGTGCATTATTTACATATAAGCTGAAAACTAGATATGAGACTTTTAAATTGAACTAAGAACAAAAAGACCGATAAACAAAACAGGCCAAAGAACAAAAAAGATCGAACTAAAGGGACAATGAAAAAAAAGAACGATGAACAAAAAAGAACGATGAACAAAAAAGAACGAACGGAAAAGAACGATGAACAAAAAAGAACGATGAACGAAAAAGAACGAATAAGATGAACTTATTCAGTTCGTTCACTTCCATGAATAGTTCATTTTTGTTCGTTCCTTCATGAACGACCCAACACTATCTGATAGATATGGTCATTATCTATGATTATGCGTTTTTAGTTTTCTCGAATCTGCAATATTGTGGATGCAACAGATTTTCGTCCTTTGTGTGGGCGGAAGGGGGTGGGACGAAATTATGTGATATACGTTTTATAGTGAGATTTAACAGGAGTGCGGATACTAAATTTGGTTACTCTAGCGTTAATAGTCTCTGAGATTTGTGGATGCCCCAGATTTTCGTCCTTTGCGGGGGCGGAAGGGGGTGTGGCGAAATTCTGAGATATACGTTTTATAGTGAGATCTAACAGATGTGCGGATACCAAATTTGGTTACTCTAGCCTTAATAGTCTCTGAGATTTGTGGATGCCCCAGATTTTTGTCCTTTGCGGGGGCGGAAGGGGGTGTGGCGAAATTTGGACACGAAACGGTCAAGGTCCGATATCACAGGAGTGTGGATACCAAATTTGGTTGCTCTGGCTCTTATAGGTTCTGATAGTGTTTACTCTGCTCTCCTCCTCCCACGCAGGTAGAGGGTCTCTCGATCTGATCGCAGAAACGCATTCGGGAAGGGTATGGTAAAATATCTTGTAAGAATGTTATAGCAGTGTAAGACAGTACGTATATAGTATAAATTATTGACAGACGATCGGAGAAACGCGGCTGATCCTGTGCAGCTGGACATATACATATTCAGTTTATCGCGTTAAAAACTTTACATTAATCACGTCTGTCCCCCTTCTACTTACTCTTTCCGAAGTGTTGTCATTTGCTGATTTCACTTTCCCATTATCACGCATACGCTCCTTAAGTTCCACGAAAGCGACCACACGGGCCTGACTGCCCTCTTCGGCCTGTTCTCTTGGATAGGGATTGTGTATCTCATGATCCGAGAGGTCATACAGCTTGCCATGTCGCCGCTGCTGTACTTCAGGTCCATCACGAACCTGATGGAGGTGGCTCTCATTGTCTTGTCGATCCTAACCTGCATGGAAGCCAGCTACGACAAGGAGACGCAGCGCATACTGGCCGACTTCACCATTCTGCTGGTGTCCGTGGAGTTCTGCCTGCTGGTTGGCTCCCTGCCAGTACTCTCAATTTCGACGCACATGCTCATGCTGCGCGCCGTCTCCAGCAGCTTCATCAAGAGCTTTGCTCTCTACTCGATCTTTGTGCTTACGTTTAGTCTGTGCTTCTACATACTGTTTGGCAAGCCCCAGGTGGATTCCTCCTCTCCGAAGGACAGCACGCCAGAGCCAGCAAAGGAGGGAGAAGATGATGGTCACTTCAACACATTCTCCGTGCCCATCGAGGCGCTCATCAAGACGATTGTGATGCTCACGGGAGAATTTGAGGCCGGTGACATAAAGTTTGACAGCGTCTACACTTACCTGATCTTCCTGCTCTTTGTGTTCTTCATGACCATTGTGCTGTTCAATCTCCTGAATGGTCTGGCTGTCAGCGACACTCAGGTGGGTTTATATTTCCTTTTCTTCCTCGGCTTTATCCAACTGTTTTCTCCCCTCTCTTTTCCCACAGGCCATCAATGCCCAGGCGGAACTGAACGGCGCCATTGTCCGCACCAATCTGCTGACCCGCTACGAGCAAGTTCTCACTGGCCGAGATGAACACGCTCAGACCTCATCGTCCCAGTTGAACAAAGGCAGTCGGTTCGCTCGAGGAAGACCATGAGCTAGTCACCGGTTCAATCGTAATTTTCTTCATGCTTTTCTCGAGTTTCACGCCCTCGTGGCTTTTTCCACACTTGGGACCCCACTAGGCAGAAAAGCGAAAGGAGAGAAAATCTTCACTGATGAATCGCCTGATCGGATCGGATGGGCTGTTATATACTCACAACACATACTCATTGGCCGCATTTGCGAATCGCTGGGCTGTAAACAAGCTTGAATTGAAAGAGTGTCGGCACTTCGGTGTGCCAAAGATACATATCTTTACCCCTTGAATCAGCTCGTGTTGATTTTTCTGCCGTGCATTGCACTTTTGAGCTCAGGTCCTAAACGAGAGTCACACACCACACACATGCACATTATTATCATTATCATCATCATTATGATAATGACTGTGAGCGAACGAATGCTGATGAAGCCTCATTGTCAATGTCGAAAGTTATGGGATTGGTTAAGGAAACCCAAGGTGGGATATGAAAAGTTTTGCGTTCTGCTCTGGCATAGGATCCCAGCTTTAATATTAGGGGCATTCCCCTTCCAAGCAACGATGCGACAATCAACGGACATTGATTAACAACTGTATGTACATATGCATCTACAGTGGGTACACAGCATAGCAGGCGCGATTAGATACAGGCCAGCGCCGAGCAGCGTAGACACCCAGTACCCTGCCACCCTCCGAGGGAAACAGAGAGCGATGAAGGGGGATCTGTGTGTGCGTATCCAATGAATTAATATTTCATTCTAGAACGCAGTTGGCTGCGTTAGTTGGGCACACACACACATAGTACATATATGCTGGCAGCGTTCCCATTCAATCTACTCGACGGCTGATGCACGCCAGTAGCCCCCGCTGGAAACTTCCGCAGATTCTGGAACGCAGAGGATGCGGGCTATCGGCGACAGGGGAATACTACTAAGCAGAAAGAGAAGGCGAGGTCATATTATTGCCAATTTAATGCAAGAAAAATAAAGAGAGTGGAGTGGGCGATGCCAAAGGCAGAAGAAAGGCCGTAAACCAAAAGAAGAAGGGAATTGACTTTGAATTTCGAAAATTTCGGTATCTATTTTCATTGCGGCCAAAAACGGAGAGACAATTCCGTGTATTGCGTTGCCAGCATCAACGAAAATAGATGCCCAAATGGAAGTGCAAACATCTCCGAGGGGAGGGGTGGAGTGTCGGGCGTGTGGCCGTGTGTCTTCTGTCAGTGTGTGATTGGATACTGCTTGCTGCTTTCTGCTCGATGGCTGCCCCTAGAGCACGAGGTGCAGGCGTATCTGGAACACCAGCTGCTCGACGGTCTTCTTCAGGAGCGCCGCCAGGGACAGGATGAATCCCAGGAGGCTGAGGGAGAACAGCCAGGGCGTGGTCATGAGCACGGCAAAGAAGACGAGCGTCTCGTCGCCCCGGGCATTGGCCATGCGCTACAGCAACTGGCGCTGGATGGTGCGCAGCTTGAACTTGCTGTTCCACAATCGGTGGCGCTTCGAGCCGACGGTTTCGTTGAAGCCCACGGTCTTCTCGACCAGCCAGAACACCGCGCAGCACAGCAGTTGCAGCACCAGCAGCACGACCTTGACCACAGCGGTCTCCAAGACGAGGTGGTACAAGGCCACCATGCGCTGACGGTGCTCCGGCTGCATTGTGGAGAGCACGACTGCGCCGAGGGACTCCAGCGGGGAGACCCTGGGGGAAGGGCCGTCGGAGAGCTCCTCCCACTCCGAGTCCGACTCGGTGCGCTCTATCGAGCTGAACTCGCTCTGGCTCTGACAGGTCTGGCTCTAACAGGAGCACGACTCCTCCTCTTGGTCCTCCTCGGTGGGCATCGAGTAGTCGCCCTCGTAGTCGCCCTCGTAGCGGCAGTCGGAGTACTCTTCGTGGGGGTCGTCGTAGTAGTCTCCGCGGCTGTCCGGAGAAGCGCCGCCTGTCCAGAGGGTGCTCAACACGGGCGGTGGTCCCATCGAAGCCATCTGTGGCACAGCATTGAATCTGCAGGGGAGCCGGGCGTAAGTTATGTCCTGGAGGGAAGGGAAGTCTGGGCTGCTGCCGTTCACCCATCTGAATCCCCATCGGAGGGAAGGTGGGGCGGTGAGCGTGACCTATTGGACCCATTGGGCGGGACAGCAGAGCACCGGTGTGGATTTGGCCTAGGAAGGGCATCGCATTGAGTCCATTCTTGTCGGCGGAACCTTCGGGGGGACCTGCAGCCCCGGCTGCTGCTGCTGCTGCTGCTGCTGGTCGGTAAAGACGAAGGATCACATGGATCCGAAAATACCCCGCGAGCGGGTGAATGGGGAACGTGGATTGTTAATAGTTGGATTCATCTGATTCCAGCACCTGTGAGGAAATATTCGTTCATGGGCTTTGTTTTGTATTTGTATTTTTATTTACTTTATGTTCCCTGTGCTTTCGATATTTGCTGCCGTTCTCTGTGTTGTGCCGCTCTATCCAGATATTCGTACTGAATGATTTCCAGAGCCAGTTCTGAACGGCTCCAAGTGATAGTTCAGGGCCCACTTCGATGTTGTGTTTCGAATCACAGGTCAGGTGACGTTCTTTCCCTGGGCAGAGCTGCGACTTGCAATAGTTGATCGGCTTTGTTGGTTTGGGATAGGACTTGCGATAAATACCATGACACCATACTCCTTGGAGTGGCCGAAATGTTGGCTACCATTCTGGGATTAAGGAGTTAAGGGTTAAGGGTTAAGGAGAGTGGGGGGGGGGTATATTTTTGCTTGGCTTTACATCTTCCTTAAGCTGCTGTTTTGTGTCACAGCCAACCTGTCATTTGTACATTGAATTGCTGCTCGAGAGGTCTCTTTGGAGTCCTCTGTTCCCCGTGTACAAATTTACATAAAATCACAGGAAGCACTTAGGATTAATAGGGGGCACTCATCCCCCTCTACTCCCTCTCCCCCTTTTGGTGGTATCATGGGTTAAGCATTTGCTGTGTTCGGCATTCAATTTGTGGCTTGATTTCTTACCTTTTATGATGCGCTATACGGCTGTAATCCATGTAGGACATGCACTTTGTTTATTCATTCAAAGGCGCTAAAGAGGGTAGTCCTGTAATCCAAAAGGGCATCCAGTATATCCAGAGCGAAGGTTAATCCATTCGATGGAGCGCTCAAGCAGACCAGCCAGGCGGTTGACCAGAAGCTTAGCGAGGCTTAAAATTTCCAAGAGGCCGCCAGCCGGCAATTGTCATTGCAGTCCCTCCAGTCGACTCCACTCCAGTCCAGTTGTTTCCCAAACTGTGCGACGTGAATAACTTTGATGATTTCTTGGCCCAAAGGCGCCCACACAATATAAATACTCCTCCCTTTTTTGTCAATACGTTTATTTTCAGTCGTTACATTTACGAATAACAGGCGAGTTTTTCTACTCAAATCAAATATTAAAATTAAAAAACGAAACAGTTATTGGTTGATGTCCTTCAGCTTCTCTGGATCAGTCTACTCAAGCCAAATCAAATATTAAAATTAAAAAACGAAACAGTTATTGGTTGATGTCCTTCAGCTTCTCTGCATCCGTCTTGGCGGCCCACAAGCGGCACCCAATTTTTGTATAGTCATCGCTGCACATGACTATCGCCCTCAAATACTCGGCCGGCACCCCAGTTTCCTCTGATAGTCTTAACACGGTCACTTTTTTTTCCTTAAAAACGGCAGCAATTTTTTGCATTGTCTTCGAATTCCTTGAAACCATACCTCTTATTGCTGTGTAATGTTGGTTCATTACGTGGTTTCCCAAGGTGCTCAACCTTTCAATCATTTTGCCGCATAGTTTGCACTTGCAGCCATGCACGGGGGGCGAAGCCTTAGGGGAAATCCGTGTTTTCAAATTGTCTGTTTTTAGTGGGGCGGATCGAAGCTCAACTCTCCCACAACGCAATTGATGTAGCCGTCATAAGAAATGAAAACCGTTATGTTTCGTGGTATATATATAATTATGTGTGTGTATTTGGTTGGACGGTCGCGCGGTAGATCGGCCGTCTGAAGCGGGGGTGAAATCGTAACTGCTTAACTCTATGCCTTATGGTGCTTTTTCTGCCGTGAGCGCCGTGTGGATCGTGGATTGTGGATCCGAGCGCCCCTCCGAGCGCGCGAGAGCGAGTTGGGACCGGGGCGCACGGAGTTGGCACAGTGCGCGGAAATTGTTTACGGCTGGCCTGAACATCCTCCCCCCCCCCCCCCCCCCCCTTGCAGGATTGCAAAGTATAATGGGGTGGCCTATGGCTGGGCGTACGCCCCGGACCCGATTCATCCCAAAAAAGGCGCTCTGGACTTGACAAGGACGTCGACTCAGTGTCGCTCCACGGTCGGATAGGCGTGAGGATGCGCAAAACGGGGGTTGCTCTTGAGGAATCTGTGGATGGCGCCGTGGTTCCTACGACGGGGCGGCTCGCGGGGAGACGAGTGTGTCGTTCGTCGTGAGCCGATGTAGATGGCGACGGTACAGTCGCGGCTGAGCGGGCTGGACGACGAGGGCGGCGTTTTGCATGGTTCGATTTAGATGGCGACGATGCTCCCGAGGCTGAGCGGGCCGGACGACGAGACGTGGGTACGTTTGTTTTTGCCGGAGTGTTGGTGAGCCAGGCAGTTCCCGCAATACTGGTTGATAAGGACAGCTCGGAGTTTCTCTTCGGGGCTCCGTAGCGGATGGACTCCTTGGCAGATTCGGCAACGGTAGGAGCCAATTTCCCGAGCACGTCGGTTCTCCCTGGTGCGGTTGGCGCGGGGACGTGGGGACGTGGGGCCATATCTGGGTGCGGAGAACTAAATTGAAATAAAGGCGTCGAAGACACATTAGTAACGATCTTGAAACGGGTGAGAGGCACATTTAAGACATTGGAAATTGCCGCCCGGTTACATAGTCTGGTGAGGCTATGTTGATCTAAGGACGGATTCACCTTCGAGTTCAGGCTTGAATTCGGACCGGAGCGTAGAGCTTTCATACAGTGCATATTTTGGAAATATTTCCGTCGGTCAGGAGACCGTTCGAGAACTTCTGCGGAGGGAGCTGGAAGGAAATTGCTGTCGTAAAAAGACCCCGAGGCTTCTACCAGTGTGATAGGTCGTCTGGAAATTTGACTCGAGAACGATGAGATTTGATTCATCACCTGAGGCACTGGACCTGTGAGTACCCAGCCGAAAATGGTCTCCTGCCCGAGGAGAGAGCCACAGATGTTGGTCAGTGAGCCACTTAACTGAATGGACGGAACTATTTGTGAACTCTCATAGAAGGTCGGATCCGCCCATGAGAGGTTCGGCAGGTCTCTCAAGAACCCTTGCGAGATCGGATGCGATGGAATATTCGCGGCCAATTCCGGAATAACGTAGGCTGTGGCATTTAGTTGTAAGCCCGGCTTAGTCGGAGAACGGATGGAAAAACAACGTTCCACCTCGTTTTTGTAATATTTTCCATGAAGGCCTTTGGGGCCTTCCCACTTTGTAGTGGGAGTGGCCGTGGGCGGGGCTGGGGCTCTAGTGAGTTGATTAGTCCTGTACTAACCACCGGTACAACAGCAGCTGCTTATTATTTTAGTGAAAAATGAACAAAATATTTGACTCCATTGAATTCCACTAAATAAATCGTATTTTCCCTTAATTGAGATCATTCTTTCCTCCCTCGCTTAGTCTTAATTAGTACTTTCTTTTATATTGTGAAGAAACAGATCTCCACAAAACACAGGAGTAGCCCCGTCCCCTGTAGGGACAGCCAAGAGGGCATTATTATTTCATTAACACTTATCCCTTGACATATCCATGTTTCTTTGATCACCTAACGGCTAACGGCTGCAATATCTGCAATATTGTGGATGCAACAGATTTTCGTCCTTTGTGTGGGCGGAAGGGGGTGGGACGAAATTATGTGATATACGTTTTATAGTGAGATTTAACAGGAGTGCGGATACTAAATTTGGTTACTCTAGCGTTAATAGTCTCTGAGATTTGTGGATGCCCCAGATTTTCGTCCTTTGCGGGGGCGGAAGGGGGTGTGGCGAAATTCTGAGATATACGTTTTATAGTGAGATCTAACAGAAGTGCGGATACCAAATTTGGTTACTCTAGCCTTAATAGTCTCTGAGATTTGTGGATGCCCCAGATTTTTGTCCTTTGCGGGGGCGGAAGGGGTGTGGCGAAATTTGGACACGAAACGGTCAAGGTCCGATATCACAGGAGTGTGGATACCAAATTTGGTTGCTCTGGCTCTTATAGGTTCTGACAGTGTTTACTCTGCTCTCCTCCTCCCACGCAGGTAGAGGGTCTCTCGATCTGATCGCAGAAACGCATTCGGGAAGGGTATGGTAAAATATCTTGTAAGAATGTTATAGCAGTGTAAGACAGTACGTATATAGTATAAATTATTGACAGACGATCGGAGAAACGCGGCTGATCCTGTGCAGCTGGACATATACATATTCAGTTTATCGCGTTAAAAACTTTACATTAATCACGTCTGTCCCCCTTCTACTTACTCTTTTCGAAGTGTTGTCATTTGCTGATTTCACTTTCCCATTATCACGCATACGCTCCTTAAGTTCCACGAAAGCGACCACACGGGCCTGACTGCCCTCTTCGGCCTGTTCTCTTGGATAGGGATTGTGTATCTCATGATCCGAGAGGTCATACAGCTTGCCATGTCGCCGCTGCTGTACTTCAGGTCCATCACAAACCTGATGGAGGTGGCTCTCATTGTCTTGTCGATCCTAACCTGCATGGAAGCCAGCTACGACAAGGAGACGCAGCGCATACTGGCCGACTTCACCATTCTGCTGGTGTCCGTGGAGTTCTGCCTGCTGGTTGGCTCCCTGCCAGTACTCTCAATTTCGACGCACATGCTCATGCTGCGCGCCGTCTCCAGCAGCTTCATCAAGAGCTTTGCTCTCTACTCGATCTTTGTGCTTACGTTTAGTCTGTGCTTCTACATACTGTTTGGCAAGCCCCAGGTGGATTCCCTCTCCGAAGGACAGCACGCCAGAGCCAGCAAAGGAGGGAGAAGATGATGGTCACTTCAACACATTCTCCGTGCCCATCGAGGCGCTCATCAAGACGATTGTGATGCTCACGGGAGAATTTGATGCCGGTGACATAAAGTTTGACAGCGTCTACACTTACCTGATCTTCCTGCTCTTTGTGTTCTTCATGACCATTGTGCTGTTCAATCTCCTGAATGGTCTGGCTGTCAGCGACACTCAGGTGGGTTTATATTTCCTTTTCTTCCTCGGCTTTATCCAACTGTTTTCTCCCCTCTCTTTTCCCACAGGCCATCAATGCCCAGGCGGAACTGAACGGCGCCATTGTCCGCACCAATCTGCTGACCCGCTACGAGCAAGTTCTCACTGGCCGAGATGAACACGCTCAGACCTCATCGTCCCAGTTGAACAAAGGCAGTCGGTTCGCTCGAGGAAGACCATGAGCTAGTCACCGGTTCAATCGTAATTTTCTTCATGCTTTTCTCGAGTTTCACGCCCTCGTGGCTTTTTCCACACTTGGGACCCCACTAGGCAGAAAAGCGAAAGGAGAGAAAATCTTCACTGATGAATCGCCTGATCGGATCGGATGGGCTGTTATATACTCACAACACATACTCATTGGCCGCATTTGCGAATCGCTGGGCTGTAAACAAGCTTGAATTGAAAGAGTGTCGGCACTTCGGTGTGCCAAAGATACATATCTTTACCCCTTGAATCAGCTCGTGTTGATTTTTCTGCCGTGCATTGCACTTTTGAGCTCAGGTCCTAAACGAGAGTCACACACCACACACATGCACATTATTATCATTATCATCATCATTATGATAATGACTGTGAGCGAACGAATGCTGATGAAGCCTCATTGTCAATGTCGAAAGTTATGGGATTGGTTAAGGAAACCCAAGGTGGGATATGAAAAGTTTTGCGTTCTGCTCTGGCATAGGATCCCAGCTTTAATATTAGGGGCATTCCCCTTCCAAGCAACGATGCGACAATCAACGGACATTGATTAACAACTGTATGTACATATGCATCTACAGTGGGTACACAGCATAGCAGGCGCGATTAGATACAGGCCAGCGCCGAGCAGCGTAGACACCCAGTACCCTGCCACCCTCCGAGGGAAACAGAGAGCGATGAAGGGGGATCTGTGTGTGCGTATCCAATGAATTAATATTTCATTCTAGAACGCAGTTGGCTGCGTTAGTTGGGCACACACACACATAGTACATATATGCTGGCAGCGTTCCCATTCAATCTACTCGACGGCTGATGCACGCCAGTAGCCCCCGCTGGAAACTTCCGCAGATTCTGGAACGCAGAGGATGCGGGCTATCGGCGACAGGGGAATACTACTAAGCAGAAAGAGAAGGCGAGGTCATATTATTGCCAATTTAATGCAAGAAAAATAAAGAGAGTGGAGTGGGCGATGCCAAAGGCAGAAGAAAGGCCGTAAACCAAAAGAAGAAGGGAATTGACTTTGAATTTCGAAAATTTCGGTATCTATTTTCATTGCGGCCAAAAACGGAGAGACAATTCCGTGTATTGCGATGCCAGCATCAACGAAAATAGATGCCCAAATGGAAGTGCAAACATCTCCGAGGGGAGGGGTGGAGTGTCGGGCGTGTGGCCGTGTGTCTTCTGTCAGTGTGTGATTGGATACTGCTTGCTGCTTTCTGCTCGATGGCTGCCCCTAGAGCACGAGGTGCAGGCGTATCTGGAACACCAGCTGCTCGACGGTCTTCTTCAGGAGCGCCGCCAGGGACAGGATGAATCCCAGGAGGCTGAGGGAGAACAGCCAGGGCGTGGTCATGAGCACGGCAAAGAAGACGAGCGTCTCGTCGCCCCGGGAATTGGCCATGCGCTACAGCAACTGGCGCTGGATGGTGCGCAGCTTGAACTTGCTGTTCCACAATCGGTGGCGCTTCGAGCCGACGGTTTCGTTGAAGCCCACGGTCTTCTCGACCAGCCAGAACACCGCGCAGCACAGCAGTTGCAGCACCAGCAGCACGACCTTGACCACAGCGGTCTCCAAGACGAGGTGGTACAAGGCCACCATGCGCTGACGGTGCTCCGGCTGCATTGTGGAGAGCACGACTGCGCCGAGGGACTCCAGCGGGGAGACCCTGGGGAAGGGCCGTCGGAGAGCTCCTCCACTCCGAGTCCGACTCGGTGCGCTCTATCGAGCTGAACTCGCTCTGGCTCTGACAGGTCTGGCTCTAACAGGAGCACGACTCCTCCTCTTGGTCCTCCTCGGTGGGCATCGAGTAGTCGCCCTCGTAGTCGCCCTCGTAGCGGCAGTCGGAGTACTCTTCGTGGGGGTCGTCGTAGTAGTCTCCGCGGCTGTCCGGAGAAGCGCCGCCTGTCCAGAGGGTGCTCAACACGGGCGGTGGTCCCATCGAAGCCATCTGTGGCACAGCATTGAATCTGCAGGGGAGCCGGGCGTAAGTTATGTCCTGGAGGGAAGGGAAGTCTGGGCTGCTGCCGTTCACCCATCTGAATCCCCCATCGGAGGGAAGGTGGGGCGGTGAGCGTGACCTATTGGACCCATTGGGCGGGACAGCAGAGGACTGGTGTGGATTTGGCCTAGGAAGGGCATCGCATTGAGTCCATTCTTGTCGGCGGAACCTTCGGGGGGACCTGCAGCCCCGGCTGCTGCTGCTGCTGCTGCTGCTGGTCGGTAAAGACGAAGGATCCCATGGATCCGAAAATACCCCGCGAGCGGGTGAATGGGGAACGTGGATTGTTAATAGTTGGATTCATCTGATTCCAGCACCTGTGAGGAAATATTCGTTCATGGGCTTTGTTTTGTATTTGTATTTTTATTTACTTTATGTTCCCTGTGCTTTCGATATTTGCTGCCGTTCTCTGTGTTGTGCCGCTCTATCCAGATATTCGTACTGAATGATTTCCAGAGCCAGTTCTGAACGGCTCCAAGTGATAGTTCAGGGCCCACTTCGATGTTGTGTTTCGAATCACAGGTCAGGTGACGTTCTTTCCCTGGGCAGAGCTGCGACTTGCAATAGTTGATCGGCTTTGTTGGTTTGGGATAGGACTTGCGATAAATACCATGACACCATACTCCTTGGAGTGGCCGAAATGTTGGCTACCATTCTGGGATTAAGGAGTTAAGGGTTAAGGGTTAAGGAGAGTGGGGGGGGGGGGGGTATATTTTTGCTTGGCTTTACATCTTCCTTAAGCTGCTGTTTTGTGTCACAGCCAACCTGTCATTTGTACATTGAATTGCTGCTCGAGAGGTCTCTTTGGAGTCCTCTGTTCCCCGTGTACAAATTTACATAAAATCACAGGAAGCACTTAGGATTAATAGGGGGCACTCATCCCCCTCTACTCCCTCTCCCCCTTTTGGTGGTATCATGGGTTAAGCATTTGCTGTGTTCGGCATTCAATTTGTGGCTTGATTTCTTACCTTTTATGATGCGCTATACGGCTGTAATCCATGTAGGACATGCACTTTGTTTATCCATTCAAAGGCGCTAAAGAGGGTAGTCCTGTAATCCAAAAGGGCATCCAGTATATCCAGAGCGAAGGTTAATCCATTCGATGGAGCGCTCAAGCAGACCAGCCAGGCGGTTGACCAGAAGCTTAGCGAGGCTTAAAATTTCCAAGAGGCCGCCAGCCGGCAATTGTCATTGCAGTCCCTCCAGTCGACTCCACTCCAGTCCAGTTGTTTCCCAAACTGTGCGACGTGAATAACTTTGATGATTTCTTGGCCCAAAGGCGCCCACACAATATAAATACTCCTCCCTTTTTTGTCAATACGTTTATTTTCAGTCGTTACATTTACGAATAACAGGCGAGTTTTTCTACTCAAATCAAATATTAAAATTAAAAAACGAAACAGTTATTGGTTGATGTCCTTCAGCTTCTCTGGATCAGTCTACTCAAGCCAAATCAAATATTAAAATTAAAAAACGAAACAGTTATTGGTTGATGTCCTTCAGCTTCTCTGCATCCGTCTTGGCGGCCCACAAGCGGCACCCAATTTTTGTATAGTCATCGCTGCACATGACTATCGCCCTCAAATACTCGGCCGGCACCCCAGTTTCCTCTGATAGTCTTAACACGGTCACTTTTTTTTCCTTAAAAACGGCAGAAATTTTTTGCATTGTCTTCGAATTCCTTGAAACCATACCTCTTATTGCTGTGTAATGTTGGTTCATTACGTGGATCCCAAGGTGCTCAACCTTTCAATCATTTTGCCGCATAGTTTGCACTTGCAGCCATGCACGGAGGGCGAAGCCTTAGGGGAAATCCGTGTTTTCAAATTGTCTGTTTGTAGTGGGGCGGATCGAAGCTCAACTCTCCCACAACGCAATTGATGTAGCCGTCATAAGAAATGAAAACCGTTATGTTTCGTGGTATATATATAATTATGTGTGTGTATTTGGTTGGACGGTCGCGCGGTAGATCGGCCGTCTGAAGCGGGGGTGAAATCGTAACTGCTTAACTCTATGCCTTATGGTGCTTTTTCTGCCGTGAGCGCCGTGTGGATCGTGGATTGTGGATCCGAGCGCCCCTCCGAGCGCGCGAGAGCGAGTTGGGACCGGGGCGCACGGAGTTGGCACAGTGCGCGGAAATTGTTTACGGCTGGCCTGAACATCCTCCCCCCCCCCCCCCCCCCCTTGCAGGATTGCAAAGTATAATGGGGTGGCCTATGGCTGGGCGTACGCCCCGGACCCGATTCATCCCAAAAAAGGCGCTCTGGACTTGACAAGGACGTCGACTCAGTGTCGCTCCACGGTCGGATAGGCGTGAGGATGCGCAAAACGGGGGTTGCTCTTGAGGAATCTGTGGATGGCGCCGTGGTTCCTACGACGGGGCGGCTCGCGGGGAGACGAGTGTGTCGTTCGTCGTGAGCCGATGTAGATGGCGACGGTACAGTCGCGGCTGAGCGGGCTGGACGACGAGGGCGGCGTTTTGCATGGTTCGATTTAGATGGCGACGATGCTCCCGAGGCTGAGCGGGCCGGACGACGAGACGTGGGTACGTGGAGTAGCGTGTGGTTGTTTTTGCCGGAGTGTTGGTGAGCCAGGCAGTTCCCGCAATACTGGTTGATAAGGACAGCTCGGAGTTTCTCTTCGGGGCTCCGTAGCGGATGGACTCCTTGGCAGATTCGGCAACGGTAGGAGCCAATTTCCCGAGCACGTCGGTTCTCCCTGGTGCGGTTGGCGCGGGGACGTGGGGACGTGGGGCCATATCTGGGTGCGGAGAACTAAATTGAAATAAAGGCGTCGAAGACACATTAGTAACGATCTTGAAACGGGTGAGAGGCACATTTAAGACATTGGAAATTGCCGCCCGGTTACATAGTCTGGTGAGGCTATGTTGATCTAAGGACGGATTCACCTTCGAGTTCAGGCTTGAATTCGGACCGGAGCGTAGAGCTTTCATACAGTGCATATTTTGGAAATATTTCCGTCGGTCAGGAGACCGTTCGAGAACTTCTGCGGAGGGAGCTGGAAGGAAATTGCTGTCGTAAAAAGACCCCGAGTCTTCTACCAGTGTGATAGGTCGTCTGGAAATTTGACTCGAGAACGATGAGATTTGATTCATCACCTGAGGCACTGGACCTGTGAGTACCCAGCCGAAAATGGTCTCCTGCCCGAGGAGAGAGCCACAGATGTTGATCAGTGAGCCACTTAACTGAATGGACGGAACTATTTGTGAACTCTCATAGAAGGTCGGATCCGCCCATGAGAGGTTCGGCAGGTCTCTCAAGGACCCTTTCGAGATCGGATGCGATGGAATATTCGCGGCCAATTCCGGAATAACGTAGGCTGTGGCATTTAGTTGTAAGCCCGGCTTAGTCGGAGAACGGATGGAAAAACTGCATCTTTGACTGAACGGATACGGCATTATTTAGGCCGGAGACCTGTGCCTGGATACGTTGGAATGGCAATTTGATCATGTCCACAAGACGTTCTGTAATGAACGTCGCCTCTGAGCCAGAGTCGATCAGAGCGCGGGCGTGGAAAGTTTTTCCCAGGTGGCAAATATTAACGATGGCCGTGCCTAGGAGGACAGCACTCGTGCCGGAGGCGAAATATGACTGAACGTTTGGCTGGGCTTCGGACGAACTTGGATTTTGTACGCTTGGTACTCGTAGATGTAGCTCGGGCCACGCTGAGGAATTTTGTGCCGTTGTGGAAATCGCCTCGCTGGAGTTTGCTGGATTGCTACGGTGCAGAAGCGTATGGTGCCGGTCTCCACAAATTATGCAACTGTGGGCGCTTTGGCATGCTCGTATCTGGTGGCCCCTTGCAAAGCAGTTCAAACAAAGCTGCTTTTGCTTAATGTAGTCGGAGCGAGCGCCAGCGGGCATTTGAAGGAAGTAAGGGCATAACCGGATTGGATGATACTCTTTGGAGCAGAGATCACACGTGCAGAGATCACACGTGCTCCTCGTTTGATTCACTGTGGTCTGGAACGAGTGGTCGTCTTTGGCAGCTTAGCGGAAATGAGTTACACTAAAACTCCGTCAGCGAAAAAGCTGTCTGTGGAGACCTCGGAATGGGTGAGTGTCGTGAGGCACTTGTGGACGGCCCTCTGGAGCTTTTTTAGCGCTGCTGCTGACTCGGTACGGATTTGGGGCAGACTGAAAAGGATCTTCAGCTGGGGCTTGAGTATCAGCCTCTTGTTTTGGAAACGCTCACGGAGGGCGTTCCATGCGGACGCGAAACCCTCGTTCGTAAGTGGAGCCTGTGCCACTATGTCGTGGGCTTCACCGCTGGTCTTTTTGTTGAGGTGGAAAAGTTTTTCCACTGGAGCCAACCTTGGGTTTTCTATGTAGATGGCGGTATAGGTCTCGGAACGTGGGCCACTGCTGGTAGTCCCCACTAAAAACTTCAGTGTCACATGGAGGGAGGCGGCAGCCGCCGGAAGTCGGCACTTGAACGGCCAGTTGCGGCGTGTGAGGGACAGTCGGGGGCTCGAGCTGATCGTTCAGTTCGGCCAGGCATTGCGCGTTGACCGCGTAGCAGTCATCGTACATCTCTTGGACATCAGCTACACCCTCTGGATCCTCTTCCGCCATCGTCACCGAACAGGCCGCGAACTCCGCGTCCACCTTTGCCCACAGGCTTCGGCGTTGTTCCCGATGGACTTGGGAGAGCGAGCGGGTTGGTGTGCTAGCATCTGGAGCGCTGAGCTTCTGGTCGAAGCGTGTCAGTCTGCTTGCAGCGAAGGCAAACTTAGACTGTGAGGAACTGGCGGCCATAGTGCTAGGAGCTGTGCGAGGGACTCCCGAGGGGAGCAACAAATCCTCGAAGGCATGTGGTGCGTGAACCCTGGACGTGGTCGGACCTCGCTCAGCTGGGGCCGGACGGGAAGATGTGGGCGTAGTGACTGAGCCGTTGGAGCTGGGTGGATGAGTCAAACTCAGCGAACTCACCAGCTTAAACTTCTTGCGAGATTTCTTCTCAACAGTGGGCATGTTTGCTGATGGATCTGCGATAACGCGTAGTAGAGTCGCAAAGGTAGGTGAGCGGAAATGGCGACGTGGAAGTTCAGACCTACGAACCGTGGATATGTGGTTTTGGTGGAATTTATTGCGAGTATTTAAATTATGGAAATAGTACACCGTGGCCGGAATATATAGATATAAATACTACGATTGAACTACGGTTGAAAACAATATACTCTCGAAATGCAGGGTAGCGCGTCACTTGGCGTTCCGTTACGGTCAAGCGCGGCACCGAAAAATATTCTCCCAACAACTACAACGCAGGCAAATGGTGGAGAAGCGAAAGCGAAAAGAAAAACGAAAAGAATGCACCGCTGCTGCTGCTTGTATGTGTGTATGTATGGCTGTAAGTGCTATGTACCGCGGCTTGGGTTGAAGAGATGTCAAACAACGGGTAAAAACGGTGGATAACCGTTTTATATACAATATGTATATTATATAGAAGTGCAAGAATATGCTTATTTAAAATGCGTACGTATAGATATGTAAGATAAATACATACATATGTACATATGTGCAGTATGAATGGATCGATATTTTGTTGGTAGTATAATTAGTTAAATAAGGAGGCGCAGTGATTTGTTATTTTATTTCCTTATAAAACCGACAAACTATGGAACGTTGAGCATGCACGGAATAAACCACAAAATTAATTGCAAGAATATGCCTTTATGTTTGTTGCCAGCCGCTTGGATTGCGCTGCGATGTGTACATACATGTATGTATGTTAGCAACGAAAGGTCAGCTGGTAGCTGGAGAGGTATGAATATTATTTACACTGGATCGGAAGCTGAACGCAGGAGTTAGCTCGGATCAAATTAAACCTTTGGAGAAGTAGGAAGCCACAACCGTTGGCAGAACGAAGTATGGTTTAATTTGGAGCTAGAGCGAGAAATAAATACATATGTACATATGCCACGGGAACTCGGACTGGGATGGAAAACTCGCACAAAATCACTGCACTGTTGTTAGGCACAATCGAAGAGTACTTATCTTGAACTTGGAGCGATCCGCCGATGCTGGCTGGGGTGAGCTTCTCCTTATGGGGAAGGCGAAGATCCGGCTCGAAGGACCAATGTTTGTAGTGGGGCGGATCGAAGCTCAACTCTCCCACAACGCAATTGATGTAGCCGTTATAAGAAATGAAAACCGTTATGTTTCGTGGTATATATATAATTATGTGTGTGTATTTGGTTGGACGGTCGCGCGGTAGATCGGCCGTCTGAAGCGGGGGTGAAATCGTAACTGCTTAACTCTATGCCTTATGGTGCTTTTTCTGCCGTGAGCGCAGTGTGGATCGTGGATTGTGGATCCAAGCGCCCCTCCGAGCGCGCGAGAGCGAGTTGGGACCGGGGCGCACGGAGTTGGCACAGTGCGCTGAAATTGTTTACGGCTGGCCTGAACATTGTCCTTTCCACTTTCAGTACTAAGAATGTCTTCAGTAAACATGTCTGGAGAATTAAGAAGTTATTATATGTATTTTTTTAAAATTTTACTTATTTACTTACTTAAGTCCGGATCCTCCCGAACCTCCTGCTCCTGCTTCTCCTCCACGTGGTGCACTGGCTCAGACGAATCATATATTTCATCAGAAATAGTACACTCCATATCATTGACTGTATAATCAGAAATATTGTGTATATTGTCAGAAATGTTGTTAATATTCTTCTCAATATCGTGAGTTGTGGCCGACTCCTCCGTATGACCGTGCATATTGTTGTCAATATCCTCAATATCCTGAGTTGTGGCCGACTCCTCCGTATCACCGTGCATATTGTCAATATCCTCAATATCGTGAGTTGTGGCGAGCTCCTCCGTATGACCGTTCATATTGTTGTCGATACCCTCAATATCCTGAGTTGTGGCCGACTCCTCCGTATCACCGTTCATATTGTTGTCAATATCCTCAATATCCTGAGATATCATCAGAACAGAAATATTCTGCACCGGAGTAACAGGCTCAGCATACTTCGCGTGCGTCGTACCCGCTGAATGGAGTACATTATTAGAAGAATATAATATAAATGTAACTAATTTACTTACCCTTACGTTGATGGTCCAGAAAAAAAAGTACAAATGAATCACTCCTGCTGCACTTAGTCGCACTTATACGATACGGACCGATAAATATCACATAATTCCGCGTCTAGTTTCCTGATTTTAACATGTATAAAAAACAAAAATAGAGAAAAGAGTGAAATAAGTTAATAAAAGTAACCTAAGAACCGCGCCAAGATGGATAAAAAGATAGATTCAGAAATGCATAAATTGTCGTGTTTCGATGAGGACATAAAGGAACTCAATCTGTTCGAGCCGTATCAGGACATAGAGGAAGATATGTTCGAGCCGTCGCAATTGTCGTGTTTCGATGAGGACATAAATGAACTCAATCTGGTGGAGCCGTCGCAATTGTCGTGTTTCGATGAGGACATAAATGACCTCAATTTGTTCGAGCCGTATCAGGACACAGAGGCAGAGGAACATCTGCCGTGTGGACCGCTGGACCGGCTGGTTAGTACATTGCCTATGGATGTTGACGACGACGACACTGAAGGTGAGTAGATTGTGGCAATTACATTGGAGCAGGTGAATCAGACTTTTCTTCCTCCAGGTATCGTCGGTAACGATGATCTGGTCAACGATATTGGTCGCCTTCAAGCGAGCAATGAATTGCACAAAGGTACAGGCCCCCGAAAATCTGGTAACGGACGCATTGGAAGAACTGAAAATGCAAGGAAACATAATGAATGGACGCATTAACATGACTGTAAATTTACAGAACCTAAGCGACTCAGAATTTTCCATTTACATGGATGAGTATCACATGCCGTGGTACCAATATGCAAAAAAAGGACCGGTACATAAATGGAAAATTCTTGCAGTCGCTGCAATCCCAATTAACGGGAATGAAATTCATTATTTGTATTTCCACATTTTTCCCGTTTCCAAAACATCTGCACTAGGCAGGAATGCGGTCAAGGAAGGACTCGATTTAGTATTGAGGGAGGTTGAGAGTGGGGGCTTGTCAAGTGAACTGTTGGCAGTTGGATCCGACCACTGCTTGGCAAATTTCATGCCGTGCAAAAGTGTAAGGGGAAAATTCCCCATATTGTGGGATCTGCCCCACCTCAAAAAGGTTATCCTAAAAAATGATATACATGAGGATGTGTTGTTGTCAAATATGTATGTCAAGGAATACAGGTAAGAAAATTACAAGAGTATCTTTGAGGCTACGAAGTCGGTAGACAACTTGCCCGACCACCTAATGTCTGATAAAGTTAAAGAAATCATTAAAAATGAAATAATGAACTTATTACGCGCTGTTGAAAAACATTTCGAATTTAGAAACGAACCAATATGTTTTAACAACATGAACAGCAATACCTTCGAGGAACGTGGCAAGCATTTATCAACAATTTTTATAAACATAATGAAAGTATCGTTTAAAGAAGATTTCAACAGAAACCCAGTATATTATGCTACAACTGTAGTGTTCATGGCTCCCCAAATAATGGACCAAAAAATTAAATTATTAAATAAGACGTTAGAAAATATTTTGTAGTATGTAGTATAATTATATTAATTTTAATAATAGTAACAATAATAATAATAATAATTTGTTTTTTATTTTATTTATTTTATGTAGTATGTATTATACATGTACTATACATAATTAATGTATTTTCATCTGTAGAATGTAGAATATTTTCAGCCTGTACAAGATTTTCAGCTGTAGAATGTAGAATATTTCAGCCTGTACAAGATTTTCAGCTGTAGAAGCCTGTACAAGATTTTCAGCTGTAGAATGTAGAATATTTTCAGCCTGTACAAGATTTTCAGCTGTAGAATGAAGAATATTTCAGCCTGTACAAGATTTTCAGCTGTAGAAGCCTGTACAAGATTTACAGCTGTAGAATGTAGAATATTTTCAGCCTTTACAAGATTTTCAGCTGTAGAATGTATAATATTTCAGCCTGTACAAGATTTTCAGCTGTAGAAGCCAGTACAAGATTTTCAGCTGTAGAATATTTTCAGCCTGTACAAGATTTTCAGCTGTAGAATGTAGAATATTTCAGCCTGTACAAGATTTTCAGCTGTAGAATATTTTCAGACTGTACAAGATTTTCAGCTGTAGAATTTAGAATATTTCAGCCTGTACAAGATTTTCAGCTGTAGAAGCCTGTACAAGATTTTCAGCTGTAGAATGTAGAATATTTTCAGCCTGTACAAGATTTTCAGCTGTAGAATGTAGAATATTTCAGCCTGTACAAGATTTTCAGCTGTAGAAGCCTGTACAAGATTTTTAGCTGTAGTGTTCAATTTTTGTTTGTAGTTTGATTGATTTTTGAATTGATTGTTGTTGTTTGATTGATTTTGTTGTTCTGAAGGCTTGATCCAGCGGTGACCAGGGACGCAGGATGGCTCTAAGCTATAGTATTTATTGTACGAGTAATAATCAACTAGCACAGCACTAGCATTTAACCCGTATTCAGAGCAGACTGTAAGTTTAAGTTAGTCTGAAATTGTTTTTATTAACATACGAATAATGAAATTGAACAAAACCCTTAATAATTTGTTGTCAGTAAGTAAGTAGTATATAATGGTTATATAGACAGTTAATATTGTATAAACGAATATCTTTACTGTATGTACCATTTTGTACCAGAGTAAATATTTTGTAATTGCAAATGTTAGATTTATGCATTCTTGAATTTTCATTTCTTTTTCTTTTCGTTATAATAGTTTTATTATCTTTAATTGGTTTTCTGTTTTCTGTTGATATGATTCGGTTCAAAATTTGTGTGTTGTTTACGCACATAATATGGTTAATGGTTCCTAATCTTGTTCGTTACTCTTTTATTACCCTTTTTGTATATCTTTTGTTTTATAAATTAGTCTTTAGCTAAGCTGAGGAGCGTAGCGTATCGGATCAAATCAAAACGGCAAAACTAAAAAAAAAACTAAACTAAAAACGCAGAATCATAGACGAGGGGGAACGTTGTGAGTTGCTGCGGACACCGCAACTCTACAGTTATACCCGATACTAAGTCAGTATGGCTCTCCTCCGGCAGACGCCTCTACAGAAAATCAGTCTGAGCGTGACGTCGGGCGCTGCGTAGCCACTGCAAATTGATTTGTTCCTTTTGGCTATAAAAATTATCTGATCTAAACCAGATTCAGCAATCTGATAGATATGGTCGCTATCTATGATTTTGCGTTTTTAATTTTCTCGAATGTGAAATATTGTAAATGCAACAGATTTTCGTCTTTTGTGGGGGCGGAAGGGGGTGGGGCGAAATTCTGAGATATACCTTTTATAGTGAGATCTAACAGAAGTGCGGATACCAAATTTGGTTACTCTAGCCTTAATAGTCTCTGAGATTTGTGGATGCCACAGATTTTCGTCCTTTGCGGGGGCGGAAGGGGGTGTGGCGAAATTTTGACACAAAACGGTCAAGGTCCGATATCACAGGAGTGTGGATACCAAATTTGGTTGCTCTAGCTCTAATGGGTTCTGAGATCCTTGAACTCATATTTTTCAATTGGCAAAACCGACCATGAAACCTGTGTGTTATAGAGAGACAGAGCGAGAAAGAATGAAATTGTTTTCTTGATTCTGGCTATAATAATTATACGATCTGGTTCAGATTTTGCACTCTAGAACAAATAGTCATCCTCTACGATTCTGGTCCTCTTTTTGGTTTTCTCGTATCTTTAAAATTGTGGATGCCACAGATTTTCGTCCTTTGTGGGGGCGGAAGTGGGCGGGGCGAAGTTTTGAAATATTCTTGTAGCAGTGACATATCTCAGAAGTCTGGATCCAACCCATCGTTGCTCTAGCTCTTATAGTCTTTGAGCATTAGGCGCTGAAGGGGACGGACAGACGGACTTTATGCTGACTTTATACTTTATGGGGTCGGAAACGATTCCTTCTGGACGTTACACACATCCACTTTTACCACAAATCTAATATACCCCAATACTCATTTTGAGTAACGGGTATAATAATGCCATAAATTGGATAAACAATCCAAGCACAGTTTGCCAAAAAACAGACTTTATGGACAAGCAATTTAGTTTAGTGTTTACTCTGCTCTCCTCCTCCCACGCAGCTAGAGGGTCTCTCGATCTGATCACATCACGTATTCGGGAAGGGTATGGTAAAATATCATGTGAGAATGTTATAGCAGTGTAAGACAGTACGTATATAGTATAAATTATTGACAGACGATCGGAGAAACGCGGCTGATCCTGTGCAGCTGGACATATACATATTCAGTTTATCGCGTTAAAAACTTTACATCAATCACGTCTGTCCCCCTTCTACTTACTCTTTCCGAAGTGTTGTCATTTGCTGATTTCACTTTTGCAGCTGTTCCCACAGACAGAAAGAAGAACAGGGCTGAAAGGTTTATAAATATAAATTCACTCAAAGAAAAAATGAGAAGTCGAAACAGTTTTCGAATCGCGAATGAAGATAATCTCATTATTATTTTTCTTTTAAAACTAGTAATAATGTCGTTGGACTCCCTTTCCTTTGTGACACACTTTATTCTCAAATTCCAGAGTGATACGAGTACTTTTTTTTTTTACCAGTGTTATAGTATATACATATGTGAGCTCCAAGAGAAGGGGGAATAAAATTCCACTCCAGACTCCGTATACTCTGTGATTTCGACATGAACCAAATGTTTAAGAGTTTAAGGGCAATTTGTGTTTTCCGAAGCTTTTCGCAATAAGTATAGATTACCTTGACTACATCAATATTTCTGAAAGTAGTGCTCTTAATTGCTAGGTTCAGATGCGACTGAGAGAGGAGTTGCTCACTTTTGAAATCGTTTGCTGTTAAGTTTTCTGTTAATTATTGTGATATTACGCCATTCTGTCAACCGATGTCTTAGTAAGACTTTGGGTCGAGCTTCAGCTTGGACAAACAATGAAGTTGTTTGTCAATTGCTTGGGCAAATACTCGTACTCAGGTGGAAAAACAAATACCAGAATGGGGAAGAGGTTAAGATGGGAGACAAGAAAATATCAAATAAAGGGCCAATTAAGGAAGGTGATTGTGCGATTCTGTTTATCTTATCAACGACAAATTTTGACCCCAGGGGCGTCATTTACAATCCTCAATTTGTTTGCATACTAAAGCAAGATTAGCCGAAAAGCTACCAACAAAAGAGCTACCTTCCTGATTCCCAATTCGTAGGCTATTGATAAACAATCAGTGGGGGAATATTCAAATTAGCCAGGTCTCATGTGTGATTAGCCGATTTCTCACACATTTCAAGAATCAAAGCAGACAGCAGACAGAACGGAACAGAACAGAACACAACAGAGCGGAGAAGACGGATGTGGCTGTGACTGTGGCTCTGCCTCCAGCTGCTGGCCAGCTCCATGGACAGACAGTCCATGTGTGACAGTGTGAAAATCATCGTAGCATGAAGCGTTGTCAAATACCGTTTGTTGCGGGGGTCGGTCCACTCTCATGCTTTTGTTTCGGCCATTTCAAGGTCAGTACAGAAACCGTCTGTTGGGTCAGACCTCCCTCCATTGACCAGAGCAGAGCTCTAACAATGCGCGTTCTGGCATCATTTTCATAGAAACGGCATTAGAAGTTACTCATACGCAGCGTGGGTTGGATAAGATTAACGAAAGCCCACATAGACATAGCTCATCCTCCCCATTCTCACTTGACTCTTTGCAGACAGCAGAATGAGCTCTAACAACTGCGGTTTCATCGATCCGCAGGGCCAGTTGAGCGCAGCCCTCTCTAATCGGGACATACGGGAATTCCACACTGCCCTGGACAGCGGTGCCCAGGCCAATCGCCAGGACGATCGAATGCCTCTCAGGTGGGCTCCTGCATTCAGCTGCTGCTCGAGTACGGAGCCTCTCCGAATTTGGTGGATCAGGGCGAGTTCACGCCCCTCCACCATGTGCTAAAGAATATAAAGATTGAGGCATGCACTAAGCTGGAGCTGATCCGACTTTTCCTGAAACAACCACAGTTGGACATTGACAGCTATCGGAACGGGCAGGTACGCCAGATGCTGAGGGATCAGTATCCGGAACTGCCGTTGCCGGAGCTGCGCGAGGCCGGAGCAGAGATCGACTGCGAGCGACTCCTCCGCACGCTGCGGGACGGAGACGAGAACCAGTTCGAGCAACAGTTCGCGGAGTACCACCAGAACGTCAGCGGAAACGCAGACAACCAATGCAATGCCAACCAGGAGGAGTATCAGTCCCTGCTGGCGGAGAGTATCAAGCGGGGCAAGCAGCGAGCCTTTGAGGCCATCCTCGAGACGGTCATCAACATTAATCCTTCAAAATTGAGCGACATCAGCCCCGTGGAGTTGGCCGTAATCTGGGGCAACCACAGGGCGCTAGAGAAGCTGTTGAAGCATCCGCAGCTGAGGCTGACATCGCATTCCAAGCTGCTGAACGCGGTTATCAGTCGCCTGGGTGAGCAGCCGCTGGACGACTTCTGTGACCACTAGCGCTGCTTCCAGCTGCTGCTCGAGAGCGATCGTGTGGACATCAATGAGGCGGACAAGGCTGGCCTGGTGCCACTCTCCTATGCGGTCAAGTATCGCAACACAAAGGTGGCACAGGAGCTTCTACGGCAGGGAGCGAACATCGGGGCGAGAAGCGCGTTCGGAGATCTTCCCATACAGGAGATGGACCCGAAAGTGCTGGAGGAGCACTTCGATTCCTGCATCACCACCAACGGAGAGAAGCCCGGTGACCAGAGTTTCGAGATCATCATCAACTACAAGAAACTGATGAGACGCCAGCGAGAGCCCGGGCAGTCGGACAAGCGGAGCATTGGCCATCCTCACCAATTGGAGGACGAGATGACTCCAATCGCATACATCGCCGGTTCCAAGGAGCTGCGTTACCTGCTGCAGCACCCGCTAATCTCGAGTTTCCTCTTCCTCAAGTGGCACCGCCTCTCGGTGATCTTCTATCTGAACTTTCTACTTTACTGTCTCTTCACTGCCTCCATTATCACGCATACGCTCCTTAAGTTCCACGAAAGCGACCACACGGGCCTGACTGCCCTCTTCGGCCTGTTCTCTTGGATAGGGATTGTGTATCTCATGATCCGAGAGGTCATACAGCTTGCCATGTCGCCGCTGCTGTACTTCAGGTCCATCACGAACCTGATGGAGGTGGCTCTCATTGTCTTGTCGATCCTAACCTGCATGGAAGCCAGCTACGACAAGGAGACGCAGCGCATACTGGCTGTCTTCACCATTCTGCTGGTGTCCGTGGAGTTCTGCCTGCTGGTTGGCTCCCTGCCAGTACTCTCAATTTCGACGCACATGCTCATGCTGCGCGCCGTCTCCAGCAGCTTCATCAAGAGCTTTGCTCTCTACTCGATCTTTGTACTTACGTTTGTGCTTCTACATACTGTTTGGCAAGCCCCAGGTGGATTGCTCCTCTCCGAAGGACAGCACGCCAGAGCCAGCAAAGGAGGGAGAAGATGATGGTCACTTCAACACATTCTCCGTGCCCATCGAGGCGCTCATCAAGACGATTGTGATGCTCACGGGAGAATTTGATGCCGGTGACATAAAGTTTGACAGCGTCTACACTTACCTGATCTTCCTGCTCTTTGTGTTCTTCATGACCATTGTGCTGTTCAATCTCTTGAATGGTCTGGCTGTCAGCGATACTCAGGTGGGTTTATATTTCCTTTTCTTCCTCGGCTTTATCCAACTGTTTTCTCCCCTCTCTTTTCCCACAGGCCATCAAGGCCCAGGCGGAACTGAACGGCGCCATTGTCCGCACCAATCTGCTGACCCGCTACGAGCAAGTTCTCACTGGCCGAGATGGACACGCTCAGACCTCATCGTCCCAGTTGAACAAAGGCAGTCGGTTCGCTCGAGAAAGACCATGAGCTAGTCACCGGTTCAATCGTAATTTTCTTCATGCTTTTCTTGAGTTTCACGCCCTCGTGGCTTTTCCCACACTTGGGACCACACTAGGCAGAAAAGCGAAAGGAGAGAAAATCTTCACTGATGAATCGCCTGATCGGATCGGATGGGCTGTTATATACTCACAACACATACTCATTGGCCGCATTTGCGAATCGCTGGGCTGTGAACAAGCTTGAATTGAAAGAGTGTCGGCACTTCGGGGTGCCAAAGATACATATCTTTACCCCTTGAATCAGCTCGTGTTGATTTTTCTGCCGTGCATTGCACTTTTGAGCTCAGGTCCTAAACGAGAGTCACACACCACACACATGCACATTATTATCATTATCATCATCATTATGATAATGACTGTGAGCGAACGAATGCTGATGAAGCCTCATTGTCAATGTCGAAAGTTATGGGATTGGTTAAGGAAACCCAAGGTGGAATATGAAAAGTATTGCGTTCTGCTCTGGCATAGGATCCCAGCTTTAATGTGTAACGTGTCACCTACGCACGTCTGTGTATATAAATCCTGCCAGGCTAGCTGTTATTCAGCGAAGGAAAGCACACGCTTTGGGTTTCCGGCCTCTGCTCGTCGGCTATTGGAGTGATGTTCTTGCCCCCCTCCTGCTGGTGGCCTATACGCATTATACCGCGAATGAAATAGCGTGTCACGACGAAAATGCTTAACCGGGAGACACTGTTTATCCCTGAATAGAATTGTGGATGTGTGCTGGAAAGGTATCTCAACTCCGCCTCTGGTGTTGTCGAGGTCGTGTCGCCCACCCTACCATGGCCATTCCAAACCGTTCGATTTATTGACGGAATGGCCCCTTTGTCTGGGGCGTCCTACATGGGGAATTTGCCAGCGAAAGCAAAGCGGTAGATTAATACATTATAAAGTTTATTCACTTACTGGCTAAAACAATAACATTACCCGCAATTACCATAATATAATCACCCACATTAAAAGAATAGCTAAATGAAATATATGTATAAAATTCCTGCAAATACTTGGCTATGTGTCATACAAACGATACACTAAACAAGTCCGAAATGGACAAACTAACTTGCTTGCTGACTCCGTAATGTTACGAAACCAATTCGAGTGGGCACTTCTCCCTCTCACTCACCGACCGGCCCTAGTTCCCTTGTTTCAAGTTGTAATTTATCAATAACAGAATTTAAGTCCACTCATACCTTTTCTCCAGTTTATGGCTCCATCGGCGAAAGCGCTTTCCTCGATGAATACCTAAAGCTGCTGTGGCGGAAGAACACTTAAATGGGCACAAGGTTGGGGGAAATCATATTTGCAGATCGGCGAGAGTCACGAGAAGCCACTACCGGAATCAAATCTAACTCTCTCCTAATTAACTCCGCACAGAAATCATAATTAATTACACATTTACAAACACGAATACAATTACTCCGTCAATCCGTTGCTTCCTCTTTTTATACCCGATACTCAAAATGAGTATTGGGGTATATTAGATTTGTGGTAAAAGTGGATGTGTGTAACGTCCAGAAGCAATCGTTTCCGACCCCATAAAGTATATATATTCTTGATCAGCATCAATAGCCGAGTCGATTGAGCCCTGTCTGTCTGTCCGTCTGTCCGTCCGTCCGTCCGTCCGTCCGTCCGTCCGTCCGTCCGTCCCCTTCAGCGCCTAGTGCTCAAAGACTATAAGAGCTAGAGCAACGATGTTTTGGATCCAGACTTCTGTGATATGTCACTGCTACAAAAATATTTCAAAACTTCGCCCCGCCCACTTCCGCCCACACAAAGGACGAAAACCTGTGGCATCCACATTTTTAAAGATACGATAAAACCAAAAATGCAGAATCGTAGAGGATGACTATATGTTCTAGAGTGTAAAATCTCAACCAGATCGTATAATTATTATAGCCAGAATCAAGAAAACAATTTCATTCTTTCTCGCTCTGTCTCTCTCTAACACACAGGTTTCATGGTCGGCTTTGCCAATTGCAAAATATGAGTTCAAGGATCTCAGAACATATAAGAGCCAGAGCAACCAAATTTGGTATCCACACTCCTGTGATATCTGACCTTGACCGTTTTGTGTCCAAATTTCGCCACACCCCTTCCGCCCCCGCAAAGGACGAAAATCTGGGGCATCCACAAATCTCAGAGACTATTAAGGCTAGATTAACCAAATTTAGTATCCGCACTTCTGTTAGATCTCACTATAAAACTTTTATCTCAGAATTTCGCCCCCCCCCTTTCCGCCCCCACAAAGAACGAAAATCTGTTTCATCCACAATATTGCACATTAGAGAAAACTAAAAACGCAGAATCATAGATAATGACTATATCTATCAGATTGCTGAATCTGGATCAGATCGGATCATTTTTGTAGCCAAAAGCAAGAAATCAATTTTCAGTGGCTACGCAGCGCCCGACGTCACGCTCAGACTGATTTTCTGTCTCTCTCGCACGCACTCTTTGTCGTGTGGTTCAATATTAGCGGCGTCTGCCGCAGGAGAGCCATACTGACTTAGTATCGGGTATAACTGTAGAGTTGCGGTGTACGCAGCAACTCACAACGTTCCCCCTCGTTTTTTTCTATTCTCTTTCTCCCGACTGTTATCTATGTTTCCTTTCCACCTCCTGGGCGAAAGGGAACAGCACAAATTCTTTCCCCTGCTTCTGCAGGTGAAAGGTACGCGAAAGCAAAGAAAAGGCCAAACGGCCAATCTCCGACGGTGCTAGATTAACACTTTCTCTCCGCCGATCTGCTCGCGACCAAGGGACGGGCCCTCCTCATCTGCCGCGTCGCGCTCGTTTACTAAAGTGCCGACGCCAACGCCTCGTGAAGCTAGCCGCTTGGGGGGACCGAGCGTTCCCCAAATATCTTCTCCCTCTGCTTCCACGCTCGCTTCTCTGATGGCTGAGCGCTTTCCAGACAGTCCCAAAGGTTTAAACGCCACTTTGTTAGGCTTGCGGCTGCTGTTGTTTGCTGGCTGGCTTCCAGCCAGGGCTTTAGCCCTTCTCTTCCCGCAGCACTCACCCCAACCGGACTCAGCGCTATACGGCTTCTGACGACTGAATAGCCCACTCGCCTTCAACCAAGAATCTCGCAGTCGAATCTTGGATTTAGATATTTAGATTCCCTAGAGTTTTTCTCTTCACTAAATTCTTGGTTTTTCCTTTTCGTCGGACCGATACGCAACCGACTCAATTGACTTTTACGAGGGAATAGCCAATAGGGACGCCAACGTTCTGGCGGCAAATCCTCTAACAGGTCCCTGGATGCATTTTCAACAGAGATAGCCTGACGTTTTGACCTGTTACCGTCTTTTTGGTTTTCCCTTGACCTGTCGTTTGCCTGCCACTCTGAGCACTAGATGGCGCCACAAAAAAACTCAGCATTTCCTGCTACAAGCGCTACAAAAGCACCCCCGAAAGATCAGGCTTGGGGGTCACACTCCCAAGAATGATAACAGGACAGCTTGAAGCAGTTGGTTTACTGACGAAGATCTTTCGCGTGAAACCGTCCTACGTAACGACCCTGCAAATCCTCTAACTCATAGTAGGTCTGCCCTATCTTCTTTTTGACCCTGGCCTTCAGAAAGGCCGGACCCAACTTCGCGCTGTACCCTGACTGAAAATTGCTCTGCCTGAAATTTCTTCGGAACACCTCCTGGCCGACATTGTAGGATATGTCTCTCGACCGTAAGTTATACTGCCGTTCATTCTTATCGTTCTGTTTTTTCATGACTTCTAGAGCCTTGCTTCGAACCAAGTCTAATGAATCCTCCCGCGAGAAAACTGCTGACCTGTCGTCCATCACCCGCAATGCTCTCAGCTTGTATGTTGCCCCGGACGTGATGAAATGCTGTCCGAACACCATATAATATGGAGTTGCATTCAGACTTGCATGCACCGCCGAACGCAATGCGCAGCAAATGCTGCTGAGGTGCTCGTTCCAGTCCTTCTGATCCTCGCGCACATAAGATCGGATTGTTGCAATCACCGAGCGATTTACACGTTCGGAAGCATTAGCTTGGGGTGCGTACAGGGCCGTGAGAGTGTGCGAAACTTTATATTCCCGGAGTAGCTTTTGGAATGCCTCAGACTTAAATTGTGTGCCATTGTCGGATACTATTGTCTCCGGAACCCCGAAAGCATGAAAAAGATCTTGCTGCATGTATTTGACTACCACGTCCGCGGTCAATTTCTTCACTGCCTTAAGAAACACATATTTAGAATAGTGATCGAGGACGATAGAGATGCCTATATGTCCACTTCTTGAACGGGGATATGGCCCCAGGAAATCTACATATAATTTCTGGAAGAAACGTTGTGACTCGGGCGCAATTCCAATCTTCGGTCTCTGGATTGTATTGGGGCCTTGGTAGTCTTGCAGACATCACAAGCCTGGATATACTTCTTCACATCGGCAACCAAACCATGGCCAGTAATAATACCGCCGTATCCTTTCTAGGGTTTTGTGAATGCCTCAATGGGAAGCCAGTGGATTGTCGTGCGCGTTACGCAAAACGTCAACCACTAACCCTTGAGGAATCCAGAGTTTCCAAATGAACACATCATGTAGCACCTCTCCTGTTGCGTGATCTGACCTACGATACAACAAGTTATCTACAATTTTGAGATCTGGCAACTTATCAATATTGGCCCTAACCCTTTCTACGATCTCCACGTAATCTTCTGCCTTGAATTCTGGCGATTCCAAATCCACCAACAACCCATTGCTCGCGTCTAGAGTCGCCACTTCCTCCTCATTTACGCGGGAAAGAGCATCCGGAACCACATTAAGCCTGCCGCTACGATGCTCGATTTTAAACGAGAAACTCTGCAGCTTTAATGCCCATCGGGCTAGACGTGAGTGTAAGTCAGTTTGTGACATGAGCCACTTTAAAGAGGCGTGATCAGTGATTACAGTAAATTCATGCCCCTCGATGTAAGCTCTGAACCTATTTATGCAAACTATTGCGGCCAGACATTCTTGTTCGGTGACCGAATAATTCTTTTGGGCTTTGTTGAGTTTTTTCGATACAAACGCAATCGGATATTCGTCCCCCTCCGGCGTCTTCTGCACCAGCACTCCCCCAACGCCTGTCTTGCTAGCGTCACAGTGAACAGAGAATGGTTTGCTAAAATCAGGACTACGCAAAACTGGCGCTGAGCAAAGCATCTCCTTCAACTTTTCAAAAGCTTCCTGACCCTCTGGAGTCATTGAAAATTTCTGTCTGGGTTGGAGCAAGTCCGTGAGAGGCGCGGCTACCGATGCGAAGTTGCTTATAAACTTCCTGTACCAGCCTACCATACCTAGGAAGCGACGCAGAGACTTTAGGGATTTTGGCAAAGGAAAATCGGACATAGCCGAAATCTTATCCGGATCTGTACGAATCACCCCTTCGCCTACTATATGCCCCAAATACCGCACTGACTTCATGCAAAACTTGCTTTTCTCCACATTCAGCGTTAACCCTGCCGCTTTTATGTAACTTGCCACTTCACTCAACACCCTCCGATGTGACTCAAAACTGTCCGGCACAATCAAAAGGTCGTCCAGGTACACAAAAACTTCATTTCTTAAACTGGCCGGAATTACCTTGTCCATCAGCCTTGTCATGGTTTGCGAAGCATTAGTGAGACCAAAAGGCATTACCTTATACTGGTAGAGAGGTTTCCCCGGAACCGTGAACGCTGTTTTATCTAAGGGAACTTGCCAATAGGCATCCTTAACATCCAGGTTTGAAATAAACAACGCCTTAGGAAGACGTCCTAGAATCCCATCAATTTGTGGTAACGGATACGCGTCTTTTTTGGTCACCGCGTTAACTTTCCTACTATCTAGACATAGCCTCACCTTTCCTGGCTTCTGCACCAATACTACCGGTGATGACCACGCACTATCGGATTCCTCTATCACCCCTAAGCTGAGCATCCGATCTATCTCCGCATATAACAATTTCTCTACCGCAGGAGATACAGGGAAGTGTCTCTGCTTCACGGCTTTTGCATCACCTACATCAATTGAATGCGAAAGCAGAGCCGTCTTTCCTAGACCGGAAACGGAAAACGAAGGAAATAAATTGATGGTCGCTTGCAACTGGTCCATTTCCCCTCGGCTGAGGTTCTGCGGTTCATGAACTATCTCTGCCAGCGACATGCTGGGTGGTAATAAATCGAAACTTGACCAAAAATCGATCCCTAAATACAAGTCCTGGCTGAGCGTTGGAATAATGTGCAGCTCAAGGTCCTTCACTGCACCCTTATACTGCACCGGTGTCCGCAGTCGTCCCACTACCTCTTGCCTCCGTCCATCCGCAGTGGAAGCATTTACAACTCCTCTCTTAAAAGGAATTCGGCTTTGGATTACGCGTTCTGCTAACTTTCCGCCAATAACACTCATAGCTGCTTCGGTGTCCAATAGACCAAGGACCGTTTGATCCAACAGGCGAACTTCCGCATATGGACGCTTGTCCTTCTGCTTGTAACGAATGCAATTTATCGCTTTCGCCGCCTGCCGGAACGCTCTCATCCTTCTTGCACTCCTTGTGAGGGACTTATTACTGGGTTGGTCGTTGGTGAAAAGCGAATGGGATCTGGCATGGACTAGTTGTGGCCAGACTAAAGCTTGGTGTATGTCGGATTCTGATTTCTCAGACGGAAGCTGGGCGGTAGTTTTAAGTATCCCTACTGGGATTTCGCCTCTGCACTCGACTGCTTGCGCTGAACACTGACCGGCTGGCGAGGCTGGGTGTTCACTTTGCCGTTTTTTTTTGGCATTTGCTACACGACGGCTTATATTTATTAGGTGCTCCGCACCCAAAGCAAAAAATTTTCCTTTTGCTATCGCAACCGTGGTAGCGATGCCCCCCCTCCTTTCGGCAGTTCCAGCAAATCAGTGCCATGGCTGCCACCTCGTCCTCTTCTTCTACATCCGAGAATTCGGAGGCCTCCTCTAATTGGGCTTCCTCTACCAATTCCGCAACCTGTTTCCGGAAAGGAATCAATTTCTGGTACCCATGACTCCGCCTAACATTCTACGGAGTCGATTTGGACATTCAGGAGCTCATGTCTAATTTCAAGTCGCAAATTGCGCCTTAAAGTTTCCACAATCGCTTTCTCTGACATGGGAGTTTCCAAATCATCCATCAGCTGTATCAGGGCGTCGTGGAAGGAATCGAAATTTTCTTTTTCTTTTTGCTTCGTGTCCCTTATCGCTTCTCTGATATCCACATCGGTTCGAGAATCCCTAAGCTGCTTTCTTAGGGCTTGGCATAACCGGTCCCATCTCATCGATCCGGAAGTCTTGTGGCAGACTGGCGTTACTGCACAGAACTGGAAAATTTCCCTCGAGAGTCTGATGCGTCAAAGCCTCTACCCTATAGAGAAAATTATCAATGCTCAATCCTTCTTGGGTCCCATTAAAACGTAATTTCCAACTATTGAGGATATGGGCGACTTTGTCCGGTCGCTGACTCAGATCTGAGACTGCACTGCTTGGACGGTCGTAGCTCGGAAACTGTGCTGAATACTGACTATTCAGTCCCTGTCGGAATGTTTCCTCCACTTCTCTGTCCCTATTTTGTTGGACCGGATTATCCGCTTCCCCACGTCTATTCCCTTGAGGAATGCTATTGCCAGTCTCTTGGAAATGTGCTGCTATGCTGGACTGAATGATTTGAGCCATTTTTTCCGTGAGCTGGGCTACCACCTCGTTTTGTTTCGTGCTGATGGCCTGTGTAACCATGCTACTAACTCTTTCAGCGGTTATGGCTGCTGCATCTTTTTGCTTGGCCTGGGACCTGGTATTATGAGGAGTACTTCTATCGACGCATAGCGTCTTGCATGTGGGACAGGTAGTATGGGTCTTGACATGTGACTCAATACAAGTTTTGTGAAACTCGTGGCTGCACATTGTTTTCAATGTAGGAGCCGAAGCCAAAGTTTTCCCACACAACTGGCATTTTGGCGCCGGAGCCGGTTCAGGCTCGTTATCGGTGTTCTCCATTGTACAAAAAAATAAATCAAACTTAATTCCTAACTGTCCTGACAAAAATATATCCCACAAAAACTACACGACAAAACCTAAACACTTACTTATCAAACGCAGACAAAACCAAAGTTAAAAATGTATTAATAGTAAAACTAAATTAAGTATTCTAGTTAAAAGTCAGATAACTTATGCTAGCAAACCTAAGATGACCTAAAAATTCAAAAATAATAAGTAATTTTACGTGAACTCAAATTGCAAAGAGAACTGATTCCTCGTGTTATAATTCATAGCTTCCTACGTTGCCAACTTAGGGTCAATGGCCCAGCAACCGCCACAGCTGTTCTCACGTCTCGCTTCCCTTGTACAGCGAGAGAGCTAGCAAATCAACAGCCCTACCAAATAACACACATGGAATGTAAACCACAAGAATAGAACGCAAAGAATATGATACGATAAAATAAAGTCATAAAAATTTTTGCCTTACGCATAGCTAATCCCCATGCGAAACGGACCCTATGCTAATTGAGACCCCAATTCCTAAGCACAAAAGAAAATGAAAAGAATGTGTACGCGCGCAGACGCCTTGCACTTGTCGCTGTCTAATCAAAACCAACAACAACTGCATGCGCGAGCCGTGGCCAGCTGCTGCTTTTATTCGCGCCGCTGTCGTCCAAACATCTCGGCTCGGCACTCTACACTTGAAATGAGCATGCTGCTTCTGATTTCACTCGTGGCCAACGGAATTCTATAATCAAGATTAATCCGAGTATGTCCAACGCGCTAAAACTCATCAGCAGCAATGGCTAAGCCTTCCGCAAAGTCCTTCAGCCGTGGGCAGGGTTCCGTAAGTAAACGAGATTCCCTCTGCAGTCCTATGCGCCCGAAAGACCATGTTTAAGACTCCTGCCTCAGAAAAAGTAGGGTATTATTAAGATCGATGCACTTTTCGAAACGCTCCTCAGACGTGGCCAGAAGACGCTCCAGAAGTCAAAACTTCTACTTCCGTTTTCCGAATCGTCTGACGGACCCTCTACTTGGTGTTGAGAAAAGAAGATATTCTTGAGCAATGACCACTTCCAGAGAAACAATTTTGGTCAATGCCGTCTATGCTGAATCGGGATGTTTTAAAAACAACAAAAAGGATGTCACAGTGTTGATGGTGTCACACCTGAATAGGTGTGGCCCCACGTTGGGCGCCAATTTTTAGTTATAATACTATATCTATGATTCATAAATGTAACGTGTCACCTACGCACGTCTGTGTATATAAATCCTGCCAGGCTAGCTGTTATTCAGCGAAGGGAAGCACACGCTTTGGGTTTCCGGCCTCTGCTCGTCGGCTATTGGAGTGCCCCCCTCCTGCTGGTGGCCTATACGCATTATACCGCGAATGAAGTAGCGTGTCACGACGAAAATGCTTAACCGGGAGACACTGTTTATCCCCGACAAAGAGTGCGTGCGAGAGAGACAGAAAATCAGTCTGAGCGTGTTGATTTATTCCTTTTGGCTATAAAAATGATCTGATCTGATCCAGATTCAGCCATCTGATAGATATGATCATTATCTATGATTCTGCGTTTTTAGTTTTCTCGTATCCTCAATATTGTGGATGCAACAGATTTTCATCCTTTGTGGGGGCGGAAGGGGGTGTGGCGGAATTTTGAGATATACGTTTTAAAGTGAGATCTAACACGAGTGCGGATACCAAATTTGGTTGCTCTAGCTTTTATAGTCTCTGAGATCTAGGCGCTAATGTTTTACTCTAAGCAAAGCCGGCTATGCTACGTGTGTGTTAGAGAGAGACAGGGCGAGAAAAAATGAAATTTGGCGAAATTTGGACACGAAACGGTCAAGGTCCGATATCACAGGAGTGTGGAACCAAATCTTTAAAAATGTGGATGCCACAGATTTTCGTCCTTTGTGGGGGCGGAAGTGGGCGGGGCGAAGTTTTGAAATATTTTTGTAGCAGTGACATATCACAGAAGTCTGGATCCAAAACAACGTTGCTCTAGCTCTTATAGTCTTTGATCACTAGGCGCTGAAGGGGACGGACAGACGGACAGACGTCCGGACGGACAGACAGACAGGGCTCAATCGACTCGGCTATTGATGCTGATCAAGAATATATATACTTTATGGGGTCGGAAACGATTCCTTCTGGACGTTACACACATCCACTTTTACCACAAATCTAATATACCCCAATACTCATTTTGAGTATCGGGTATAACAAGTCCGAAATGGACAAACTAACTTGCTTGCTGACTCCGTAATGTTACGAAACCAATTCGAGTGGGCACTTCTCCCTCTCACTCACCGACCGGCCCTAGTTCCCTTGTTTCAAGTTGTAATTTATTAATAACAGAATTTAAGTCCACTCATACCTTTTCTCCAGTTTATGGCTCCATCGGCGAAAGCGCTTTCCTCGATGAATACCTAAAGCTGCTGTGGCGGAAGAACACTTAAATGGGCACAAGGTTGGGGGAAATCATATTTGCAGATCGGCGAGAGTCACGAGAAGCCACTACCGGAATCAAATCTAACTCTCTCCTAATTAACTCCGCACAGAAATCATAATTAATTACACATTTACAAACACGAATACAATTACTCCGTCAATCCGTTGCTTCCTCTTTTTTTTTCTATTCTCTTTCTCCCGACTGTTATCTATGTTTCCTTTCCACCTCCTGGGCGAAAGGGCACAAATTCTTTTCCCCTGCTTCTGCAGGTGAAAGGTACGCGAAAGCAAAGAAAAGGCCAAACGGCCAATCTCCGACGGTGCTAGATCGACACTTTCTCTCCGCCGATCTGCTCGCGACCAAGGGACGGGCCCTCCTTATCTGCCGCGTCGCGCTCGACTACTAAAGTGCCGACGCCAACGCCTCGGGAAGCTAGCCGCTTGGGGGGACCGAGCGCTCCTCAAATGTCTTCTCCATCTGCTTCCACGCTCGCTTCTCCGATGGCTGAGCGCTTTCCTGACAATCCCAAAGGTTTAAACGCCACTTTGTTAGGCTTGCGGCTGCTGTTGTTTGCTGGCTGGCTTCCTTGGACGATCGAATCCGCACTGCTTAACTTGATTTACTAAGCGCTAAGACTACAAATGGGACAACTCTTTATTCTCCTTTAGCCCTTCTCTTCTCTTGCCGCAGCACTTACCCCAACCGGACTCAGCGCTATACGGCTTCTGACGACTGAATAGCCCACTCGCCTTCAACCAAGAATCTCGCAGTCGAATCTTGGATTTAGATATTTAGATTCCCTAGAGTTTTTCTCTTCACTAAATTCTTGGTTTTTCCTTTTCGTCGGACCGATACGCAACCGACTCAATGGACTTTCACGAAGGAATAGACGATAGGGACGCCAACGTTCTGGCGGCAAATCCTCTAACAGGTCCCTGGATGCATTTTCAACAGAGATAGCCTGACGTTTTGACCTGTTACCGTCTTTTTGGTTTTCCCCTGACCTGTCGTTCGCCTGCCACTCTGAGCACTAGATGGCGCCACAAAAACTCAGCATTCCCTGCTACAAGCGCTACACCCCGTAGATGTTGTGCCGCTGCTGGCGAGGCTGTGCCGCAATCTGCTGCTGGCGGCGATTGCGTCCTCCACTGCTGCGGTGGCCAAACTCCCTATCATCGTAGCCGCCGCCGACGCCCCGGATCGGAATGGGCATGCCCCATGGAGGGACCGAACCCGGAGTCATTGCCCGATCGCTGTGTCATCTTCATGGATCGCCGGAACGAGGGTGGCGGCTGGGAGCGGGCATACCGCTGTCCCCTCACCGACCGCTGCCTGGAGCGGGCATTCCTCGGCCGCTTGGCCGTCCGCGTGCACACATAGCAGCAGATGCGCCAGTAGAGAAAACTATGAAATAAAGAAGTGGTGTGGAGTGGAGTCATTAGCGGCGGAGTCACGCAGCTGTGGAGATGTCAGCGCGCAGAGGCTCCCCGGAATGACGTGGCCATCACATCCCCAATGTTGGACAGGCAGATGAGCATCAGCGGGATGCCGACGATGGCATAGAAATCGTTGTCACCTTGCCCCAGTCGGATTTTAAGGTCTTTTAAGGATTTATTTAGCTGTCACAAAGTTGAAAAGAGTAAACGTGTACATTTCAAAGTGCTGGAAACAAAAGTTTCACACCATATTTTGGGTGGCATCATGTTTACGCGCTAAAAAGTGAGTTTTGAGTTTTGTGCTGTAAAATGGACACATCGAACAACGTACGCCTGCAACTTCAGCAGCAGCAGGAACGCAAATCGAATCAAAACATTCAGGTCTATGTGCGCGTTAGGTGAGTGCCCCATCTACGGGTAGTAGATCGCCCAATAAGTACGATTTCCATCCCTGCAGGCCGCTGAATGCACGCGAGCGATGCATACGCTCCGCAGAGGTGGTGGATGTGCTCAATCCACGCGAGATCCTCACACGCCATACCCTCGACTCGAAGTTGAAGAAGTTTACGTTTGATCGGAGCTTCGGCCCCGAGTCCGAGCAATGCGATGTCTATGCGGTGGTGGTGTCGCCCCTGATCGAAGAGGTGCTAAGCGGCTACAATTGCACGGTGTTCGCGTACGGACAGACGGGTACTGAACAGAACAGAACAGAAATAAGGTGAAAACTGGGACAGGGAGGGCTTTTGGGCGTGGGTCACCCAATTCCTGGCTCAGATGCTGCTTGGAGGCCGCCTGCTGCTCCAAATAGAGACTCAGGCTGCCGCCAATCACCTCCAGATTGTCCTGCATGCGATCCTTGAACTGATCGCAGGCACTGCATATCTTTTCATCGGTGTCCCTTCGCCGTTCGATGGTGCCATGAAGCTGTTCCGTTTCATTGGTGGCCAGATCTGCCACGGTCAGGATTTTGTGCGCCTGCGTCGTGAGCGTCTCCTCCGTTTTCATGTGCGAGGCCACCAGCTGTTTCTTCTCCTTGTAGCGGCGCTTGGTCTTCGTGAGGACCTTCTTTGTCAGCAGTAGACTCCCCTTGGTGTCGGTTAGGTGCTGCTCCGTTTTCTTCAGCTCCTGGGTCTTCTCCACGAGACTCAGGCTCACCTCGTTGAAGGTCTTCTCCTTCGACAGCAGCTCATCTTTGAGGGCCTTCAGCAGCAACATCTTCTCGTTGAGCTCTCGATTCTGCGAGTCAATTTTCATGGTCATCTCCCCGTAGGTCTCCTCCGAAAGATAGATGCCATTCTTGTCTCGCGCTGCGAGGAGATCTCGCTTCAGTTTGTCAATCTCCTCGGTGTACTCCTTGAGGACCGTTTTCTTGGTTAGCTTCTGATTGACTTCTGGCTTATTCTGGATATTCTTCGCCCGATGCGCGTACACCAGCGTGCTGAGTGTCTCGTCAATGTCCTTGTGCCCTGGCGAGATGGTGGCATTGATCGAGGTCTTTGTCCGGCCGCCCAGCGACTCCTGCAGCAGACGCGTCAGCTTCGATTCGCGGTACGGGACATGGGGGCCCGATCCACCAGAGCGGTAATCACACGGCCCAGCGTCAGGAGGCTCTGGTTGATTTTGACCGTCTCGCGCACGCGTATCCCCTTCTCGTTGCCCGCCTTGGAGAAGTTCTCGCTGCCCGCCAGATCCACCAGATTGAGTTTTCCGATCTTCAGCATATCCTCGCCATCGATGCCGTTCTCACGAATGTGCACCACTATGGAGAAGACGGTGTGGCTGCGCGAGGACTGCGCGTTCATCAGGGTGGTCGCGGTCTTGCGTCGCTCCTTGCCCTTCTCCAGGAGCTTGTAGAAATCGTCCTTGCTCTGGACAGTGATCTCCTCGAGGCCCTGGATGATCACCGAACCCTTCTTTGTGCTGTCGTCGAAGATGCGTTTTTTTGGTGAGTCATCGGTGGAGAGGAGGTCGCACAGCTCCTCGTTGTACAGCTCCAGGTAGGAGATGCGCATCGTAAACTCAACTTCCATCATGCGGAGTTCGTCGAAAAGGCATAGAGTCACCTTTTCGACGAACTCCGCATGATGGAAGTTGAGTTTACGATGCGCATCTCCTACCTGGAGCTGTACAACGAGGAGCTGTGCGACCTCCTCTCCACCGATGACTCACCAAAAAAACGCATCTTCGACGACAGCACAAAGAAGGGTTCGGTGATCATCCAGGGCCTCGAGGAGATCACTGTCCAGAGCAAGGACGATTTCTACAAGCTCCTGGAGAAGGGCAAGCTCAAGGCACGCGGTATGATGCCCACATCAGAGTCCTACAAAAGGGCCAAAAGCCAAAGACAAAAGACAGGTAGAGCAGCAATTAACGTTTGAACCGCCTCCCTCGTCCGATTCTAGGAATGAGAAAACTGGTTCCCCTCTACTCACATCTTCCCAAGAGGACTTCAACTCCGCGGTCTCATTCCCCACCATCGTGTGCGTCTTGCCAGTACCCGTCTGTCCGTATGCGAACACCGTGCAATTGTAGCCGCTTAGCACCTCTTCGATCAGGGGCGACACCACCACCGCATAGACATCGCATTGCTTGGACTCGGGGCCGAAGCTCCGATCAAACGTAAACTTCTTCGTCAACTTCGAGTCGAGGGTATGGCGTGTGAGGATCTCGCGTGGATTGAGCGACCTGCAGGGATGGAAATCGTACTTATTGGGCGATCTACTACCCGTAGATGGGGCACTCACCTAACGCGCACATAGACCTGAATGTTTTGATTCGATTTGCGTGCCTGCTGCTGCTGAAGTTGCAGGCGTACGTTGTTCGATGTGTCCATTTTACAGCACAAAACTCAAAATTCACTTTTTAGCGCGTAAAAATGATGCCACCCAAAATATGGTGTGAAACTTTTGTTTCCAGCACTTGGAAATGTACACGTTTACTCTTTTCAACTTTGTGACAGCTAAATAAATCCTTAAAAGACCTTAAAATCCGACTGGGGCAAGGTGACAACGATTTCTATGCCATCGTCGGCATCCCGCTGATGCTGCTCATCTGCCTGTCCAACTTTGGGGATGTGATTTTTTGATTTGTAAACTTGCTCAGGGCACTTAGTGTGCCCCTGAAGCGTACTTTATTAATGTTCTTATTACTAGGTGCAACATATAACATTATTTATGGAAACATTACAATTTGTTTAACATTTAGGTATTTTTTTTTTTACTTTACGGTAACATTGATAATAACAGACAGAAAAATACTAGACAGTTATCGATTATTGCTCTTGTAAACAAAAGTTAAGTTAAGATCGGCTTGTGTTTTCTTTTTTCTGACTTAGGCATAAAAATTTTGTGACGCCGCTCCTGAACCCCTCATCCGGTGCGAAACGGTGGCTTGGACGACAGGGAGACCTCCAAGCATCGGCAACGCAAGCGCGGCATCGTCTCGTCCCTCCCTTCCTGGCCGAATCCAGCCGATGCCACTCTAAGAAGAACGGCGACGCATATGCTTCTTTCTGTGAATGATATGAAACTCCTGGCTGATTTTAATATTATTTTATTTTCAGGTTTATGTTTTGTAGGTTTGGCGATCAAGTGTCAGGAATCCAGTTAGGTAATTTGTGTTGTTATATTTATTGGATTTTTAACCTTTGTTTTGACTGATTTTAATTATTTTCTATTTACAGGTTCGATTGGTCCATTGGGAGGTTTGCGTTGAGTTTGGTAAGTAACTCTATTTGTGCTTTTCCTTTGGTTAATTTTAGCTACATTTTATTTGAAGGCTAAATTAATTGTATTTTATTTGCAGGTTCAATTGGTTTATTTGGAGGTTTGCGTTGTGTTTGGTAAGCGAGTCTATTTCTGTTTTGACTGATTTTGATTGTATTCCATTTGCAGGTTTTGATTGGTTTGTTTGGAAGCTAGCGTGGTAAGTAAATTAATTTGTGTTTTGACTGATTTTAATTGTATTTTATTTGCAGGTTCAATTGGTTTATTTGGAGGTGTGCGTTGAATTTGGTGAGCGAGTTTATTTCTGTTTTGGCTAATTTTGATTGTATTTTATTTGCAGGTTTTGATTGGTTTGCTTGGAGGTGATTTGGTAAGCGGTTTAAGTTATGTTTTGGCTGCTTTTAATAAGTTTTATTTGTAGGCTTATATTTTCTGGATTTGGTGATAATGTGTCCATTTTTGCTGTGCCATTGGACCAAGTCTTAACCATTCGGCTGGAAGACGCCTTCCTCTTCATCCCCTCTGTGGTCTGGCACTATAATTCTTTGTATACCCAATGGTTGGCCCCTGATTCTTTCAAGTATTGTTTCCCTAGTGTATTTCCATTGAGCATACATTTTTCTGTACACGTTTATTTGTAGTTCGCAGAATCTGTCCGGGTGTTTGTATAGTTTTTTCTTCCGTTCGGCCTCTCTATTGTCCATTTTAGCCTTTTCCAGTCTTTCCTGTTCTTCATTTTCTAACATCAGCAGAGTAGGAAGTCCTTTCCTCAGGATGGGTACATACTTCTCTACTATAACTTTGCGCTCAGATTCGGAATAGTATCGAGTCGGATCCAGATCTGGATTTGGTTGTTCCTGACGTTGTCCATTACTACGCGGGAGGATAAACTTCCGGAGTTGATTGTCATATCTGTGGCGGCTAGATTTAAATCTATTAGGGACATGGGGGTTGGTCAGCAGTCTGGCCACTTCGGAGTTTGAGTGATCCACGAGTGAGTTAGCGAGACGGCCGCTAGCTTTCTCGTAAACCTCCTGGACAGTTTTGATATTGTATACACTACTGATATTGTCGTTTCTTGTGTATCTTGTGGCCCTAACTGCCCTCCTCACTAGTCTTCTCTTTTTTGGTTTGTGATGTGCACGGGAACAAAAGTTTGTCAAGGATAGTAATGGGTGTGGTGGAGGAAGGGCGGCACGGCACACGACAGACACCACAAAAGAACAGGGCAACACAGAAATACGTCAATGGCGACACGGCAAAGAACAACGAAAATGCGACACGAAACGGCACGAAACGGTTATAGCACGTCCGACGATCGCGACCTCTCGAGCGGGTGGACGAGATGAGAGTGGCGTACGAGGTTCATGGTGGAACTCTCACATGTCCACCAACTCTCACACTCTCCCCCCCACTCGGGAGACCCGATCGCCGGTTCCACTTTCACTCACCCCAATATTGAGTGAGATGAAAGTAGTCCGAGGGCAGCAGCACCGATAAGTAGGCAATGGAGAATTGGAATGGCCGTTTGTTATAGTGGCTGTCTGTGTTGTCGTTGGTTAATGGCTAGTGTCTTATGTTCTTTGGCTCTGTGTATTGGCTGCTCTGTTGTTGGGGGATGGGATGGAAAGGGAAGGGGGAAATTTGCCTGCTCCCGTATAACCACCCGGATACTTTCAACTTCCGGATCTTACGATCCGGGCGCGTGACGCTCCGAAGAGTCGACCGCATAGCACCATGTGGGCGGTTGAAATGGCTTTGTTGGGGCATTTGGCAGAGTGGCGTAGATTGGCAGTGTTCATTTTGTTCCTGCTCAACCGCATTTGGTCTTTAGTTGCTTTGAATTGGGTAGGGGGTGGGGAGGAAATGGCTGGGCGTAATTGCCGAATTTGCGATAGATAACACACTGGCATTGAGAAATGCAATTTGAATTTGTATTGGCTTTTTGGTGTGTTATCGGTCAGAGTCTAGTATTTGCGTGGTATTTTTGGTAATACCACGTGTCAAGGGGAATTATGGGAATGGCAGATAGGTTGGGAAGAAGAGTAAATAGGTAATAAAACTAATTAGAAACTACGAAAAATATTAAATTAACTACAGAAAAAACTACATTAGTTTACAAAAACTTATTCCTAATATCACAGGCTAGCAACTAAAACTATGGACAAACTATCTACGGACATGCAAAAACTACAGAAACAACAGGATTGACATCTACAACAAATACATTGATGCAGACAAGGTAAAATAAACGATAATTGACATTCATTTACAACATATAAACATATTAATTATATTTATTTTATTTCTAACAGGAGGACAAACAACAACGGAGCACCGGCGGGCATAACAAACGCAATGCGAACATTACGCTGTATACCGGCCGGCTCTGTTGTCCCCCTGTGTGTTGTTTATTGGCTGGCTGTATGTGTGTATTGGCGTGCATCGTGGGCAAAGGTGTTCATTGACGAGCGGCTCTGGTCCGGCCGCCCACGTTGCATCTGTCAGGTGGAGATGGCGCATCCAATCGAGTGGCACTGGTCCGGCCACCCGAGATGCGATCGTGGAATGGAGTGGCATTGACATCGGTGTGTGATGCCAACGAATCATGATATTGGCCGCATCCGAGTGGCTGCTGGTCCGGCCACCCAGGATGCGTTGTCAGTTGTATTGGCCTGGCCTCCTCGGCCACGTTCGTCGTCGGATTGTAATGGCGTTTTGAGTGGCTGCTGGTCCGGCCACCCAGATGAGGAGGTGTTTGTTTTGGCTTTGATTTTAATTTATGTTTATTTGCTGTCGGCGTTTGGATGTTATTTGTGGCGACCCTTGTCTGGTTGGTGTTGGCGTAAAACAGCAGGTGAGTATTTTGTGTATTGGCTGTCTGCTTCTCCCTCCTGTTTCTTCTTCTTTTGCAGGATTTGCTGGCGTCCGGCGGCTCAACACTGGGCCATCCCGCCCTCACATAATTGGCATGAGAGACGGGCACGACCCAGTGGAGCGGCAACAGGCGCCAGCATCTGCGTCGTCGTTGTAAATGGCAGCTGCTGGTTTGGAGTGGCGTGACGTCATTGTGATGGTCGGTGGCAGCGACATCAAAAAGGGCCTCCTTTTCCGCCCATTTGGCAGGAAATTGTTGATGTTGATGGCGAGGCAGCTTCTTGATGGTCAGCTCTATCTGGTGATTGGCAGGTACGTGTGATTATTGAGTGTTTTGGCCGTTTTTCGTTGTTGTCCGTATTGACGTCTTTTTCCTTTGTTGCAGTGGCTGGCCTCTGGACTTCTGTTGGAATTGACGGTAGTGCTGCTGATGAGGCTTCCAAATTTCGTCCATTATGCCTCAATAGAGTTGCAGGAGTGGCGAGGCAGCTGCTGGAGGGGCATTTTTCAATATATACCCGCTTTGGGTTGAGGGCTCTCAGTGCTCCACAGGGGAGGGGCTGAGAGGCTGGGGTGTGAGCCGCCAGCAACCAAGCGCGTTGCTTTATTAATAATGGGCAGTATATGTCTTAATTTAATTTATGTACATTTTTGTTTGTTTTACAATTCAACTTTAAACGACACTCAAACACATTAGTACATTTGATGGCACAATAATTTACAAACATATAATCTGCAGCAACGAAACACTTGTAACCTCGACTAGGCCCACTGCCAGCAGGTTGGGTGGCGTGGGGGGGGGGGGGGGGGAAAGGGAAAAAGAGAGAGACAAAATATTCGGCACTTTGACGGAGGGACTAAACCTCAGACACGTCTCGACTCCACAACGTTCACGACACGACTTTCCATTTGGTGTCAAGTGTGTGTGTGTGTGTGTGGTGTGAGTCAAGAAAGTGAAGTGGGGCCACGCTCACAAGTAAGCTGTCTCTTCTTTGTAATTCTCCCTAACTTAAAATTTGATTTGCAATCAACTGTGAGTTCGTCAACTTGATGTTTTGTTGGCTGTAATGCGGTATGGGGTCTTCAGTCCCCTCTACTACCCTTGCCGCCTGCTGAGGGCAGACGACTAGGAATGTAGCATGTACATGTGGGCGGGCAGTTTATAGGGGGCGTAGTTGTTTTATGCGAAGACTAGCATTTTTGGCTCAATTTAGGCCGTAGTGGTGGTGTGGCGGCAACTGGTGCTGATTTGAAAGTCGATTTGAAACCGATAATTGTTCAAAGTGACCGCCACGATAATTAGATATTGATCTCTAACAACACTGCGCATGTGCCCTGCTGCATATCGATGTTCTCATATCGATGTTCTCATATCGATATTCTTCTTTCGGCGTCGGTCTCTTGCGTATGTTACTCGGAAGCACATATAATTCTGTATACTGATCTTCTGCTGTCTTACAAATAAAATAACTTTAACAGGTTATGGGCCCAGACACCAATTCACCCAGAAACAGTATAAAACAGAAACAGTGAGAAACAATAAACATTGTTTGGTGCTTAGTGAAAAGCAGTTCTAAAAAAATGGCATAGACTCATTAGTGTATGTGTGTACATAGAAAGGCAAAAGAACAAGTTGAACAAATTCGCATTGTGTTTTTTTTTTTGATTAGAATTTTGCAGCGAATCGGACCGTTGCCGTGGTTTAAAGTCCAAAATAAAGCAGTCCCAACGGATCAAGAAACAAAAAAGCGAACGGAGACTCAAGTGTGCATACCAAAAAGTGCGTATGCCAAGCCGCACAAAACCGCGAGTGTGTATACCCAAAAGTGTGTATACCAAGGCATAGAAAATCGCGAGTGTGTGTGCGTAAATAGCAACTCGGAGGGATACTTAAAAGAAAACGAAAAAACAAAAGAAAGACACGGACAACAGTATTGTCGTCGTAGTTGCTTTGTGCATGAGACGATCGACAGTAACAAATTTTGCACTGTGGGACAATAAGTATCAAAAATGAGTGGAAATATGAATTTCAATATTGAGAAACTGGACGAAAACAATTATAGCACATGGGAAGTTTTGATGAGAAGTGTTCTCATACAAAATGATTTGTGGCCAATCGTCAGTGGTAAAATTGAGCTTAGTGAAAGTGCAACAAATGAGCAACGTGCAGCTTTTGAACTAAAGGATCAAAAGGCGTTGGCGTCAATTTTACTTTGTGTTAAATCGACCCAACTAAACAATATTAAAAATTGTGTATCGTCGTCACAGGCTTGGCAAAAGCTAAATAAAATTCACAGGCCAAGCGGACCAGCAAGGGTAGTGCTTTTAATTAAACAATTGTTGACGTTAAAAATGTCGGATGGTATAAGTGCACAGGAATATTTAAGGAAATTCCAGGTGGTACACGAGGCTTTAGCAGAGGTCAACATAAAGGTTGATGAAAAGATCTTATCAGTTGTGTTGCTAAATGGTTTGCCTAAATCGTATGAAAGTTTTGTTGTTGCGATTGAGACGCGAGATGATTTGCCGAGCTTGAGCATGCTAAAAATAAAAATTTCTGAAGAAGCGAATATGCAGGAAGATAGCATTCGCAAGGAAATTACAAGTAGCGCGGAACTACACGTCAGTTATGACAACAACAATTTTAAGAAAAACTTTAAGAAGGGCAAAAAGTGTTTTAAGTGCGGAAAGGAAGGGCATTTTAAATCGGAATGCCGTGCTAAAAGCAAGCAGGAAGGAGCAAACAACAAGGGCGCAAACAGTAAAAGCGGGGAAAGATTGGGTACAATGCTTTGCGTAACCGAATATGCCAAAGTGGAACCAGAAAAATATGTACCAATCCTAAGTTTAGCTAAGCCAAATGACCAGATGTTAAATGCATGGTGCATAGACAGTGGCGCAACGGCGCATCTATGTTGTGATAAGGAACGCTTTGTGTCGTTCACGGAAGATAATCAAAAAGTATTTTTAGCCGGCGGTAAATCACTTATTGCTGAAGGGCATGGAACTGTTCAAGTAAAGTTCGGTGATAGATCCGTTACGCTGGAAAAGGTTATCTTGGTACCAGATTTGCAGTACAATTTTATATCGGTCACAAAACTATTAAAACATGGAAAAAAAGTTGTGTTTGAGAAAAATCAAGCGATGATTTTTGAAAACGGAAAAATAGTTATAAAGGCACATCTGGAAAATGGATTGTTTATGGTTCAGGACAATCAGGAAAAGTGTATGAACATTGTAAATGTTGAGGCAGATGCATTCAAATGGCACAATAGGTTCGGCCATGTACATTTCGACGCATTAAAGGAAATGGTTAGCAAGGAGATGGTAATAGGTCTCAAGGGCATATACAAGCCAAAACAAGTGTGTGCAACATGCGCAAAAAGTAAAATTTGCGTGCAACCATTTCAATCGAGCACAAACAGGTCATAGGGCGTTTTAGACTTAATACATACTGATGTATGCGGTCCAATGCAAAAGCAGTCAATGGGAGGCAATCGATATTTCGCCACATTTATTGATGATTGTTCAAGATATGTATCAGTAAGTTTCCTAAAAACCAAAGATCAGGTTTTCGAGGCTTTTAAAGAATTTAAAAGTCAAGTTGAGTGCCAAACTGGGAGAAAAGTCAAGGTTTTACGAAGCGACAATGGCCGAGAATACATATCAAACGTTTTTGATAATTACCTAAACCAAAATGGAATAAAGCGAAACTTAACAGTGCCATATACACCTCAACAAAACGGAGTTGCAGAAAGGGCCAACAGAACATTGGTAGAAATGGCAAGAAGTATGCTGCTGCATGCTGGGTTAAGTGAATGCTATTGGACAGAAGCGATTCGAACTGCCACGTATTTGCGAAATAGAGTGGCAAGCAGCTGCTTAAGGGGTGACACCTTTTGAAATATGGACAGGTAGAAAGCCAGTGGTATCGCATTTAAGAGTTTTTTGCTCAGTAGCGATAGCTCTAGATAAAACAAAGAAATCAAAGTTCGCACAGAAAGGCTTAGAGTATATAATGGTGGGCTACTCGGATACGGCCAAAGCATACCGTTTGGTCAGTAAAGAAACCAGGAAACTCGTAGAGAGTAGGGATGTCATTTTTGTAGAACCTGAAGGGGGCAAACTAGATGCATCATGTTCCAATGACATGGCATCAATTGAGGTTCAACAAAACCAGGACTCTGAACCCGAAATGGATAGCGAGCAATTTAAAGATCCAGAAAATGAGGCAGAAAATCAGGAGGAGATTAGGTCTAGTAATGACATTCTTGTAATTCCAGAACCAATAAGAGGACCAGGACGCCCAACCATAGTACGGACGGGCAAACCAGGACGACCAAGGAAGCAGTATCATATGCTCAATGCGATACTGGCAGCAGACGTACAAGTTCAACAAAACTACGCACAAGCTGAACGGTCTACTGAAGGCGAGATATGGAAAGCATCAATGAAGGACGAGAACGAATCTCTCGTGAAGAACGGCACGTGGTCGCTTACTAAATTGCCTAGCGGGAAAAAGTCCATTGGATGCAGCTGGGTTTATGCAGTTAAGTCCAATCCGGATGGAAGCGTGAACAGGCTCAAATCACGTCTGGTGGCGAAAGGTTGTAGCCAACGCTACGGGATCGACTACAAGGAAACATTTTCACCAGTTGTACGCCACGCAACTATCAGGTCGATAATTGCACTTGCAGTCGAACATGGTCTCCACCTACATCAAATGGATGTTGTCACGGCGTATCTCAACGGCGAATTGGAAGATGAGGTTTTTATGAGACAACCTGAGGGCTTCATCAGCGAAGTTCACCCAAATCACGTTTTGAGGCTTCACAAAAGTATATATGGCGTAAAACAATCAGGAAGAGAGAGGAACTCTACGTTGGATGCAACGCTGAGACGCATTGGTTTTATACCGACTGTCAACGAACCCTGTCTGTATTGTAAGCCAGGTAAAAATATGTGTCTAATAGCTGTCTACGTAGATGACATTATTTTGGCGTGTAAGGACCTAGATGATATATCTGATATCAAGATAAAGATCGCAGCAGAATTTGATGTGGTTGACATCGGGCCTATGCAATACTTTTTAGGTATTGAGGTGAAACGTGAAGGCAGTACGGGTGCGATTTCAATCAGCCAACGGAAGTATATTAGAGAGTTGCTCGAACAGTACAATTTGAAAGATTGTCGACAGACGTCCACGCCTCTTGAAGCTGGTTACCAGGTGGCATGCAACAAAGAGGACTGCCGCAGGGTCGACATCATTAGTTACGTATATTTAAAGTTTGTAAACATGCGTTGTGTTGAGGAGGAGTGTTCAAAGTGACCGCCACGATAATTAGATATTGATCTCTAACAACACTGCGCATGTGCCCTGCTGCATATCGATGTTCTCGTATCGATGTTCTCATATCGATATTCTTCTTTCGGCGTCGGTCTCTTGCGTATGTTACTCGGAAGCACATATAATTCTGTATACTGATCTTCTGCTGTCTTACAAATAAAATAACTTTAACAATAATCAATTGTCAGCACCGTTGCCGCCGAAGATTTATCACAGATTGTAATAATTTTGTAGTGGGGTGTCGGAGAACCGCACTAATTACGAAAATAACAATGTGGCGGGGGGGGGGGGGGGGGGAAGAAGGGGTTAAAGAAATGAGATCGAAAATTCAGAAAGTGCAGTGTTGCAACACGTAGTCAATTGAGAAATAGATAAAGAGAAAAGGTAAACAATGCAGGTGCTTTGCGTGGAAAATAAGAGGAAATACACTAAATAAAAAGAGACAAGCACTTGCAGAAATAACAATACAGATAAGTAGACTGGAGTGAAGACGACGGAAAAACAGGTAATAAAAGAGATACTACACTGGAACAAAGACGAGACAAAACAGGTACAATTGATTTACGTTTACAATATTACAATAAACATAACAATTTAAAATAATGTCTATATCTTTTTCTATAATTACAGGGAAGAAAAGAAACAGCGGAGCATCGGCCGGCATAGCAAAACACAATGCTTGTAAAGACATTGCGTTGCATACCGGCCGACCCCGTCGTCCCCCCTGGTCATCGAAATTGGCGTCATCCGAAGTCGTCAGAAGTAGGTGCAATTAGCACCTCGTCGTCGTTGTGGCTGTGGCTGGCCTCTTGGAGAACCAGTGGCACTGGTCCGGCCACCAGCTGGGAGCCAGGAGTAAACGGCACACATATTACTGTGGCGACACGGGTCCGGCCGCCAAAGTGAAATGGATGTGAGTGTGTGTGTGCGTCGGCAATTGTGGCCCTAATGTAGAGCGAGTGGCACTGGTCCGGCCACCAGCTGTGGGCAATGGCGGTCAACGACACACATACTCGAACGGCACAGGTCCGGCCGCCCAAGTATAATGGATGTTTGTGTGTGTGTGTCTGAATGGCTGGCGGTAAGTATTTTGAGAGCCCTTTTTAATCATATGTGTGGCTGATGGATTTTTCCTTTTCCAGGACCATGGGGCACTCTGAATGCCATGGCACTGGATCCGGCCACCAACTAAGGACGATGGCGGACACGACACACATAACTCGAACGGCACAGGTCCTGCCGCCCAAGTGTAATGGATGTTTGTGTGTGTGTGTGTGTGTATTTCCATTCCAGGTACACATGGCACTCTGAATGCCACGGCACCTGGTTCCAGCAACCAGTTGAGGGCAATGGCGGACATGACACACCTACTCGAACGGCACAGGTCCGGCCGCCCAAGTGTAATGGATGTTTGTGTGTGTGTCTGAATGGCTGGCGGTAAGTATTTTGAGAGCCCTTTTTAATCGTATGTGTGGCTGATGGATTTTTTCCTTTTCCAGGACCATAGGGCACTCTGAATGCCATGGCACTGGATCCGGCCACCAACTAAGGACGATGGCGGACACGACACACATAACTCGAACGGCACAGGTCTGGCCGCCCAAGTGTAATGGGTGTTTGTGTGTGTGTGTCTGTTTTTGGCTATTCTAGCTATCACCAACGCACTGCATACGATTTGAATTTGTCCGGCCGTATGATTTTGCAAGTGTGTATGGCAGCATTTTTATTCGTTTATGTTTTATTTAATGGCTTTGATGGCGGCAGCATCCGTTGTTCATTTTTGTTGTGGCATGCGAGTGATATGCATTTGTCATTTAATCCAATGCAGTGGCAGAGATGTGTCCAATTAGTACACAGCGTTCCAGGATATCTGGTTGTCAAGCTGGTACCTCATGTTGCGCGCGTAGGCCTTAATGTCATCCATGGAGTCGTCATCTGTCCACATCTCATCGTCATCATTTTCTTCATCCATTGGCTGCTGGAGCTGGGGCAACCACTGTTGCTGCTGCCATTGTTGGTGGATTTTCCGATGTTTCTGGAACTGCTGGAGTTGCCGTCACTGCCTGGGATTGGATGAGCGAGGTGAGTAGTGACATCATCACTTCCAGCCTCTTTTCCAATCGCGTCATCCTCTACGTATTCTCGAACAGAGCCTGGCTGCAGGATCCCTCGAAAGATTGGCGTTTCGGCTGCATCTTCTGCCGGGAGCGTGCATTGGCAAGCTGCTGCTGCTCCTGTCGCTGTTGTTGTTGTTCGCGCTGCGGCTGCTGTTGCAGCTGCTGTAGCTGCTGCTGTTGTGGGGCCTGGGAACGGCTCAATGGCTGCTCTGGACGTCGTCGCCCAGTGCGTGGGCCAGAGGCAGCAGGCGTCTGTTTTTTTGTCTGTATTGGCTGCTGCTGCTTCTGCTTCTGCTGATGTTGTTGTTGTCCTCTTCGTCGCCCAGGAGAGGAGACATTGAGTGGCGTCCATGCTGCCTGCTGCTGCTGTCCGCGCCAGGGATTGGCTGGCGTTTGAACTGGCCGTTGCTGATGCTGTCGGCGCCCTGGATGTGCTGGTGTTGTTTTTGCTGGTGGCTGCTGCTCTGGCAATGGCTGCAGAAGCGAGCTGCGCTTGCGACGCAACTCCTGCATGGCCACTCGGTGCGACAGAAGGCGGCCCCTTGCTGCCTTGAATGCCGGACATCCCTTGTAGGCGCTGATGTGGGCGCCCTGGCAATTGGCGCATTTAGGGGCGTCTGCCCTTGGCTTGGCACATGCGTGGACGCGTGGGCACCCGCACACTTCATACAGACGAATGAGCGCCTGCAGTAGGTGCGGGTGTGCCCAAAAGCCTGACATCTGTGGCACTGGGCTGGGTCCACCGGCTTGGCCTGCCTCTCAACGATCACCAACTGGTTGCCCAGCTGGGTTAATTGGAGGACATCGTGGTGGCTTTCATCCGGCTTGGGGGCTATCTCCAACTCGAACTGGTCGAGTGGCTGTCCATCGGATCTCGCTTTAATGGCTCTAATAAATTTAACTGAATAGCCCAGTTCGGCCATCTGATTTGTTATTAGTTGGGTGCTTGTGGAGTGGTGGAGATCTCGCATGACGATCCGTAGCCCACGGTCACGCTTGTGCTGGTGTGTGTAGTGGCCAGTCATCGCCTCGTTGCCGCCGCCCAGGATTGCCATGATGGCATCCCTGGTAGCCATGTCGCGGGCCTGGATACGGACACCATTGCGGCTGATGAGCTTGGTGTGATAGCTACTGTTGCCCACCCTCGGGTCATTCTGCAGCTTGTCCAGAATGGGCATACTGTCGGGGACAGCTGGCAGAATGATGGGGGGGAATAATTGTCGTTGGTTGGTGCTGTCGCTGCAGCATCCGAATTTGTCTGGCATTGGGCATACTCAGGGAGGGCAGCTGGAGCAGCCCAACGCCACCGCCGCCGCTGCTGCTGTGGGTTCCTGTGCCGCAACTACTAGTTGCATTTGCAGGTGAGTGAGGTAGAGCTAGTGGAGCATTGGCAGTGGCAGGGGCAGGGGCAGGGGCATTTTGTGTAATTGTCCGCTGATGTTGTTGCTGGTTTGATTGTTGGTGATGGGGATGGTTTTAAATTTGGGGGATATGGGATTTGATTGCCTGTTGGTTACTTTCCCGGAGTCGTCGTTTGGCCGATGCATGATTGGCATCCAAATTGTCGTCGTCATCGTCATCAAACTCAACAACCATAACATCACTGTCATCATCGTCATCATCATCCACCTCGGCGCGGACGCGCTTCAGTGGCGAACGGGCCGCTGCAGCAGAGGTGGATGGGATATCATCGGTATTGGCTGTGTTTGTTGCCGTTGGCTGATATTGTTGTTGTTGATGTGTTTGCTGCTGCTGATGTTCCTCTGGCGGCATAGGTGGGGGGGGTCCGCCTGTTAACATTGCTGTTAACAGGCATCGTCTGGCTGCCGACGTAATCGTAGTTGTCGTTTTTGTGTTTGATGTCGCTGTTTGTGTGCTGATGTATGTCATCATTGTATTTGTGGTTGTGGTTGTGGTATTGGCTGTGTGCATTGCATTTGGAACCGCTGCTGTGGCCGATCGAGCGGGGTTTGTGCCATGGCTGTGGTTCGAGTTCGAACTCGCTCCCGAACGGGCACTCGAACACGAATCTTTTGTTGGCTGCTGTTCGTGCAGAGGCTGCTCGAGTGCCCTCTCGTACTGTCGCTGGTACGAGGTCGTTACCCGCTCTCTCTTTGCGCCCTCTCTCGCTCCTTGCTGTTTCCGGCTCTCTCCACACAATGCATCGGCATACGGTGCATCGATACGTGTCTGTGTGTGTTGGAGTGTGGGAAGCGGAATTATTGGCGCGCTTGGTACCGCTTGGCTTGGCTTGGCTTGACATTGCGGTGCTTTGGCTGACGCCGCTGCCGACGCCGCCAATGCCTCAAGCCGGCGACTACCGCTGCGGCTGCTGATGGTCTGCTGCTGCTGCTGCTGGCGTTCCTGGGTATGGGCCGCCTCCACCCAGTCGCCGATCTGGAACTGCTCCTGGCTGGTGAGATTGGGAATGGCCGCCCAGCTGTTGGGGCAGGGCAGGTCGGGGATGGAGCTTGTGGCCGGAGTGGCCGTGATGGTGGTGTCGGCATGGTATGTGGTTCTCACATACCCGGGGGGGAAGGGAAAAAGAGAGAGATAACATATTCGGCACTTTGACGGAGGGACTAAACCTCAGACACGTCTCGACTCCACAACGTTCACGACACGACTTTCCGTTTGGTGTCAAGTGTGTGTGTGTGTGTGGTGTGAGTCAAGAAAGTGAAGTGGGGCCACGCTCAAAAGTATGCTGTCTCTTCTTTGTAATTCTCCCTAACTTAAAATTTGATTTGCAATCCCCTGTGAGTTCGTCAACTTGATGTTTTGTTGGCTGTAATGCGGTATGGGGTCTTCAGTCCCCTCTACTACCCTTGCCACCTGCTGAGGGCAGACGACTAGGAATGTAGCATGTACATGTGGGCGGGCAGTTTATAGGGGGCGTAGTTGTTTTATGCGAAGACTAGCATTTTTGGCTCAATTTAGGCCGTAGTGGTGGTGTGGCGGCAACTGGTGCTGATTTGAAAGTCGATTTGAAACCGATAATCAATTGTCAGCACCGTTGCCGCCGAAGATTTATCACAGATTGTAATAATTTTGTAGTGGGGTGTCGGAGAACCGCACTAATTAAAGGGTTAAAGAAATGAGATCGAAAATTCAGAAAGTGCAGTGTTGCAACACGTAGTCAATTGAGAAATAGATAAAGAGAAAAGGTAAACAATGCAGGTGCTTTGCGTGGAATAACAGGTAATAAAAGAGATACTACACTGGAACAAAGACGAGACAAAACAGGTACAATTGATTTACGTTTACAATATTACAATAAACAACAATTTAAAATAATGTCTATATCTTTTTCTATAATTACAGGGAAGAAAAGAAACAGCGGAGCATCGGCCGGCATAGCAAAACACAATGCTTGTAAAGACATTGCGTTGCATACCGGCCGACCCCGTCGTCCCCCCTGGTCATCGAAATTGGCGTCATCCGAAGTCGTCAGAAGTAGGTGCAATTAGCACCTCGTCGTCGTTGTGGCTGTGGCTGCCCTCTTGGAGAACCAGTGGCACTGGTCCGGCCACCAGCTGGGAGCCAGGAGTAAACGGCACACATATTACTGTGGCGACACGGGTCCGGCCGCCAAAGTGAAATGGATGTGAGTGTGTGTGTGCGTCGGCAATTGTGGCCCTAATGTAGAGCGAGTGGCACTGGTCCGGCCACCAGCTGTGGGCAATGGCGGTCAACGACACACCTACTCGAACGGCACAGGTCCGGCCGCCCAAGTATAATGGATGTTTGTGTGTGTGTGTCTGAATGGCTGGCGGTAAGTATTTTGAGAGCCCTTTTTAATCATATGTGTGGCTGATGGATTTTTCCTTTTCCAGGACCATGGGGCACTCTGAATGCCATGGCACTGGATCCGGCCACCAACTAAGGACGATGGCGGACACGACACACATAACTCGAACGGCACAGGTCCGGCCGCCCAAGTGTAATGGATGTTTGTGTGTGTGTGTGTATTTCCATTCCAGGTACACATGGCACTCTGAATGCCACGGCACCTGGTTCCAGCAACCAGTTGAGGGCAATGGCGGACATGACACACCTACTCGAACGGCACAGGTTCGGCCGTCCAAGTGTAATGGATGTTTGTGTGTCTGAATGGCTGGCGGTAAGTATTTTGAGAGCCCTTTTTAATCGTATGTGTGGCTGATGGATTTTTTCCTTTTCCAGGACCATAGGGCACTCTGAATGCCATGGCACTGGATCCGGCCACCAACTAAGGACGATGGCGGACACGACACACATAACTCGAACGGCACAGGTCTGGCCGCCCAAGTGTAATGGGTGTTTGTGTGTGTGTGTCTGTTTTTGGCTATTCTAGCAATCACCAACGCACTGCATACGATTTGAATTTGTCCGGCCGTATGATTTTGCAAGTGTGTATGGCAGCATTTTTATTCGTTTATGTTTTATTTAATGGCTTTGATGGCGGCAGCATCCGTTGTTCATTTTTGTTGTGGCATGCGAGTGATATGCATTTGTCATTTAATCCAATGCAGTGGCAGAGATGTGTCCAATTAGTACACAGCGTTCCAGGATATCTGGTTGTCAAGCTGGTACCTCATGTTGCGCGCGTAGGCCTTAATGTCATCCATGGAGTCGTCATCTGTCCACATCTCATCGTCATCATTTTCTTCATCCATTGGCTGCTGGAGCTGGGGCAACCACTGTTGCTGCTGCCATTGTTGGTGGATTTTCCGATGTTTCTGGAACTGCTGGAGTTGCCGTCACTGCCTGGGATTGGATGAGCGAGGTGAGTAGTGACATCATCACTTCCAGCCTCTTTTCCAATCGCGTCATCCTCTACGTATTCTCGAACAGAGCCTGGCTGCAGGATCCCTCGAAAGATTGGCGTTTCGGCTGCATCTTCTGCCGGGAGCGTGCATTGGCAAGCTGCTGCTGCTCCTGTCGCTGTTGTTGTTGTTCGCGCTGCGGTGGCTGTTGCAGCTGCTGTAGCTGCTGCTGTTGTGGTGCCTGGGAACGGCTCAATGGCTGCTCTGGACGTCGTCGCCCAGTGCGTGGGCCAGAGGCAGCAGGCGTCTGTTTTTTTGTCTGTATTGGCTGCTGCTGCTTCTGCTTCTGCTGATGTTGTTGTTGTCCTCTTCGTCGCCCAGGAGAGGAGACATTGAGTGGCGTCCATGCTGCCTGCTGCTGCTGTCCGCGCCAGGGATTGGCTGGCGTTTGAACTGGCCGTTGCTGATGCTGTCGGCGCCCTGGATGTGGTGGTGTTGTTTTTGCTGGTGGCTGCTGCTCTGGCAATGGCTGCAGAAGCGAGCTGCGCTTGCGACGCAACTCCTGCATGGCCACTCGGTGCGACAGAAGGCGGCCCCTTGCTGCCTTGAATGCCGGACATCCCTTGTAGGCGCTGATGTGGGCGCCCTGGCAATTGGCGCATTTAGGGGCGTCTGCCCTTGGCTTGGCACATGCGTGGACGCGTGGGCACCCGCACACTTCATACAGACGAATGAGCGCCTGCAGTAGGTGCGGGTGTGCCCAAAAGCCTGACATCTGTGGCACTGGGCTGGGTCCACCGGCTTGGCCTGCCTCTCAACGATCACCAACTGGTTGCCCAGCTGGGTTAATTGGAGGACATCGTGGTGGCTTTCATCCGGCTTGGGGGCTATCTCCAACTCGAACTGGTCGAGTGGCTGTCCATCGGATCTCGCTTTAATGGTTCTAATAAATTTAACTGAATAGCCCAGTTCGGCCATCTGATTTGTTATTAGTTGGGTGCTTGTGGAGTGGTGGAGATCTCGCACGACGATCCGTAGCCCACGGTCACTCTTGTGCTGGTGTGTGTAGTGGCCAGTCATCGCCTCGTTGCCGCCGCCCAGGATTGCCATGATGGCATCCCTGGTAGCCATGTCGCGGGCCTGGATACGGACACCATGCGGCTGATGAGCTTGGTGTGATAGCTACTGTTGCCCACCCTCGGGTCATTCTGCAGCTTGTCCAGAATGGGCATAATGTCGGGGACAGCTGGCAGAATGATGGGGGGGGGGGGGGGGGGGGGGGGGGAATAATTGTCGTTGGTTGGTGCTGTCGCTGCAGCATCCGAATTTGTCTGGCATTGGGCATACTCAGGGAGGGCAGCTGGAGCAGCCCAACGCCACCGCCGCCGCTGCTGCTGTGGGTTCCTGTGCCGCAACTACTAGTTGCATTTGCATGTGAGTGAGGTAGAGCTAGTGGAGCATTGGCAGTGGCAGGGGCAGGGGCAGGGGCATTTTGTGTAATTGTCCGCTGATGTTGTTGCTGGTTTGATTGTTGGTGATGGGGATGGTTTTAAATTTGGGGGATATGGGATTTGATTGCCTGTTGGTTACTTTCCCGGAGTCGTCGTTTGGCCGATGCATGATTGGCATCCAAATTGTCGTCGTCATCGTCATCAAACTCAACAACCATAACATCACTGTCATCATCGTCATCATCATCCACCTCGGCGCGGACGCGCTTCAGTGGCGAACGGGCCGCTGCAGCAGAGGTGGATGGGATATCATCGGTATTGGCTGTGTTTGTTGCCGTTGGCTGATATTGTTGTTGTTGATGTGTTTGCTGCTGCTGATGTTCCTCTGGCGGCAGAGGTGGGGGGGGGGGTCCGCCTGTTAACAATACTGTTAACAGGCATCGTCTGGCTGCCGACGTAATCGTAGTTGTCGTTTTTGTGTTTGATGTCGCTGTTTGTGTGCTGATGTATGTCATCATTGTATTTGTGGTTGTGGTTGTGGTATTGGCTGTGTGCATTGCATTTGGAACCGCTGCTGTGGCCGATCGAGCGGGGTTTGTGCCATGGCTGTGGTTCGAGTTCGAACTCGCTCCCGAACGGGCACTCGAACACGAATCTTTTGTTGGCTGCTGTTCGTGCAGAGGCTGCTCGAGTGCCCTCTCGTACTGTCGCTGGTACGAGGTCGTTACCCGCTCTCTCTTTGCGCCCTCTCTCGCTCCTTGCTGTTTCCGGCTCTCTCCACACAATGCATCGGCATACGGTGCATCGATACGTGTCTGTGTGTGTTGGAGTGTGGGAAGCGGAATTATTGGCGCGCTTGGTACCGCTTGGCTTGGCTTGGCTTGACATTGCGGTGCTTTGGCTGACGCCGCTGCCGACGCCGCCAATGCCTCAAGCCGGCGACTACCGCTGCGGCTGCTGATGGTCTGCGGCTGCTGCTGCTGGCGTTCCTGGGTATGGGCCGCCTCCACCCAGTCGCCGATCTGGAACTGCTCCTGGCTGGTGAGATTGGGAATGGCCGCCCAGCCACTACCGGAATCAAATCTAATTCTCTCCTAATTAACTCCGCACAGAAATCATAATTAATTACACATTTACAAACACGAATACAATTACTCCGTCAATCCGTTGCTTCCTCTTTTTATTCCCGATACTCAAAATGAGTATTGGGGTATATTAGATTTGTGGTAAAAGTGGATGTGTGTAACGTCCAGAAGGAATCGTTTCCGACCCCATAAAGTATATATATTCTTGATCAGCATCAATAGCCGAGTCGATTGAGCCCTGTTTGTCTGTCCGTCTGTCCGTCCGTCCGTCCGTCCGTCCGTCCGTCCGTCCGTCCGTCCCCTTCAGCGCCTAGTGCTCAAAGACTATAAGAGCTAGAGCAACGATGTTTTGGATCCAGACTTCTGTGATATGTCACTGCTACAAAAATATTTCAAAACTTCGCCCCGCCCACTTCCGCCCCCACAAAGGACGAAAATCTGTGGCATCCACATTTTTAAAGATACGATAAAACCAAAAACGCAGAATCGGTGAGGATGACCATATCTTCTACAGTGCAAAACCAGATCGTATAATGATTATAGCCAGAATCAAGAAAACAATTTCATTCTTTCTCGCTCTGTCTCTCTCTAACACACAGGTTTCATGGTCGGTTTTGTCAATTGCAAAGTATGAGTTCAAGGATCTCAGAACCTATAAGAGCCAGAGCAACCAAATTTGGTATCCACACTCCTGTGATATCGGACCTTGACCGTTTCGTGTCCAAATTTCGCCACACCCCCTTCCGCCCCCGCAAAGGACGAAAATCTGGGGCATCCACAAATCTCAGAGACTATTAAGGCTAGAGTAACCAAATTTGGTATCGGCACTTCTGTTAAATCTCACTATAAAACGTATATCTCAGAATTTCGCCCCACCCCTTTCCGCCCCCACAAAGGACGAAAATCTGTTGCATCCACAATATTGCAGATTCGAGAAAACTAAAAACGCAGAATCATAGATAACGACCATATCTATCAGATTGCTGAATCTGGCTTAGATCAGATAATTTTTATAGCCAAAAGGAACAAATCAATTTGCAGTGGCTACGCAGCGCCCGACGTCACGCTCAGACTGATTTTCTGTAGAGGCGTCTGCCGGAGGAGAGCCATACTGACTTAGTATCGGGTATAACTGTAGAGTTGCGGTGTCCGCAGCAACTCACAACGTTCCCCCTCGTCTATGATTCTGCGATTTTAGTTTAGTTTTTTTTTTAGTTTTGCCGCATGGTTTGCATAAATTTCCATTTGGATTTCCATTGCCATTGCCATTGACTGCCTCGTTAGCTAGCCCCTTAGACCCATCAACTTTTGATTGATTTGATCCGATACGCTACGCTCCTTAGCTTAGCTAAAGACTAATTTATAAAACAAAAGATATACAAAAAGGGTAATAAAAGAGTAACGAACAATATTAGGAACCATTAACCATATTATGTGCGTAAACAACACACAAATTTTGAACCGAATCATATCAACAGAAAACAGAAAAACAATTAAAGATAATAAAACTATTATAACGAAAAGAAAAAGAAATGAAAATTCAAGAATGCATAAATCTAACATTTGCAATTACAAAATATTTACTCTGGTACAAAATGGTACATACAGTAAAGATATTCGTTTATACAATATTAACTGTCTATATAACCATTATATACTACTTACTTACTGACAACAAATTATTAAGGGTTTTGTTCAATTTCATTATTCGTATGTTAATAAAAACAATTTCAGACTAACTTAAACTTACAGTCTGCTCTGAATACGGGTTAAATGCTAGTTCTGTGCTAGTTGATTATTACTCGTACAATAAATACTATAGCTTAGAGCCATCCTGCGTCCCTGGTCACCGCTGGATCAAGCCTTCAGAACAACAAAATCAATCAAACAACAACAATCAATTCAAAAATCAATCAAACAACAAACAAAAATTGAACACTACAGCTAAAAATCTTGTACAGGCTTCTACAGCTGAAAATCTTGTACAGGCTGAAATATTCTACATTCTACAGCTGAAAATCTTGTACAGGCTGAAAATATTCTACATTCTACAGCTGAAAATCTTGTACAGGCTTCTACAGCTGAAAATCTTGTACAGGCTGAAATTATCTACATTCTACAGCTGAAAATCTTGTACAGGCTGAAAATATTCTACAGCTGAAAATCTTGTACAGGCTGAAATATACTACATTCTACAGCTGAAAATCTTGTACAGGCTGAAAATATTCTACAGCTGAAAATCTTGTACAGGCTTCTACAGCTGAAAATCTTGTACAGGCTGAAATATTCTACATTCTACAGCTGAAAATCTTGTACAGGCTGAAAATATTCTACATTCTACAGCTGTAAATCTTGTACAGGCTTCTACAGCTGAAAATCTTGTACAGGCTGAAAATATTCTACATTCTACAGCTGTAAATCTTGTACAGGCTTCTACAGCTGAAAATCTTGTACAGGCTGAAATATTCTTCATTCTACAGCTGAAAATCTTGTACAGGCTGAAAATATTCTACATTCTACAGCTGAAAATCTTGTACAGGCTTCTACAGCTGAAAATCTTGTACAGGCTGAAATATTCTACATTCTACAGCTGAAAATCTTGTACAGGCTGAAAATATTCTACATTCTACAGATGAAAATACATTAATTATGTATAGTACATGTATAATACATACTACATAAAATAAATAAAATAAAAAACAAATTATTATTATTATTATTGTTATTATTATTAAAATTAATATAATTATACTACATACTACAAAATATTTTCTAACGTCTTATTTAATAATTTAATTTTTTGGTCCATTATTTGGAGAGCCATGAACACTACATTTGTAGCATAATATACTGGGTTTCTGTTGAAATCTTCTTTAAACGATACTTTCATTATGTTTATAAAAATTGTTGATAAATGCTTGCCACGTTCCTCGAAGGTATTGCTGTTCATGTTGCTAAAAAATATTGGTTCGTTTCTAAATTCGAAATGTTTTTCAACAGCGCGTAATAAGTTCATTATTTCATTTTTAATGATTTCTTTAACTTTATCAGACATTAGGTAGTCGGGCAAGTTGTCTACCGACTTCGTAGCCTCAAAGATACTCTTGTAATTTTCTTACCTGTATTCCTTGACATACATATTTGACAACAACACATCCTCATGTATATCATTTTTTAGGATAACCTTTTTGAGGTGGGGCAGATCCCACAATATGGGGAATTTTCCCCTTACACTTTTGCACGGCATGAAATTTGCCAAGCAGTGGTCGGATCCAACTGCCAACAGTTCACTTGACAAGCCCCCACTCTCAACCTCCCTCAATACTAAATCGAGTCCTTCCTTGACCGCATTCCTGCCTAGTGCAGATGTTTTGGAAACGGGAAAAATGTGGAAATACAAATAATGAATTTCATTCCCGTTAATTGGGATTGCAGCGACTGCAAGAATTTTCCATTTATGTACCGGTCCTTTTTTGCATATTGGTACCACGGCATGTGATACTCATCCATGTAAATGGAAAATTCTGAGTCGCTTAGGTTCTGTAAATTTACAGTCATGTTAATGCGTCCATTCATTATGTTTCCTTGCATTTTCAGTTCTTCCAATGCGTCCGTTACCAGATTTTCGGTGGCCTGTACCTTTGTGCAATTCATTGCTCGCTTGAAGGCGACCAATATCGTTGACCAGATCATCGTTACCGACGATACCTGGAGGAAGAAAAGTCTGATTCACCTGCTCCAATGTAATTGCCACAATCTACTCACCTTCAGTGTCGTCGTCGTCAACATCCATAGGCAATGTACTAACCAGCCGGTCCAGCGGCCCACACGGCAGATGTTCCTCTGCCTCTGTGTCCTGATACGGCTCGAACAAATTGAGTTCATTTATGTCCTCATCGAAACACGACAATTGCGACGGCTCCACCAGATTGAGTTCATTTATGTCCTCATCGAAACACGACAATTGCGACGGCTCGAACATATCTTCCTCTATGTCCTGATACGGCTCGAACAGATTGAGTTCCTTTATGTCCTCATCGAAACACGACAATTTATGCATTTCTGAATCTATCTTTTTATCCATCTTGGCGCGGTTCTTGGGTTACTTTTATTAACTTATTTCACTCTTTTCTCTATTTTTGTTTTTTATACATGTTAAAATCAGGAAACTAGACGCGGAATTATGTGATATTTATCGGTCCGTATCGTATAGCAACAAAATATCTGTAAACGTTCTTCCTTCTTGATCGTCGTATTCGAAAAAATGTGTGTTGGCATTTGGTATTTCTTATAATACTAACGATGAGTAAATACCAAAACCAAACATGCCCCGTTATTTAAAACATAAATAAAGAACACAAAATAAGACAAAGATGTACATTAATTTGGGAGGTGTAATAATTGACGGGGTGGACAGTGCCCTTGTTAATGTATTATGCGGGATATACTGGGACCATCTGCAAGGCCGGAAAGTGCAAAGCCCGAAAGCACAGGAAATTGCCAACATGACGTTGTCGTTCGGTGGAGCCCAAGTTTGCGACATAAGTGCAGCAGGAGTGATTCATTTGTACTTTTTTTTCTGGACCATCAACGTAAGGGTAAGTAAATTAGTTACATTTATATTATATTCTTCTAATAATGTACTCCATTCAGCGGGTACGACGCACGCGAAGTATGCTTAGCCTGTTACTCCGGTGCAGAATATTTCTGTTCTGATGATATCTCAGGATATTGAGGATATTGACAACAATATGAACGGTGATACGGAGGAGTCGGCCACAACTCAGGATATTGAGGATATTGACAATATGCACGGTGATACGGAGGAGTCGGCCACAACTCAGGATATTGAGGATATCGACAACAATATGAACGGTCATACGGAGGAGTCGGCCACAACTCACGATATTGAGGATATTGACAATATGCACGGTGATACGGAGGAGTCGGCCACAACTCAGGATATTGAGGATATTGACAACAATATGCACGGTCATACGGAGGAGTCGGCCACAACTCACGATATTGAGAAGAATATTAACAACATTTCTGACAATATTCACAATATTTCTGATTATACAGTCAATGATATGGAGTGTACTATTTCTGATGAAATATATGATTCGTCTGAGCCAGTGCACCACGTGGAGGAGAAGCAGGAGCAGGAGGTTCGGGAGGATCCGGACTTAAGTAAGTAAATAAGTAAAATTTTAAAAAAATACATATAATAACTTCTTAATTCTCCAGACATGTTTACTGAAGACATTCTTAGTACTGAAAGTGGAAAGGACAATGTTCAGGCCAGCCGTAAACAATTTCCGCGCACTGTGCCAACTCCGTGCGCCCCGGTCCCAACTCGCTCTCGCGCGCTCGGAGGGGCGCTCGGATCCACAATCCACGATCCACACGGCGCTCACGGCAGAAAAAGCACCATAAGGCATAGAGTTAAGCAGTTACGATTTCACCCCCGCTTCAGACGGCCGATCTACCGCGCGACCGTCCAACCAAATACACACACATAATTATATATATACCACGAAACATAACGGTTTTCATTTCTTATAACGGCTACATCAATTGCGTTGTGGGAGAGTTGAGCTTCGATCCGCCCCACTACAAACATTGGTCCTTCGAGCCGGATCTTCGCCTTCCCCATAAGGAGAAGCTCACCCCAGCCAGCATCGGCGGATCGCTCCAAGTTCAAGATAAGTACTCTTCGATTGTGCCTAACAACAGTGCAGTGATTTTGTGCGAGTTTTCCATCCCAGTCCGAGTTCCCGTGGCATATGTACATATGTATTTATTTCTCGCTCTAGCTCCAAATTAAACCATACTTCGTTCTGCCAACGGTTGTGGCTTCCTACTTCTCCAAAGGTTTAATTTGATCCGAGCTAACTCCTGCGTTCAGCTTCCGATCCAGTGTAAATAATATTCATACCTCTCCAGCTACCAGCTGACCTTTCGTTGCTAACATACATACATACATATATGTATGTACACATCGCAGCGCAATCCAAGCGGCTGGCAACAAACATAAAGGCATATTCTTGCAATTAATTTTGTGGTTTATTCCGTGCATGCTCAACGTTCCATAGTTTGTCGGTTTTATAAGGAAATAAAATAACAAATCACTGCGCCTCCTTATTTAACTAATTATACTACCAACAAAATATCGATCCATTCATACTGCACATATGTACATCTGTATGTATTTATCTTACATATCTAAACGTACGCATTTTAAATAAGCATATTCTTGCACTTCTATATAATATACATATTGTATATAAAACGGTTATCCACCGTTTTACCCGTTGCTTGACATCTCTTCAACCCAAGCCGCGGTACATAGCACTTACAGCCATACATACACACATACAAGCAGCAGCAGCGGTGCATTCTTTTCGTTTTTCTTTTCGCTTTCGCTTCTCCACCATTTGCCTGCGTTGTAGTTGTTGGGAGAATATTTTTCGGTGCCGCGCTTGACCGTAACGGAACGCCAAGTGACGCGCTACCCTGCATTTCGAGAGTATATTGTTTTCAACCGTAGTTCAATCGTAGTATTTATATCTATATATTCCGGCCACGGTGTACTATTTCCATAATTTAAATACTCGCAATAAATTCAACCAAAACCACATATCCACGGTTCGTAGGTCTGAACTTCCACGTCGCCATTTCCGCTCACCTACCTTTGCGACTCTACTACGCGTTATCGCAGATCCATCAGCAAACATGCCCACTGTTGAGAAGAAATCTCGCAAGAAGTTTAAGCGGGTGAGTTCGCTGAGTTTGACACATCCACCCAGCTCCAACGGCTCAGTCACTACGCCCACATCTTCCCGTCCGGCCCCAGCTGAGCGAGGTCCGACCACGTCCAGGGTTCACGCACCACATGCCTTCGATGATTTGTTGCTCCCCTCGGGAGTCCCTCGCACAGCTCCTAGCAGTATGGCCGCCAGTTCCGCACAGTCTAAGTTTGCCTTCGCTGTAAGCAGACTGACACGCTTCGCCCAGAGGCTCAGCGCTCCAGATGCTAGCACACCAACCCGCTCGCTCTCCCAAGTCCATCGAGAACAACTCTGAAGCCTGTGGGCAAAGGTGGACGCGGAGTTCGCGGCCTGTTCGGTGACGATGGCGGAAGAGGATCCAGAGGGTGTAGCTGATGTCCAAGAGATGTACGATGACTGCTACGCGGTCTACGCGCAATGCCTGGCCGAACTGAACGATCAGCTCGAGCCCCCGACTGTCCCTCACACGCCGCAATTGGCCGTTCAAGTGCCGACTTCCGGCGGTTGCCGCCTCCCTCCATGTGACACTGAAGTTTCAGTGGGGACTACCAGCAGTGGCCCACGTTCCGAGACCTGTTCACCGCCATCTACATAGAAAACCCAAGGTTGGCTCCAGTGGAAAAACTGTTCCACCTCAACAAAAAGACCAGCGGTGAAGCCCACGACATAGTGGCACAGGATCCACTTACGAACGAGGGTTTCGCGTCCGCATGGAACGCCCTCCGTGAGCGTTTCCAAAACAAGAGGCTGATACTCAAGGCCCAGCTGAAGATCCTTTTCAGTCTGCCCCAAATCCGTACCGAGTCAGCAGCAGCGCTAAAAAAGCTCCAGAGGGCCGTCCACAAGTGCCTCACGACACTCACCCATTCCGAGGTCTCCACAGACAGCGTTTTCGCTGACGGAGTTTTAGTGTACCTCATTTCCGCTAAGCTGCCAAAGACGACCTTAAAGCTTTGGGAGCAATCCGTGACGCACAAGTCCGAAATTCCCACCTGGCACGCCATGGACAAGTTCCTGGCGGAGCGGTACCATTCTTTCTCGCTTTGTCTCTCTATAACACACAGGTTTCATGGTCGGTTTTGCTAATTGCAAAATATGAGTTCAAGGATCTCAGAACCCATTAGAGCTAGAGCAACCAAATTTGGTATCCACACTCCTGTGATATCGGACCTTGACCGTTTTGTGTCAAAATTTCGCCACACCCCCTTCCGCCCCCGCAAAGGACGAAAATTTGTGGCATCCACAAATCTCAGAGACTATTAAGGCTAGAGTAACCAAATTTGGTATCTGCACTTCTGTTAGATCTCACTATAAAAGGTATATCTCAGAATTTCGCCCCACCCCCTTCCGCCCCCACAAAAGACGAAAATCTGTTGCATTTACAATATTTCACATTCGAGAAAATTAAAAACGCAGAATCATAGATAACGACCATATCTATCAGATTGCTGAATCTGGTTTAGATCAGATAATTTTTATAGCCAAAAGGAACAAATCAATTTGCAGTGGCTACGCAGCGCCCGACGTCACGCTCAGACTGATTTTCTGTAGAGGCGTCTGCCGGAGGAGAGCCATACTGACTTAGTATCGGGTATAACTGTAGAGTTGCGGTGTCCGCAGCAACTCACAACGTTCCCCCTCGTCTATGATTCTGCGTTTTTAGTTTAGTTTTTTTTTTAGTTTTGCCGCATGGTTTGCATAAATTTCCATTTGGATTTCCATTGCCATTGCCATTGACTGCCTCGTTAGCTAGCCCCTTAGACCCATCAACTTTTGATTGATTTGATCCGATACGCTACGCTCCTTAGCTTAGCTAAAGACTAATTTATAAAACAAAAGATATACAAAAAGGGTAATAAAAGAGTAACGAACAATATTAGGAACCATTAACCATATTATGTGCGTAAACATCACACAAATTTTGAACCGAATCATATCAACAGAAAACAGAAAAACAATTAAAGATAATAAAACTATTATAACGAAAAGAAAAAGAAATGAAAATTCAAGAATGCATAAATCTAACATTTGCAATTACAAAATATTTACTCTGGTACAAAATGGTACATACAGTAAAGATATTCGTTTATACAATATTAACTGTCTATATAACCATTATATACTACTTACTTACTGACAACAAATTATTAAGGGTTTTGTTCAATTTCATTATTCGTATGTTAATAAAAACAATTTCAGACTAACTTAAACTTACAGTCTGCTCTGAATACGGGTTAAATGCTAGTGCTGTGCTAGTTGATTATTACTCGTACAATAAATACTATAGCTTAGAGCCATCCTGCGTCCCTGGTCACCGCTGGATCAAGCCTTCAGAACAACAAAATCAATCAAACAACAACAATCAATTCAAAAATCAATCAAACAACAAACAAAAATTGAACACTACAGCTAAAAATCTTGTACAGGCTTCTACAGCTGAAAATCTTGTACAGGCTGAAATATTCTACATTCTACAGCTGAAAATCTTGTACAGGCTGAAAATATTCTACATTCTACAGCTGAAAATCTTGTACAGGCTTCTACAGCTGAAAATCTTGTACAGGCTGAAATTATCTACATTCTACAGCTGAAAATCTTGTACAGGCTGAAAATATTCTACATTCTACAGCTGTAAATCTTGTACAGGCTTCTACAGCTGAAAATCTTGTACAGGCTGAAATATTCTTCATTCTACAGCTGAAAATCTTGTACAGGCTGAAAATATTCTACATTCTACAGCTGAAAATCTTGTACAGGCTTCTACAGCTGAAAATCTTGTACAGGCTGAAATATTCTACATTCTACAGCTGAAAATCTTGTACAGGCTGAAAATATTCTACATTCTACAGATGAAAATACATTAATTATGTATAGTACATGTATAATACATACTACATAAAATAAATAAAATAAAAAACAAATTATTATTATTATTATTGTTATTATTATTAAAATTAATATAATTATACTACATACTACAAAATATTTTCTAACGTCTTATTTAATAATTTAATTTTTTGGTCCATTATTTGGAGAGCCATGAACACTACATTTGTAGCATAATATACTGGGTTTCTGTTGAAATCTTCTTTAAACGATACTTTCATTATGTTTATAAAAATTGTTGATAAATGCTTGCCACGTTCCTCGAAGGTATTGCTGTTCATGTTGCTAAAAAATATTGGTTCGTTTCTAAATTCGAAATGTTTTTCAACAGCGCGTAATAAGTTCATTATTTCATTTTTAATGATTTCTTTAACTTTATCAGACATTAGGTAGTCGGGCAAGTTGTCTACCGACTTCGTAGCCTCAAAGATACTCTTGTAATTTTCTTACCTGTATTCCTTGACATACATATTTGACAACAACACATCCTCATGTATATCATTTTTTAGGATAACCTTTTTGAGGTGGGGCAGATCCCACAATATGGGGAATTTTCCCCTTACACTTTTGCACGGCATGAAATTTGCCAAGCAGTGGTCGGATCCAACTGCCAACAGTTCACTTGACAAGCCCCCACTCTCAACCTCCCTCAATACTAAATCGAGTCCTTCCTTGACCGCATTCCTGCCTAGTGCAGATGTTTTGGAAACGGGAAAAATGTGGAAATACAAATAATGAATTTCATTCCCGTTAATTGGGATTGCAGCGACTGCAAGAATTTTCCATTTATGTACCGGTCCTTTTTTGCATATTGGTACCACGGCATGTGATACTCATCCATGTAAATGGAAAATTCTGAGTCGCTTAGGTTCTGTAAATTTACAGTCATGTTAATGCGTCCATTCATTATGTTTCCTTGCATTTTCAGTTCTTCCAATGCGTCCGTTACCAGATTTTCGGTGGCCTGTACCTTTGTGCAATTCATTGCTCGCTTGAAGGCGACCAATATCGTTGACCAGATCATCGTTACCGACGATACCTGGAGGAAGAAAAGTCTGATTCACCTGCTCCAATGTAATTGCCACAATCTACTCACCTTCAGTGTCGTCGTCGTCAACATCCATAGGCAATGTACTAACCAGCCGGTCCAGCGGCCCACACGGCAGATGTTCCTCTGCCTCTGTGTCCTGATACGGCTCGAACAAATTGAGTTCATTTATGTCCTCATCGAAACACGACAATTGCGACGGCTCCACCAGATTGAGTTCATTTATGTCCTCATCGAAACACGACAATTGCGACGGCTCGAACATATCTTCCTCTATGTCCTGATACGGCTCGAACAGATTGAGTTCCTTTATGTCCTCATCGAAACACGACAATTTATGCATTTCTGAATCTATCTTTTTATCCATCTTGGCGCGGTTCTTGGGTTACTTTTATTAACTTATTTCACTCTTTTCTCTATTTTTGTTTTTTATACATGTTAAAATCAGGAAACTAGACGCGGAATTATGTGATATTTATCGGTCCGTATCGTATAGCAACAAAATATCTGTAAACGTTCTTCCTTCTTGATCGTCGTATTCGAAAAAATGTGTGTTGGCATTTGGTATTTCTTATAATACTAACGATGAGTAAATACCAAAACCATACATGCCCCGTTATTTAAAACATAAATAAAGAACACAAAATAAGACAAAGATGTACATTAATTTGGGAGGTGTAATAATTGACGGGGTGGACAGTGCCCTTGTTAATGTATTATGCGGGATATACTGGGACCATCTGCAAGGCCGGAAAGTGCAAAGCCCGAAAGCACAGGAAATTGCCAACATGACGTTGTCGTTCGGTGGAGCCCAAGTTTGCGACATAAGTGCAGCAGGAGTGATTCATTTGTACTTTTTTTTCTGGACCATCAACGTAAGGGTAAGTAAATTAGTTACATTTATATTATATTCTTCTAATAATGTACTCCATTCAGCGGGTACGACGCACGCGAAGTATGCTTAGCCTGTTACTCCGGTGCAGAATATTTCTGTTCTGATGATATCTCAGGGTATTGAGGATATTGACAACAATATGAACGGTGATACGGAGGAGTCGGCCACAACTCAGGATATTGAGGATATTGACAATATGCACGGTGATACGGAGGAGTCGGCCACAACTCAGGATATTGAGGGTATCGACAACAATATGAACGGTCATACGGAGGAGTCGGCCACAACTCACGATATTGAGGATATTGACAATATGCACGGTGATACGGAGGAGTCGGCCACAACTCAGGATATTGAGGATATTGACAACAATATGCACGGTCATACGGAGGAGTCGGCCACAACTCACGATATTGAGAAGAATATTAACAACATTTCTGACAATATACACAATATTTCTGATTATACAGTCAATGATATGGAGTGTACTATTTCTGATGAAATATATGATTCGTCTGAGCCAGTGCACCACGTGGAGGAGAAGCAGGAGCAGGAGGTTCGGGAGGATCCGGACTTAAGTAAGTAAATAAGTAAAATTTTAAAAAAATACATATAATAACTTCTTAATTCTCCAGACATGTTTACTGAAGACATTCTTAGTACTGAAAGTGGAAAGGACAATGTTCAGGCCAGCCGTAAACAATTTCCGCGCACTGTGCCAACTCCGTGCGCCCCGGTCCCACCTCGCTCTCGCGCGCTCGGAGGGGCGCTTGGATCCACAATCCACGATCCACACTGCGCTCACGGCAGAAAAAGCACCATAAGGCATAGAGTTAAGCAGTTACGATTTCACCCCCGCTTCAGACGGCCGATCTACCGCGCGACCGTCCAACCAAATACACACACATAATTATATATATACCACGAAACATAACGGTTTTCATTTCTTATAACGGCTACATCAATTGCGTTGTGGGAGAGTTGAGCTTCGATCCGCCCCACTACAAACATTGGTCCTTCGAGCCGGATCTTCGCCTTCCCCATAAGGAGAAGCTCACCCCAGCCAGCATCGGCGGATCGCTCCAAGTTCAAGATAAGTACTCTTCGATTGTGCCTAACAACAGTGCAGTGATTTTGTGCGAGTTTTCCATCCCAGTCCGAGTTCCCGTGGCATATGTACATATGTATTTATTTCTCGCTCTAGCTCCAAATTAAACCATACTTCGTTCTGCCAACGGTTGTGGCTTCCTACTTCTCCAAAGGTTTAATTTGATCCGAGCTAACTCCTGCGTTCAGCTTCCGATCCAGTGTAAATAATATTCATACCTCTCCAGCTACCAGCTGACCTTTCGTTGCTAACATACATACATGTATGTACACATCGCAGCGCAATCCAAGCGGCTGGCAACAAACATAAAGGCATATTCTTGCAATTAATTTTGTGGTTTATTCCGTGCATGCTCAACGTTCCATAGTTTGTCGGTTTTATAAGGAAATAAAATAACAAATCACTGCGCCTCCTTATTTAACTAATTATACTACCAACAAAATATCGATCCATTCATACTGCACATATGTACATATGTATGTATTTATCTTACATATCTATACGTACGCATTTTAAATAAGCATATTCTTGCACTTCTATATAATATACATATTGTATATAAAACGGTTATCCACCGTTTTACCCGTTGTTTGACATCTCTTCAACCCAAGCCGCGGTACATAGCACTTACAGCCATACATACACACATACAAGCAGCAGCAGCGGTGCATTCTTTTCGTTTTTCTTTTCGCTTTCGCTTCTCCACCATTTGCCTGCGTTGTAGTTGTTGGGAGAATATTTTTCGGTGCCGCGCTTGACCGTAACGGAACGCCAAGTGACGCGCTACCCTGCATTTCGAGAGTATATTGTTTTCAACCGTAGTTCAATCGTAGTATTTATATCTATATATTCCGGCCACGGTGTACTATTTCCATAATTTAAATACTCGCAATAAATTCAACCAAAACCACATATCCACGGTTCGTAGGTCTGAACTTCCACGTCGCCATTTCCGCTCACCTACCTTTGCGACTCTACTACGCGTTATCGCAGATCCATCAGCAAACATGCCCACTGTTGAGAAGAAATCTCGCAAGAAGTTTAAGCGGGTGAGTTCGCTGAGTTTGACACATCCACCCAGCTCCAACGGCTCAGTCACTACGCCCACATCTTCCCGTCCGGCCCCAGCTGAGCGAGGTCCGACCACGTCCAGGGTTCACGCACCACATGCCTTCGAGGATTTGTTGCTCCCCTCGGGAGTCCCTCGCACAGCTCCTAGCAGTATGGCCGCCAGTTCCGCACAGTCTAAGTTTGCCTTCGCTGTAAGCAGACTGACACGCTTCGACCAGAAGCTCAGCGCTCCAGATGCTAGCACACCAACCCGCTCGCTCTCCCAAGTCCATCGAGAACAACTCTGAAGCCTGTGGGCAAAGGTGGACGCGGAGTTCGCGGCCTGTTCGGTGACGATGGCGGAAGAGGATCCAGAGGGTGTAGCTGATGTCCAAGAGATGTACGATGACTGCTACGCGGTCTACGCGCAATGCCTGGCCGAACTGAACGATCAGCTCGAGCCCCGACTGTCCCTCACACGCCGCAATTGGCCGTTCAAGTGCCGACTTCCGGCGGTTGCCGCCTCCCTCCATGTGACACTGAAGTTTTCAGTGGGGACTACCAGCAGTGGCCCACGTTCCGAGACCTGTTCACCGCCATCTACATAGAAAACCCAAGGTTGGCTCCAGTGGAAAAACTGTTCCACCTCAACAAAAAGACCAGCGGTGAAGCCCACGACATAGTGGCACAGGATCCACTTACGAACGAGGGTTTCGCGTCCGCATGGAACGCCCTCCGTGAGCGTTTCCAAAACAAGAGGCTGATACTCAAGGCCCAGCTGAAGATCCTTTTCAGTCTGCCCCAAATCCGTACCGAGTCAGCAGCAGCGCTAAAAAAGCTCCAGAGGGCCGTCCACAAGTGCCTCACGACACTCACCCATTCCGAGGTCTCCACAGACAGCGTTTTCGCTGACGGAGTTTTAGTGTACCTCATTTCCGCTAAGCTGCCAAAGACGACCTTAAAGCTTTGGGAGCAATCCGTGACGCACAAGTCCGAAATTCCCACCTGGCACGCCATGGACAAGTTCCTGGCGGAGCGGTACCTGTCTCTCGACGTGACCGAGGACGACCATCCAGGCCGCCTCCTTATCCTAGGAGTGCCCACTCGTTCCAGACCACAGTGAATCAAACGAGGAGCACGTGTGATCTCTGCTCCAAAGAGTATCATCCAATCCGGTTATGCCCTTACTTCCTTCAAATGCCCGCTGGCGCTCGCTCCGACTACATTAAGCAAAAGCAGCTTTGTTTGAACTGCTTTGCAAGGGGCCACCAGATACGAGCATGCCAAAGCGCCCACAATTGCATAATTTGTGGAGACCGGCACCATACGCTTCTGCACCGTAGCAATCCAGCAAACTCCAGCGAGGCGATTTCCACAACGGCACAAAATTCCTCAGCGTGGCCCGAGCTACATCTACGAGTACCAAGCGTACAAAATCCAAGTTCGTCCGAAGCCCAGCCAAACGTTCAGTCATATTTCGCCTCCGGCACGAGTGCTGTCCTCCTAGGCACGGCCATCGTTAATATTTGCCACCTGGGAAAAACTTTCCACGCCCGCGCTCTGATCGACTCTGGCTCAGAGGCGACGTTCATTACAGAACGTCTTGTGGACATGATCAAATTGCCATTCCAACGTATCCAGGCACAGGTCTCCGGCCTAAATAATGCCGTATCCGTTCAGTCAAAGATGCAGTTTTTCCATCCGTTCTCCGACTAAGCCGGGCTTACAACTAAATGCCACAGCCTACGTTATTCCGGAATTGGCCGCGAATATTCCATCGCATCCGATCTCGCAAGGGTTCTTGAGAGACCTGCCGAACCTCTCATGGGCGGATCCGACCTTCTATGAGAGTTCACAAATAGTTCCGTCCATTCAGTTAAGTGGCTCACTGACCAACATCTGTGGCTCTCTCCTCGGGCAGGAGACCATTTTCGGCTGGGTACTCACAGGTCCAGTGCCTCAGGTGATGAATCAAATCTCATCGTTCTCGAGTCAAATTTCCAGACGACCTATCACACTGGTAGAAGACTCGGGGTCTTTTTACGACAGCAATTTCCTTCCAGCTCCCTCCGCAGAAGTTCTCGAACGGTCTCCTGACCGACGGAAATATTTCCAAAATATGCACTGTATGAAAGCTCTACGCTCCGGTCCGAATTCAAGCCTGAACTCGAAGGTGAATCCGTCCTTAGATCAACATAGCCTCACCAGACTATGTAACCGGGCGGCAATTTCCAATGCCTTAAATGTGCCTCTCACCCGTTCCAAGATCGTTAATAATGTGGCTTCGACGCCTTTATTTCAATTTAGTTCTCCGCACCCAGATATGGCCCCACGTCCCCGCGCCAACTGCACCAGGGAGAACCGACGTGCTCGGGAAATTGGCTCCTACCGTTGCCGAATCTGCCAAGGAGTCCATCCGCTACGGACCTACCACCAATTTCTTCTCCTGAGCCCCGAAGAGAAACTCCGAGCTGTCCTTATCAACCAGTATTGCGGGAACTGCCTGGCTCACCAACACTCCGGCAAAAACAACCACACGCTACTCCACGTACCCACGTCTCGTCGTCCGGCCCGCTCAGCCTCGGGAGCATCGTCGCCATCTAAATCGAACCATGCAAAATGCCGCCCTCGTCGTCCAGCCCGCTCAGCCGCGACTGTACCGTCGCCATCTACATCGGCTCACGACGAACGACACACTCGTCTCCCCGCGAGCCGCCCCGTCGTAGGACCCACGGCGCCTTCCACAGATTCCTCAAGAGCAACCCCCGTTTTGCGCATCCTCACGCCTATCCGACCGTGGAGCGACACTGAGTCGACGTCCTTGTCAAGTCCAGAGCGCCTGTTTTGGGATGAATCGGGTCCGGGGCGTACACCCAGCCATAGGCCACCCCATTATACTTTGCAATCCTGCAAGGGGGGGGGGGGGTGGAGGATGTTCAGGCCAGCCGTAAACAATTTCCGCGCACTGTGCCAACTCCGTGCGCCCCGGTCCCAACTCGCTCTCGCGCGCTCGGAGGGGCGCTCGGATCCACAATCCACGATCCAAACGGCGCTCACGGCAGAAAAAGCACCATAAGGCATAGAGTTAAGCAGTTACGATTTCACCCCCGCTTCAGACGGTCGATCTACCGCGCGACCGTCCAACCAAATACACACACATAATTATATATATACCACTAAACATAACGGTTTTCATTTCTTATGACGGCTACATCAATTGCGTTGTGGGAGAGTTGAGCTTCGATCCGCCCCACTACAAACACTACGAACCGTGGATATGTGGTTTTGGTGGAATTTATTGCGAGTATTTAAATTATGGAAATAGTACACCGTGGCCGGAATATATAGATATAAATACTACGATTGAAGTACGGTTGAAAACAATATACTCTCGAAATGCAGGGTAGCGCGTCACTTGGCGTTCCGTTACAGTCAAGCGCGGCACCGAAAAATATTCTCCCAACAACTACAACGCAGGCAAACGGTGGAGAAGCGAAAGCGAAAAGAAAAACGAAAAGAATGCACCGCTGCTGCTGCTTGTATGTGTGTATGTATGGCTGTAAGTGCTATGTACCGCGGCTTTTTCAACTCCCCCCCCCCCCCCACCCGACCCCCCCACCCACCTTGCTGCGGGCCTAGTCGAGGTTACAAGTATTTCGTTGCTGCAGATTATATGTTTGTAAATTATTGTGCCATCAAATGTACTATTGTGTTTGAGTGTCGTTTAAAGTTGAATTGTAAAACAAACAAAAATGTACATAAATTAAATTAAGACATATACTGCCCATTATTAATAAAGCAACGCGCTTGGTTGCTGGCGGCTCACACCCCAGCCTCTCAGCCCCTCCCCTGTGGAGCACTGTGAGCCCTCAACCCAAAGCGGGTATATATTGAAAAAAATATAATTTGGCTTGACAAAAACTCCACTCGCGTCGGTCGAAAAATTTATTACCAAATCCAACCAAAGCCAATCCAGCGCAGCTATGCCACGCGGATCCACTGCCAGAAGAGGACGACGACGACGAGGACCACACGGCGTCACAGCCAGGGATCGCCCCAAATCAGCCATTTCCACTGCCAGCTCCGACAGCGCCGCCGACGGCAAAGCCAGCGCCGACAGCGCGGCCACCGGCACCGTGGCAAACGCAGCGATACTGAGACGCCAATCCACCGACTCCGCCACCTGGTTGGAGGCACATCCTCCAATTCCTGGACCGGCACCAGCCACCATTACCGGGTATGTGAGGACCACAAATGCCGACACCACCATCACGGCCACTCCGGCCACAAGCCCCATCCCCGACCTGCCCTGCCCCAACAGCTGGGCGGCCATTCCCAATCTCACCAGCCAGGAGCAGTTCCAGATCGGCGACTGGGTGGAGGCGGTCCATACCCAGGAACGCCAGCAGCAGCAGCAGCAGACCATCAGCAGCAGCAGCGGTAGTCGCCGGCTTGAGGCATTGGCGGCGTCGGCAGCGGCAGCGGCGTCAGCCAAAGCACCGCAATGTCAAGCCAAGCCAAGACAAGCGGTACCAAGCGCGCCAATAATTCCGCTTCCCACACTCCAACACACACAGACCCGTATCGATGCACCGTATGCCGATGCATCGCGTGGAGAGAGCCGGAAACAGCAAGGAGCGAGAGAGGGCGCAAAGAGAGAGCGGGTAACGACCTCGTACCAGCGACAGTACGAGAGGGCACTCGAGCAGCCTCTGCACGAACAGCAGCCAACAAAAGATTCGTGTTCGAGCTCGAACCACAGCCATGGCACAAACCCCGCTCGATCGGCCACAGCAGCGGTTCCAAATGCAATGCACACAGCCAATACCACAACCACAACCACAAATACAATGATGACATACATCAGCACACAAACAGCGACATCAAACACAAAAACGACAACTACAATTACGTCGACATAAGGAACCGCCATAAGGAACAGCAAGAGGGAATGCTTCCTTAAGCTGTGTGATGCCGCCGAAGAGGACCCCTGGGGAGGCGCGTACAGGATGGTGGTGAAGAGGCTGAACGCGGGCAGTAAGGTTAGGTTAGGTTAAGGCGGTAGCCGGGAGGGGGGCGGATAAGAGCCTCCCGCCCCCAAGCTCACTTGGACCTATAAAAGGTCCGTTGTGTTGCCGCATGGGCATGTGCCCCTTCGCGTTGCCCGAACCGTGAGAGCATACTACTGCAGGTTAAGGGCAGTCCCATCCGGTGGCTTGGATGTATTTGGACAAGGTCCCTGGTTTGATTACGGACAGGTCCGAAATGTCCGTGAGGAAAGCGGCCCCGAGAATACGAAGACGACGATTTCCAAGGGCTGGGCAGTGGCAGAAGAAGTGGGGGACCGATTCCTCCTCCTCCTCGTCGCGACAACTCCTGCAGAAGTCGTTATGAGGGATTGACAGTCTAGACGCGTGAGTGCCGATCTGCCAGTGTCCCGTAATGGCTCTAGTAACTGCAGAGCACTGTGCTCTGCTGAGTTTATACAGCTCTGCTGAGCGCTTCTTCGATCGATATGGCCATATCAATCTTGAGACTTTACAGGAAACGGTTTGCTGCCATCTCCTATTGGCATTTTGCTCGAAAACGCGGGCAGTAAAGCTCCAACAGATCCAGAGGCACTGGAGGGTGCACTGTTTCCTCGAGGACGGCAGATCCCTAGCTCCCTGCGGTTCGAGCATAGCCCGAGCGACATCTGCGAGGTTACGGAAGCCGAGGTGTTGCAGGCAGGCAGAAACCTGATACCTAGGAAGGCTCCGGGTCCGGATGCGATCCCCAACAGCGCGTTGAAGCTGGCACTTCTTCTACTCCCGAGGGAAGTTGCGGGCCTTTTCAACAAATGCCTCCAGGAGGGGACGTTCCCCGAGAGGTGGAAAAGGCAACGGCTGCTACTATTAACCAAGCCGGGCAAGCCGCCAGGGGTGGCCTCTTCCTACAGGCCTTCTGAAGCCTCTGCCTTCTGGACTCCATGGGAAAAGTCTTCGAAAGGGTGATCGGTGCGAGGCTGAGCGCAGCCATCGAAGCAGCAGGCGGTCTCTCCCAGAACCAATACGGGTTCAGGAAAGGGATGTCGACGCTGGACGCCATCTTGAGGGTCGTACAAACGGCGGAGGAAGCCATTGCTGGGACTAGGTGGAGAGGCGGAACCAAGTCATATTGTCTGGTGGTGACACTGGACATAAGGAACGCCTTTAACTCGGCCGACTGGACCCGGACGCTGGAGGCACTTCAACATCCCGGGCTACCTACTGAATATAGCGCGCAGCTATTTCAGCAATAGGGTGCTGACAATGGACACATGTCAGGGCTCTAGGGCATACGAAGTCTCAGCCGGAGTCCCGCAGGGCTCCGTTTTGGGACCTCTGCTCTGGAACGCCATGTACGACGGGGTCCTACGCCTCCCGATGCCAGCCAACACTAACCTGGTGGGTTTCGCTGACGACGTCGCAATAGTGGCGGTAGCGAAGGAACTTGCCGCAGTGGAGGAGCTTGCCAACGTCGCCATACAAGCCGTCGAGGCGTGGCTAGCCGCCGCGGGGCTGGAACTGGCGGCCCAAAAAACGGAGGCGGTCCTGATATCCAGCCGTAAAGTGGTCGAGACCGCCAGAGTGCAGGTTGGTGGGACCGCGATCGAATCGCAGAGGTCCATCAATTACCTTGGAGTCCTCATTGACACGCGCCTGTCCTTCAAAGAGCATCCATCTGGAATACGTCCACACGAAGGCCGGTGGGACCGCGGGAGCGCTATCCAGGATGCTGCTAAACACCAGAGGGCCAAAGCAGGCAAAGAGGAAACTGCTGACGAGCGTCGTGACGTCGCAGATGCTCTACGCCGCACCGGTGTGGGCAGAAGCCGCGAAGGTGAGGAGCTACATGCGAGGAGTGGAGGCAACGTACAGACTGTGCGCCATTAGGATCGCGTGCTCGTTGCGGACCATCTCAGACAAAGCCGCGTTAGTCATTGCCGGGCAAGTTCCGCTCAGGGAGCTGATAAGGGAGAGGAAGGAGATCCATGATGCCAGGACGGACAGTGCAGCCGAGGTACGCAGAAATTAAGGACGCCGCCAGAAGGACCAGCATAGACAGATGGCAGACTCGATGGGACCACTCACCCAAAGGCCGATGGACCCACACCCTCATCCCAAGCATAGCATGCTGGGTTGAAAGGAAGCACGGCCAGGTGGATTTCTACCTTACCCAGGCACTGAGCGGACATGGCTGCTTCCGCGGCTACCTCAATCGCTTCGGCCACGAGACAGAGGACTGGTGCCCCGAGTGTGGCATAGGCATAGAGGAGGACGCTCGCCACGTCCTCTTCGACTGCCACAGGTTTGACCTCGAGCGTCAGACATTGGAAACAGCAGCAGGGTCTAGGGTCAGCACCGAGACTCTGGCGCCGCTGATGCTGGCAGACCCGAAGGTGTGGGAAGCGGCCGCGGAGTTCGCCTCTAGCGTGATGCGCTTAGGTCCTTGGAGAGAAGGCGGAAGGAGCAGACGGAGTAGGTGTCCACGCCACTGCGAAGCAATGCTTTGCGGCAGTACCGCAGTCCGCGGGGCCCCTAGTCCCAACATACTCTTGTCCGTTAAATTAAGTTAAATATAAATTGTATAGTATATATTATAGAGCAAATAAATAAGTATACGAATATAAAAACGAGGGGGAACGTTGTGAGTTAGTGCGGACACCGCAACTCTACGGTTATACCCGATACTAAGTCAGTATGGCTCTCCTCCGGCAGACGCCGCTAATATTAAACGACACGACAAAGAGTGCGTGCGAGAGAGACAGAAAATCAGTCTGAGCGTGACGTCGGGGGCTGCGTAGCCACTGCAAATTGATTTGTTCCTTTTGGCTACAAAAATGATCCGATCTGATCCAGATTCAGCAATCTGATAGATATGGTCATTATCTATGATTCTGCGTTTTTAGTTTTCTCGAATGTGCAATATTGTGGATGCAACAGATTTTCGTCTTTTGTGTGGGCGGAAGGGGGTGGGGCGAAATTTTGAAATACACGTTTTATAGTAAGATCTAACAGGAGTGCGGATACCAAATTTGGTTACTCTAGCCTTAATAGTCTCTGAGATTTTTGAATATCCCCAGCTTTTCGTCCTTTGCGGGGGCGGAAGGGGGTGTGGCGAAATTTTGAAACAAACTCGTCTCGGTCCGATATATTAGGAGTGTGGATACCAAATTTGGTTGCTCTAGCTTTTGTAGTCTCTGAGATCTAGGCGCTATCGTTTTACTCTAAGCAAAGCCGCCTATGCTACGTGTGTGTTAGAGAGAGACAGGGCGAGAAAAATGAAATTGTTTTCTTGATGCTGGCTATAATAATAATACGATCCAATTCAGATTCCGCAGTCTTAAAGATATGGTCATTCTCTACAACTCTAAGTTTTTGGTTTTATCGTATCTTTAAAAATGTAGATGCCACAGATTTTCGTTTTTTGTGGGGGCGGAAGTGGGCGGGGCGAAGTTTTGAAATATTTTTGTAGCAGTGACATATCACAGATGTCTGGATCCAAAACATCGTTGCTCTAGCTCTTATAGTCTTTGAGCACTAGGCGCTGAAGGGGACAGACGGACGGACGGACGGACGGGTATAAAAAACATCCATTTCACTATGGCGGCCGGACCCGTGTCGCCACAGTAATATGTGTGCCGTGTACTCCTGGCTCCCAGCTGGTGGCCGGACCAGTGCCACTGGTTCTCCAAGAGGGCAGCCACAGCCACAACGACGACGAGGTGCTAATTGCACCTACTTCTGACGACTTCGGATGACGCCAATTTCGATGACCAGGGGGACGACGGGGTCGGCCGGTATGCAACGCAATGTCTTAACAAGCATTGTGTTTTGCTATGCCGGCCGATGCTCCGCTGTTTCTTGTCTTCCCTGTAATTATGGAAAAAGATATAGACATTATTTTAAATTGTTATGTTTATTGTAATATTGTAAACGTAAATCAATTGTACCTGTTTTGTCTCGTCTTTGTTCCAGTGTAGTATCTCTTTTATTACCTGTTTTTCCGTCGTCTTCACTCCAGTCTACTACTTATCTGTATTGTTATTTCTGCAAGTGCTTGTCTCTTTTTATTTAGTGTATTTCCTCTTATTTTCCACGCAAAGCACCTGCATTGTTTACCTTTTCTCTTTATCTATTCCTCAATTGACTACGTGTTGCAACACTGCACTTTCTGAATTTTCGATCTCATTTCTTTAACCCCTTCTTCCCCCCCCCCCCCCAATTGTTATTTTCGTAATTAGTGCGGTTCTCCGACACCCCACTACAAAATTATTACAATCTGTGATAAATCTTCGGCGGCAACGGTGCTGACAATTGATTATCGGTTTCAAATCGACTTTCAAATCAGCACCAGTTGCCGCCACACCACCACTACGGCATAAATTGAGCCAAAAATGCAAGTCTTCGCATAAAACAACTACGCCCCCTATAAACTGCCCGCCCACATGTACATGCTACATTCCTAGTCGTCTGCCCTCAGCAGGCGGCAAGGGTAGTAGAGGGGACTGAAGACCACATACCGCATTACAGCCAACAAAACATCAAGTTGACGAACTCACAGGGGATTGCAAATCAAATTTTAAGTTAGGGAGAATTACAAAGAAGAGACAGCATACTTTTGAGCGTGGCCCCACTTCACTTTCATGACTCACACCACACACACACACACACACTTGACACCAAATGGAAAGTCGTGTCGTGAACGTTGTGGAGTCGAGACGTGTCTGAGGTTTAGTCCCTCCGTCAAAGGGCCGAATATTTTGTCTCTCTCTTTTTCCCTTAAGACATATACTGCCCATTATTAATAAAGCAACGCGCTTGGTTGCTGGCGGCTCACACCCCAGCCTCTCAGCCCCTCCCCTGTGGAGCACTGAGAGCCCTCAACCCAAAGCGGGTATATATTGAAAAAAATATAATTTGGCTTGACAAAAACTCCACTCGCGTCGGTCGAAAAATGTATTACCAAATCCAACCAAAGCCAACCCAGCGCAGCTATGCCACGCGGATCCACTGCCAGAAGAGGACGACGACGACGAGGACCACACGGCGTCACAGCCAGGGATCGCCCAAAATCAGCCATTTCCACTGCCAGCTCCGACAGCGCCGCCGACGGCGAAGCCAGCGCCGACAGCCCAGCCACCGGCACCGTGGCAAACGCAGCGATACTGAGACGCCAATCCACCGACTCCACCACCTGGTTGGAGGCACTTCCTCCAATTCCTAGACCGGCTCCAGCCACCATTACCGGGTATGTGAGGACCTCAAATGCCGACACCACCATCACGGCCACTCCGGCCACAAGCCCCATCCCCGACCTGCCCTGCCCCAACAGCTGGGCGGCCATTCCCAATCTCACCAGCCAGGAGCAGTTCCAGATCGGCGACTGGGTGGAGGCGGCCCATACCCAGGAACGCCAGCAGCAGCAGCAGCAGACCATCAGCAGCAGCAGCGGTAGTCGCAGGCTTGAGGCATTGGCGGCGTCGGCAGCGGCAGCGGCGTCAGCAAAAGCACCGCAATGTCAAGCCAAGCCAAGCCAAGCGGTACCAAGCGCGCCAATAATTCCGCTTCCCACACTCCAACACACACAGACACGTATCGATGCACCGTATGCCGATGCATCGTGTGGAGAGAGCCGGAAACAGCAAGGAGCGAGAGAGGGCGCAAAGAGAGAGCGGGTAACGACCTCGTACCAGCGACAGTACGAGAGGGCACTCGAGCAGCCTCTGCACGAACAGCAGCCAACAAAAGATTCGTGTTCGAGTGCCCGTTCGGGAGCGAGTTCGAACTCGAACGACAGCCATGGCACAAACCCCGCTCGATCGGCCACAGCAGCGCGCTGGAAGGCAAAGGCTTTCAACAGATCCATCCTGAAGGGGCAGAACCGCTATTTTTCCAACGGCCCTCTTGAAAAGGCCTCTTTGAGTGCGGATGACGGCTACTCTGATGGTTCCATCTTTTCCTGGGATGACGCTGTCAATGCGGCCAAGCGGCCACCTTAATGGTGGAAGCGTTTCCTCCTTGATCATGACGAGCGCTCCTAGCTTGATGTTTGGAGACGATGACCGCCACTTGCTCCGCTCCTGAAGAATCGAAAGATACGCCGTGCTCCATTTTCTCCAAAACGCCTGCTTCATTTAACACAGCCGCTGCCATCGACTAAGTAGGTTGACCCGGAGATGCGCCACATCTGGCTCGTCGAATGCAGCTTTCGGGGCTCCATTGAGAAAGTGGTTTGGCGTGAGCACATCTAGATCATCGGGACTTTCTGTAATTGCATAAAGCGGACGGGAATTTAACAAAGCAGAGATTTCACAAGCCAAGGTCTGAATTTCATCAAGAGTAAAAATGTAGGTCCCGACGATGCGATGAAAATGATATTTAGCTGCTTTTACAGCCGCCTCCCACAAACCCCCAAAATGAGGTGAGCGAGGGGAGATGAATTTCCAATCGATTCCACTAGAAACGCAGAGATGTGACACAGCCGACGTATGAGGATCGCTGAGGAACATTTGCCGAAGCTCCAAAAGCTCATTTTTTGCTCCTACAAAATTTGTAGCGTTGTCTGACCAGATGATTCGAGGTTTGGGACGTAGACTTATAAAACGCCTTAATGCTGCCAGAAAGGATTCTGTAGATAGATCCCGAACGACTTCCAAATGAGTTGCTTTGGTGCTAAAGCATACGAAGACAGCGATGTAACATTTGATAGGAGGCCTGCTTCTGACTTCCGACTTGTGATAAAAGGGTCCGCAAAAATCAACGCCCGTTGTGTGGAATGCTGGATTAGTCCTTACGCGATCCGCAGGCAAGTTTCCCATGATATGTTCCCTCAGCACTGGCTTTAAACGAAAGCATCTAACATATTTGCGAATGATTCCCGCAACATATTTGCGTCCACCAATAGGCCAGAATTTTTGCCGAAGCAGTCCGAGCAATCCTGGAGCTCCTGCGTGGAGAAACCTTTCGTGAAAGAAGATAATAATAGAGACAGTGACAGGATGTCCCTTAGGAAGCAGGATCGGGTGCTTCGCGTCGTAGTCCAATTCGGCATTTTGGAGGCGGCCTCCAACACGCAGCAATCCAAAGCTATCCAGAAATGGATTCAGTGAGGCCATCGTGCTTTTTGGGGGTAGGGCCTGTTTGCTGGCGAGGGCCCTTATCTCTTCCGAAAATTGTTGCTGCTGTATTGCCCTTATGAGCAAATGCGTACCATTTTTGATGTCGATTACGGTAAGTTGACCCTTCGACCGCGCTATGCCTTTGTCCTTGAGAATGTAGAATCGATATAAGTAAGCAAAGACGCGCTGCATGGATCCGAATGAGTTTTGAAATTTGCAATCGTACGATACATCCCTTTCGTTTGAAACAACCAATGCTGAATGACGACGTTCTGGTACCTCGGTGGGCAAGCCTGCAGGCCACCCTGAGCTCTCACGACGCAAGAATGGTGGTCCAGAAATCCAATGGATGTTATCCATTAGATTAGCTGGAGTGGCTCCGCGTGATATGATGTCCGCCGGATTCAACTTTGTGGGCACGTGATGCCAAGTCATTCCAGCGGTGAGCTCCTGAATCCGCTGAATTCGATTAGAAACAAATATATTAAAATTCAATGTTGATTCTCGAATCCAGGCAAGGGCTATGGAAGAATCCGACCAGCAATGTATTTGGCATGGAGTTGAAAATCCCTTAACTATGGTGGTCTCTAGTTCGGCTAATACGAGGGCAGCGGATAGCTCAAGCTTGGGGATAGTCATACTTTTCAAGGGTGCGACTCTGGATTTAGAGCATAAAAGATGACTTTGCACAATGCCAAGTTTCGTTCCATAGCGACTGCATAAATATTTTAGCTTTTGTGATGATGGTAGAGATGAGCCCTAGAGGACCGTAGAACCTTCGATATTGGGCCTGCTGCGGTTCCGACGTGCGCGAATCTAAACAGAAGATTGTCCGTAGTGGGATCCCAAACTAGACCAAGAGAATTGGTTGCTTCAGTCCCGTCTTCAAAGGTAAGGAACTCCGATACGCCTTCCAACGCAGCGGCTTCATTAGAACGTATGGGAACGCATCCTTTCGAAAGTAGCTCCTTTACCTGCTGACGAATCTCGATGACCGAATCAATGCTGTCCCTTCCTGATATGAGATCATCGACATAGAAATCTCTTCGAACAATATCAACGGCAAGCGTAAAACGCGACTCCTCGTCATTCGCCAATTGATGCATAGCACGAATTGCTAAGAAAGCGGCAAGTTTGGTTCCGTAAGTAACAGTCTCCAACTTGAACACCTAAATCTCCTCCTTCGGGTCGTTGCGCCATAAGATGCACTGCACGTGCGTATCGGGATGGGAAACGCGTACACAGCGGTACATTTTGCAGATATCGCCACACAAGGCGACTTTAAACGAGGGGGAACGTTGTGAGTTGCTGCGGACACCGCAACTCTACAGTTATACCCACGTTACAGTTATACACGACAAAGAGTGCGTGCGAGAGAGACAGAAAATCAGTCTGAGCGTGACGTCGGGGGCTGCGTAGCCACTGCAAATTGATTTGTTCCTTTTGGCTACAAAAATGATCCGATCTGATCCAGATTCAGCAATCTGATAGATATGGCCATTATCTATGATTCTGCGTTTTTAGTTTTCTCGAATGTGTAATATTGTGGATGCAACAGATTTTCGTCCTTTGTGGGGGCGGAAGGGGGTTAGGCGAAATTCTGAGATATACGTTTTGTAGTGAGATCTAACAGAAGTGCGGATACCAAATTTGGTTACTCTAGCCTTAATAGTCTCTGAGATTTGTGGATGCCCCAGATTTTCGTCCATTGCGGAGCGGAAGGGGGTGTGGCGAAATTTGGACACGAAACGGTCAAGGTCCGATATCACAGGAGTGTGGATACCAAATTTGGTTGCTCTGGCTCTTATAGGTTCTGAGATCCTTGAACTCATATTTTGCAATTGGCAAAACCGACTATGAAACCTGTGTGTTAGAGAAAGAATGAAATTGTTTTCTTGATTCTGGCTATAATAATTATACGATCTGGTTGAGATTTTACACTCTAGAACATATAGTCATCTTCTACGATTCTGCGTTTTTGGTTTTATCGTATCTTTAAAAATGTAGATGCCACAGATTTTCGTTTTTTGTGGGGGCGGAAAGGGCGGGGCGAAGTTTTGAAATATTTTTGTAGCAGTGACATATCACAGAAGTCTGGATCCAAAACATCGTTGCTCTAGCTCTTATAGTCTTTGAGCACTAGGCGCTGAAGGGGACAGACGGACGGACGGGTATAAAAAACATCCATCCATCCGGACCCGTGTCGCCACAGTAATATGTGTGCCGTCTACTCCTGGCTCCCAGCTGGTGGCCGGACCAGTGCCACTGGTTCTCCAAGAGGGCAGCCACAGCCACAACGACGACGAGGTGCTAATTGCACCTACTTCTGACGACTTCGGATGACGCGAATTTCGACGACCAGGGGGGACGACGGAGTCGGCCGGTATGCAACGCAATGTCTTTACAAGCATTTTGTTTTGCTATGCCGGCCGATGCTCCGCTGTTTCTTGTCTTCCCTGTAATTATAGAAAAAGATATAGACATTATTTTAAATTGTTATGTTTATTGTAATATTGTAAATGTAAATCAATTGTACCTGTTTTGTCTCGTCTTTGTTCCAGTGTAGTATCTCTTTTATTACCTGTTTTTCCGTCGTCTTCACTCCAGTCTACTACTTATCTGTATTGTTATTTCTGCAAGTGCTTGTCTCTTTTTATTTAGTGTATTTCCTCTTATTTTCCACGCAAAGCACCTGCATTGTTTACCTTTTCTCTTTATCTATTCCTCAATTGACTACGTGTTGCAACACTGCACTTTCTGAATTTTCGATCTCATTTCTTTAACCCCTTCTTCCCCCCCCCCCATTGTTATTTTCGTAATTAGTGCGGTTCTCCGACACCCCACTACAAAATTATTACAATCTGTGATAAATCTTCGGCGGCAACGGTGCTGACAATTGATTATCGGTTTCAAATCGACTTTCAAATCAGCACCAGTTGCCGCCACACCACCACTACGGCATAAATTGAGCCAAAAATGCAAGTCTTCGCATAAAACAACTACGCCCCCTATACACTGCCCGCCCACATGTACATGCTACATTCCTAGTCGTCTGCCCTCAGCAGGTGGCAAGGGTAGTAGAGGGGACTGAAGACCACATACCGCATTACAGCCAACAAAACATCAAGTTGACGAACTCACAGGGGATTGCAAATCAAATTTTAAGTTAGGGAGAATTACAAAGAAGAGACAGCATACTTTTGAGCGTGGCCCCACTTCACTTTCTTGACTCACACCACACACACACACACACACTTGACACCAAATGGAAAGTCGTGTCGTGAACGTTGTGGAGTCGAGACGTGTCTGAGGTTTAGTCCCTCCGTCAAAGTGCCGAATATTTTGTCTCTCTCTTTTTCCCTTAAAACATATACTGCCCATTATTAATAAAGCAACGCGCTTGGTTGCTGGCGGCTCACACCCCAGCCTCTCAGCCCCTCCCATGTGGAGCACTGAGAGCCCTCAACCCAAAGCGGGTATATATTGAAAAAAATATAATTTGGCTTGACAAAAACTCCACTCGCGTCGGTCGAAAAATGTATTACCAAATCCAACCAAAGCCAATCCAGTGCAGCTATGCCACGCGGATCCACTGCCAGAAGAGGACGACGACGACGAGGACCACACGGCGTCACAGCCAGGGATCGCCCAAAATCAGCCATTTCCACTGCCAGCTCCGACAGCGCCGCCGACGGCGAAGCCAGCGCCGACAGCCCAGCCACCGGCACCGTGGCAAACGCAGCGATACTGAGACGCCAATCCACCGACTCCACCACCTGGTTGGAGGCACTTCCTCCAATTCCTAGACCGGCTCCAGCCACCATTACCGGGTATGTGAGGACCTCAAACGCCGACACCACCATCACGGCCACTCCGGCCACAAGCCCCATCCCCGACCTGCCCTGCCCCAACAGCTGGGCGGCCATTCCCAATCTCACCAGCCAGGAGCAGTTCCAGATCGGCGACTGGGTGGAGGCGGCCCATACCCAGGAACGCCAGCAGCAGCAGCAGCAGACCATCAGCAGCAGCAGCGGTAGTCGCAGGCTTGAGGCATTGGCGGCGTCGGCAGCGGCAGCGGCGTCAGCAAAAGCACCGCAATGTCAAGCCAAGCCAAGCCAAGCGGTACCAAGCGCGCCAATAATTCCGCTTCCCACACTCCAACACACACAGACACGTATCGATGCACCGTATGCCGATGCATCGTGTGGAGAGAGCCGGAAACAGCAAGGAGCGAGAGAGGGCGCAAAGAGAGAGCGGGTAACGACCTCGTACCAGCGACAGTACGAGAGGGCACTCGAGCAGCCTCTGCACGAACAGCAGCCAACAAAAGATTCGTGTTCGAGTGCCCGTTCGGGAGCGAGTTCGAACTCGAACGACAGCCATGGCACAAACCCCGCTCGATCGGCCACAGCAGCGCGCTGGAAGGCAAAGGCTTTCAACAGATCCATCCTGAAGGGGCAGAACCGCTATTTTTCCAACGGCCCTCTTGAAAAGGCCTCTTTGAGTGCGGATGACGGCTACTCTGATGGTTCCATCTTTTCCTGGGATGACGCTGTCAATGCGGCCAAGCGGCCACCTTAATGGTGGAAGCGTTTCCTCCTTGATCATGACGAGCGCTCCTAGCTTGATGTTTGGAGACGATGACCGCCACTTGCTCCGCTCCTGAAGAATCGAAAGATACGCCGTGCTCCATTTTCTCCAAAACGCCTGCTTCATTTAACACAGCCGCTGCCATCGACTAAGTAGGTTGACCCGGAGATGCGCCACATCTGGCTCGTCGAATGCAGCTTTCGGGGCTCCATTGAGAAAGTGGTTTGGCGTGAGCACATCTAGATCATCGGGACTTTCTGTAATTGCATAAAGCGGACGGGAATTTAACAAAGCAGAGATTTCACAAGCCAAGGTCTGAATTTCATCAAGAGTAAAAATGTAGGTCCCGACGATGCGATGAAAATGATATTTAGCTGCTTTAACAGCCGCCTCCCACAAACCCCCAAAATGAGGTGAGCGAGGGGAGATGAATTTCCAATCGATTCCACTAGAAACGCAGAGATGTGACACAGCCGACGTATGAGGATCGCTGAGGAACATTTGCCGAAGCTCCAAAAGCTCATTTTTTGCTCCTACAAAATTTGTAGCGTTGTCTGACCAGATGATTCGAGGTTTGGGACGTAGACTTATAAAACGCCTTAATGCTGCCAGAAAGGATTCTGTAGATAGATCCCGAACGACTTCCAAATGAGTTGCTTTGGTGCTAAAGCATACGAAGACAGCGATGTAACATTTGATAGGAGGCCTGCTTCTGACTTCCGATTTGTGATAAAAGGGTCCGCAAAAATCAACGCCCGTTGTGTGGAATGCTGGATTAGTCCTTACGCGATCCGCAGGCAAGTTTCCCATGATATGTTCCCTCAGCACTGGCTTCAAACGAAAGCATCTAACATATTTGCGAATGATTCCCGCAACATATTTGCGTCCACCAATAGGCCAGAATTTTTGCCGAAGCAGTCCGAGCAATCCTTGAGCTCCTGCGTGGAGAAACCTTTCGTGAAAGAAGATAATAATAGAGACAGTGACAGGATGTCCCTTAGGAAGCAGGATCGGGTGCTTCGCGTCGTAGTCCAATTCGGCATTTTGGAGGCGGCCTCCAACACGCAGCAATCCAAAGCTATCCAGAAATGGATTCAGTGAGGCCATCGTGCTTTTTGGGGGTAGGGCCTGTTTGCTGGCGAGGGCCCTTATCTCTTCCGAAAATTGTTGCTGCTGTATTGCCCTTATGAGCAAATGCGTACCATTTTTGATGTCGATTACGGTAAGTTGACCCTTCGACCGCGCTATGCCTTTGTCCTTGAGAATGTAGAATCGATATATGTAAGCAAAGACGCGCTGCATGGATCCGAATGAGTTTTGAAATTTGCAATCGTACGATACATCCCTTTCGTTTGAAACAACCAATGCTGCATGACGACGTTCTGGTACATCGGTGGGCAAGCCTGCAGGCCACTCTGAGCTCTCACGACGCAAGAATGGTGGTCCAGAAATCCAATGGATGTTATCCATTAGATTAGCTGGAGTGGCTCCGCGTGATATGATGTCCGCCGGATTCAACTTTGTGGGCACGTGATGCCAAGTCATTCCAGCGGTGAGCTCCTGAATCCGCTGAATTCGATTAGAAACAAATATATTAAAATTCAATGTTGATTCTCGAATCCAGGCAAGGGCTATGGAAGAATCCGACCAGCAATGTATTTGGCATGGAGTTGAAAATCCCTTAACTATGGTGGTCTCTAGTTCGGCTAATACGAGGGCAGCGGATAGCTCAAGCTTGGGGATAGTCATACTTTTCAAGGGTGAGACTCTGGATTTAGAGCATAAAAGATGACTTTGCACAATGCCAAGTTTCGTTCCATAGCGACTGCATAAATATTTTAGCTTTTGTGATGATGGTAGAGATGAGCCCTAGAGGACCGTAGAACCTTCGATATTGGGCCTGCTGCGGTTCCGACGTGCGCGAATCTAAACAGAAGATTGTCCGTAGTGGGATCCCAAACTAGACCAAGAGAATTGGTTGCTTCAGTCCCGTCTTCAAAGGTAAGGAACTCCGATACGCCTTCCAACGCAGCGGCTTCATTAGAACGTATGGGAACGCATCCTTTCGAAAGTAGCTCCTTTACCTGCTGACGAATCTCGATGACCGAATCAATGCTGTCCCTTCCTGATATGAGATCATCGACATAGAAATCTCTTCGAACAATATCAACGGCAAGCGTAAAACGCGACTCCTCGTCATTCGCCAATTGATGCATAGCACGAATTGCTAAGAAAGCGGCAAGTTTGGTTCCGTAAGTAACAGTCTCCAACTTGAACACCTAAATCTCCTCCTTCGGGTCGTTGCGCCATAAGATGCACTGCACGTGCGTATCGGGATGGGAAACGCGTACACAGCGGTACATTTTGCAGATATCGCCACACAAGGCGACTTTAAACGAGGGGGAACGTTGTGAGTTGCTGCGGACACCGCAACTCTACAGTTATACCCGATACTAAGTCAGTATGGCTCTCCTCCGGCAGACGCCGCTAATATTAAACGACACGACAAAGAGTGCGTGCGAGAGAGACAGAAAATCAGTCTGAGCGTGACGTCGGGCGCTGCGTAGCCACTGCAAATTGATTTGTTCCTATTGGCTATAAAAATGATCTGATCTGATCCAGATTCAGCAATCTGATAGATATGGTCATTATCTATGATTCTGCGTTTTTAGTTTTCTCGAACGTGCAATATTGTGGATGCAACAGATTTTCGTTCTTTGTGTGGGCGGAAGGAGGTGGGGTGAAATTTTGAGATACACGTTTTATAGTAAGATTTAACAGGAGTGCGGATACCAAATTTGGTTACTCTAGCCTTAATAGTCTCTGAGATTTTTGAATATCCCCAGATTTTCGTCTTTTGCGGGGGCGGAAGGGGGTGTGGCGAAATTTTGAAACAAACTCGTCTCGCTCCGATATATTAGGAGTGTGGATACCAAATTTAGTTGCTCTAGCTTTTGTAGTCTCTGAGATCTAGGCGCTAATGTTTTACTCTAAGCAAAGCCGCCTATGCTACGTGTGTGTTAGAGAGAGATAGGGCGAGAAAAAATGAAATTGTTTTCTTGATGCTGGCTATAATAATAATACGATCCAATTCAGATTCCGCTGTCTTAAAGATATAGTCATTCTCTACAGTTCTACGTTTTTGGTTTTCTCATATCTTTAAAATTGTGGATGCCACAGATTTTCGTCCTTTGTGGGGGCGGAAGTGGGCGGGGCGAAGTTTTGAAATATTTTTGTAGCAGCGACATATCACAGAAGTCTGGGTCCAAAACATCGTTGACTAGCTCTAGTCTTTGAGCACTAGGCGCTGAAGGGGACGGACAGACGGACGGACAGACGGACAGACGGACAGACAGACAGGGCTCAATCGACTCGGCTATTGATGCTGATCAAGAATATATATACTTTATGGGGTCGGAAACGATTCCGTCTGGACGTTACACACATCCACTTTTACCACAAATCTAATATACCCCAATACTCATTTTGAGTATCGGGTATAAAAAGCGGAAACGAAGCAGAGTTATCAGAATTTTAGGTTGGATGGTGGGTCCAGCCATTAGCGCATCATTCAGTGATACTTCAGACGCTGTTTTGGCAGATCCATCGAACACTACGCGTAATTTGGTGGTTGTACTATCCTGCTTGTGGACGCAATGGTGAGGCAAGAAGTACTGCGGGAGGTCTGACTGCCGCGAAGCTGGTGACATGTGTCCTAAATCCCGATACTCCTGGAGAAACTCCATATATTTTGCCTTAAGCTGTGCATTTTTTGCTAGCTTCCTCTCCAAATTGAGAAATCTACGTAGCGCCTGCTGATACGATTCTCCTAATTCCTCTAGACTGAATTTGGTTGGCAAACGCACGGAGTAAGCTCCGAACTCTAGGCGAATGCAGTTTGTGACGAAATGCTGTTCGCAATGAACATCTTCCTCCGAAATTGATGAGGGCGAATAATCGACTTCCCAAAACCGCCTTACAATATCGCACAAATTAGTCTCGCAAGCGGAGATGACAGGGGGATCTTCAACGGCTGCTAGCGCCGCACGGGCTTTCTCAGAGTTTTTAATACTTCCTGACACTATCCAGCCAAGTTTCGTCTTCTGCAATGTTGGCAATTGGTCTGACAGTCGAATCTGTCCAACGCACATTAATTCGAAGAACAAACCAGCACCTATCAACAGATCGACACGCTGGGGCTTGGCGAAATTAGGATCAGCCAGTTTTAGATTATTTGGCATTGGCCAATCCTTTGCGTCTAGGCCGAAGTTAGGCTGCATTCCTGTGATTGAGGCAGTGATAATTGCAGAGAGGAAGCCGCGATAGCTTTCGTCTTGTGATTGCAGGACGATGTCCACAGCCTTGCTGGATGGTAGAATTGACTCTCCAATACCGGCGATTTGAACGTGAGACGGGGGAGGATCTAACTGCAGCTGATTGGCGAGTCTCGATGTTATAAAGTTAACCTGAGAAGCGGAATCTAAAATGGCACGACATGGAATAAGCGATCCAAAACGGCCCCTGACATATACGATTGCAGTAGCTAGCATCACGTTTTGGCTAGGCAGAGATTTTTGACTCGAGGGGGGAGGGCTAATATATTTGCTTGCTACTAGGGCACTTGCAGGATCATGCTGGGTCGATTCCGTGCTCGGCGACGGCAACTCAGCGGCAGCGCCCGACTGCATGTGGAGCAGTGTGTGATGCTTGGCTTGGCAATTTCTACATGCCCCTGACTTGCAGCGTTGCAATGAATGGCCTTTGTTGAGGCAGTTTAGACATAAATGGCGCTTCTTCACCTCCTTGTATCGAGAAAAAACAGGGAGATCTATAAATGCCTGGCATCGGGATATGTAGTGATCGGAGGATTTGCAATACTTGCATGTTGAGCTATTATGATCGTTAATGGAGGTGATTAGGGTGCTAGGTTTACTTTCTCCCACCTGCTGGCTAGGAATTGTTACCATAGCCGATCCCAAATTTTCCAGCATCCGACATCTTGCCTCCAAGAATGAGGCCATGCTTGACCACCGCGGCAAGTTCTCTTCCCATTTCTCCTTGGTCTTGTGGTCCAATTTCGTGCCTATGATGAAGATCAGCAACCCATCGGAAATCTCCTGCGGGGTCGCCAAGGTCTGAAGTGCAAGCAAGTGCGAATTGATTTTATCGCTGAGCGCGCGCAAGCCGATAGCCGAGCCCTTCTCCACCCCTATTATAGGCGAACAACGACGAATTCCCCTCGAGAGTATGCCGAGTCGTTGAATTGGCAACATTTACCGTGCGAGCAGCCATCAACTCCCGCGACAGCCTGGACCTAACCTTGACATAAACATTCGAAAAGTCCAGCCGGGCATCATGGGCTAACTGCAGGAAATCCAGCCTTTCAAGGCTCGTTTGAGCGGCATCGAAATCCGCATTCATTCGCTCGATCTGCTCTAAGCGAGCTTGAAGTTCTGCCTCATCTAACTCGGCAAGCTCTTCCTTGGTGAGAAAGCGATCCATGGCCTTTAGTTGGCGCGCGATGGACTCGGCCTTGTGCTTGTAGAAATCTACATCACTCGGCATTGCTGCGTTCGCAACATTGGTAGGCTCAGGTGCTGCCATTTTGAGGTTTTAAAAGAGTCACTCAGCACGACCGAAAAAGACACCCTGTATACGTATAAACGTGGGAACCGAAAGCAAAGGGATTACAGCTAATGCCTTTAGCTGTGGGGCTGTGCGAGCTGTCCGATTCCGCTTTGTACTCCGCTTGTGTGTATTAGTGAGTTCGCTGCACTGCCTACCGCACTGCACTGACCGAATTGTCGCGACAGAGAAGTTAATAGCCAGCAATGCGTGTATGTAGGTGTTTGTAAGTGTGTTTTAGCACCGAATTGTGCTTAACCGCCGAAAATTTGCTAGGGCTAACGAATGATTATTAATTGACACTGCAACTCAGAGATCACGTCGGGGTCACCAAATTTTATGTGGAGATAATGTTTTTTATCCCCAATCGGCCGACTAATTATTTCGAATTAAATAAAACTCGGCGCAGAAATAAAATTACGATATGTTCTTTAATGCGTGACATCCAAATTGCAAGTGTGGCTTGCCTGCCCTTTACATTGCCGCTCCGATCGCTAAGCGCAGCTTCGCTCGGCTGACGTCGGTCGGCAGACGCAAAGCGGAGATAGCGAAGAGCGAGCTGGCAGAGAGCGTTTAGCAGGGCAAGCACGCGCAAAGCTTTAACAAACAAATGAGTGACATAGACATAAGTAACAAACAAAATAAGCGGCTGAGGGCCAAGAATTAGGTGCTATTTGGCAAGCAGCTAATCGGCTGGGTTCTGCTCCGAACAGTGGGTGTGAAGTAACATAGCGGAACGCAAGTTCTCCATCTCTTTCGCGACAGGACAGTCCCGCTTGGGTCTCGAAGGAATGAGTGGTCCAACGATATAAAGTCCGTTCGCACTGGTGGCCCTACTACAAGCTACATACAATGCTTCTCTTTGCATATTGGATGAAGTGTGGACGACCACTTTGCTGTATGTTGCTCCCTGGCTCTTATGAATAGTTATAGCTTCTGCAGCTACAATCGGAAACTGTTTTCGATCAATAGTAACTTGTTCGTTTTGATGGTATTGAAAACTTTTTGTAGTTTTCTGAACTGGGGTCCAAGAAGATTCGTTACTATGGCTGCGCTTTGACCGTGCGTTAACTCACACGCTTTCCTTGTAAGGAAGTTCTCAGGTCGAGGTACAGCTTCTCAGTCTGTCCAGGGCCCAGTCCTTCCCCACAGCAAAATTTGTTGTGTGAGGACCTAAGGGTGTAATGTGCCAGAAATTCATATTCGTAGAGGTGTTAGATTGTATGTACGGATGGAGGTTGTACATACTTTTTTTGACGGTCAGACACCAATAGTATAGCAGGATTTCGGAACGTGTACCTCTAGCTATGCTCTAACTAGCTCTCCGGAATGTCGTGGGATCTTTCCTACTCTCCTATTTGCTATACGAACACATTCGCAAAGATGTTTTAGGTACACTTGATTTAATGTTCGAAAGGAACTCTACAAAAGAAATCAAAAAGAAAAGAATGTGAATTTTAACTAACTGTTTAACCGACTACCGACAAATAGTCAGGCTATATTCCGTCGCTCTTGGGGAACTCAGATGACTTTGACCCCTTCTCTACCCTCCCTACCTTTGTATGCCGTTTAATCGACAGCATAACCCTAATCGAGCGCATCTCTATTTGATCATCGGACTTCCTCAGGCTCTACTCAGGACAAACACGAAAGGTTTAATGTTCCATTATTATCTACTAATTATTATTTAATAATTCAAAATTTAAGGGTTTGGACTTCATGGTTTTCCAGCCAAGTATAAACTTAGCATAAAGTAATTAAATAAAGAAGGAGGAAATAGTATCCAGTTATACCTAGTTATATGTATATATGTATATAGGACTTATGTGTAGAGAATATGGCGTAAAAGAAATTGAATTGGAAAGAAGAGAAAAATATGATAATTATATAACTAGAAGGCAAACGTGAAAGTAAAGTTAGTAGCCGATCCGCTTTAAATTATGGCACGGATATGGTTGTTTTATATACCGGAATAGAAGTTCTATAAGACAGATACATATTTCGAAAATACTCGAGAATTCCGTTTAAGGAAGTTTCGTAACTCACTCATACTTTATACGAATTATCCGGCGTGTCCGTTGAGCTCAAGGGGCGACGTAGGAACATATTCTGAGGAAGGGAGAAAAATTATGAATATACAGGTCTTCACTTCTAATTCGGATGAAACACCGATTTTCTTTCCATTTCCATACCCGTACGACGACGATTTGCCACTCAACGGCGGATCTTAAAAAAATGTGGTTTTCATTTGCGCTAATTTCTAATTATGGGTAATTATATACATTATTGGTTTTTTTTTTTTCTTTTTAAATCTAGACAATACAAAAATAGTTAGTGCGTAGCCTAATCTTTAATAAATGGAAAATCTCATGACGAGACTCAAAACTAATACTTTGGTACATTTTCACGCGACGACTATTAAACGGCAGTGTGGATCGCCGCAGAATAATGTTTTATTTTCACAGTTTGAGAGCCACTCCACACATTGCGAAGAACTACATGCGAAAGCCTTAGCCGCGCGCTTAATTCATAAGCGAGAAGGGTGACGAGTGCGGCATATTAGTTTCTCCGAATTCGCAAGAAAACTATTCTTCTCGTCTTACTCCAAAATGTACTTCAGCTCAAGTATGCATCCACATAACTTCGGGTTTCACTCTAGTATATCTTTGAACGGCTCTTTCTGGTTTATTTGGTTGTAGTTATCGTTGGTTTATGTAGATGCTGGTTCCTGGGAAATCCGAGGTCTTTCCCAGATCTACTAAGAAATCGATGGACTTTGACGACCTCGTTCTTGGAGGGGGGGTCAATTGGTTTTTCTTTCCCAGTGTCGAACGTAGTAAGATTTCCAGCCCTATGATACGAGACTGTTAAAGCTGTGTCACTATTGTAAGGTCCAAATACCTTTTATTTTTTCTTAATCCAAAAGGAATAATGTAGTCCACCAGAACTTCAATTTACTTGGCACGTGTTTGATTGCACAACGTTTTCAAATTCACTTGGATCTATATATTTGTATAAAAAGACACATCCGAATTCGCACAGCTTCACTATAGCAATGATCTAGCCAGAAGTTCTATTACTTGCATTAGCCCTTACGATCGGAACTTTACCTTCCACAACCAACGGGGTAATCGTACGATTCCAGACAAAGCTTACACCTTGCTTCCCTAGATAACGGAGTAATCGTACGATGCTAAGCAAAGCTTACACATAGCTTCCACGACTAACGGAGTAATCGTATGATTTCTAGTAAAGCTTTAAAACATAACTCCCACAGATCCACGCTGCTTCTCTAAATTAGACATTAAGCTCTTCAATGGAAGCTTTAACTACTGCTCTCTTGTAATTGATCTCTTATCTTGTTTTTTTGTAAAGAGCAGAGTTAATGTTATGTTCCCAAGCTGTTCTCTGGAGTTTTAGAGTCACAACTGGCCACTACACCACAGTTGAGGAAGCGCTAGTTTTAACTGGCGAAGCCTAAACGGAAAAAGGACAGTTGCCTAGTGTTTCACTTGTATGTCTTTGAGGTGAAATATTCCTAAGTTTTTACCCTGTTCGTTCTTCAGTTGATAATAGGATGAGCCAACTCGTCTAGATACCACGGCTGAAATAAAAACCGGCGCTAACTTTGCATTGAACTTTTTAATAGCATTGCTTTGGCAGAAATTGCGGGCAAGTACTGGCTCTCCAACCTTAAACTCTACTTTCCGACAGCGTAGATTATATCGCCTAGCATTTTGTTCATGGGACTCTTTCGCCTTTTTCTTTGCCGATTCGCGAATAATTTGTAGTGCTTCCGGATAACTAATGCGGCTATCCTCCGATAAGAGTCTTAAGTGGCGAAGCAACTCATAGTCTTTGCCATTCAGAATCATATTTTGTCCAAAGGTTAGGAAATAGGGCGAGTACCCGGTGCTTTGGTGAATGTTGGATCTGAGAGCAGCACTGATTTCCGGTAATTTGGTATCCCAAGTGGAATGATCCCGGCTTATGTAAGCTCTTATAGCTGCTAACACCGATCTATTGAGTCTCTCACTGGCATTCGCCTGTGGTGAATATATCGCCGTACGAATATGTTGTATCCCAAAGCGGGTTAGAAAAGCCTGAAAGGCTCCAGAAACGAATTGAGATCCGTTATCTGTTAATATCACCTCCGGGACTCCAAATGTACAGAACAAATAATTTTCGAGGTAATCGCACACCCGATTGGAAGTAAACACCCTAAGGGGGCATAGGAAATGAAATTTTGTGAAGTGATCTACGATAATAAGTAAACCAATATGCCCTTTCTTGGATCGGGGATATGGACCCAGCAAATCCATATAAAGCTTTTGAAACGGACGATCAGACACCATTGGTTTTCCCATGGGTGGTTTCAACACGGTGTTCGGGTGTTTGGTGTGACGACACACTTCACAATGAGTTACATACTCACGTATTTGCTTGTTCATTTTTGGCCAAAACAAATATCTTTTAATCTTTTCGATGGTTTTCCCTACTCCACTGTGAGCGGCATTGGGCGGATCATGAGCCCGCGAGATTACACCCTGGGTGAGTTCCCTAGGAATCCACAATTTCCAAGATAGATTATCTACACCATTATTTCCCTGATCAGGTTCGGTTCTTTTGTAGACAAAATCATTGAGAATCTTCAAGTCTGGTAATTTGTCTTGCTTAGCGCGAATGTTATCAATTAAGGTCATATATTCTGGTGATTTAAATTCTGCGGCAGACAGATCAACTATCGGACCCTGCTCTTCCATTTCAGAAACAGTAATTTCCTCTTTACGCGATAGGGCATCCGCTACCACGTTTAGTGAGCCCTTCCGGTGCGTTATCTCAAAAGAGAATCCCTGTAGTTTTATGGCCCATCGAGCTAATCTACCAGACAACTCCTTCTGACGCATAAGCCATTGTAATGAGGCATGATCGGTTATCACCTCGAATGCCTGACCTTCTACATAAGCACGAAACTTTTTAATTCCCTTTATCACCGCTAAACATTCTAATTCCGTGACTGAGTAGTTTTTCTGAGCTTTAGATAGCTTCTCGGACATGAATGCTACGGGTAATTCTTCTCCTTCTTCGTTTTTCTGAGCTAACACACAACCAATTCCTACAGTACTAGCATCACATAACAGCAAAAAGGGTTTTGAGAAATCAGGAGTAGACAAAATGGGAGCTGACGTCAAGCACTGTTTAAGTTTTTCAAATGCCTGATTGGCCAAAGGGTTCCACGCATACGCTTTCGGTTTCTTTAATAGTTCTGTGAGGGCGCAACTTACCGTTGCATAATTGTCGACGAAACGACGGTACCACCCAGCAAGACCAAGGAATCGTCGCAATTGTTTCACCGTCTTGGGAACGGGGAATTCTTTAATAGCTTCAATTTTACTCGGATCCGTCTTTACCTGTCCGTATCCAATGATGAACCCCAGATACTTAATCTCACGCATGCAAAAGTGCGACTTGGCAATGTTTATCGTAAGATTAGCCTTTCGTAAGTGTACTGCAACTTCTCTCAGTAACATTAAATGGGATTCGAAATCGTCTGATAAAATTAGTAAGTCATCGAGGTAAACAAACACTCTCGTACGCAAGTTAGCAGGTATTACCTTATCCATTAAACGACAGAGGGTTTGTGAGGCATTGGTTAGACCAAAAGGCATAACTTTGTATTGATACAGCGGTCGGTTAGGTATGGTAAACGCGGTGTATTGGCGTGAAGACTCCTCTAGGGGAATTTGCCAATAAGCATGCTTCATATCGAGTCCCGTTATGTATTTGGCAGGTGGCAATCGACTGAGTATCCCATCTATATGGGGAAGGGGGTATGCATCTTTTCGGGTATATTTGTTGATCTCTCGAGAATCAAGGCATAACCTATTCTTGTTCCCTTTCTTTACTAGGACGCAATTGCTACTCCATGGACTATTTGAAGGTTCTATCACGCCCAGCTTAATCATCTTCTCTACTTCTTCGAACATCACTTTCTCTTTCGCGGGGGAAATGGGCCAATGTCGTTGTTTGACGGGTACTTCGGCATTGATTACCATAGAATGTTGTATTAGGTGTGTACGACCTAGTCCGTCGCATTCATATGACGGGAAGGTTCTTATTACCGCCTCTAATTGGTTTCTTTGTTCTTCATTTAGGGAATGCATTTTAGGCGTTTCCTTCATAATCGTGTCGTCTCTATTCTCCAAACAGCTCACAGTTCCTTCTCGGGTCAATAATTGGGATAGAAGACCGAAATCTTTCCAAAAGTCAACTCCTAAATAAACATCTTGCTTTAAATCTGGTATGATAAAGAACTCTACTTCCTTAACTATTTTACGGAATTCAATCGGGACCACCAATTTGGACACTACGGTACAAGCTTCGTTGCTGGCAGTGCGTATGGTTCCCAAACACTTCTGAGACTGTGGGTGATGTGCTAAAAAGGTTGCTGCTCTCCCACCCAAACAACTAATGGTTGCTCCTGAATCCAGCAAAGCCTTATAAGTTTGCCCTTCGATCATTACCTCCGTGTACAATCGGTTATCTGAACTCAGAATAACTGCTGAGACTAAACGTTTTCGAACAGATTGGACCTTTTTCCAGAACGCTCGTCTCCGGACCGTTGATCGTTTGGGCTTAACTATCAATTTAAACAACGTATTCACATTTTCTGAATCTAACTCTTTGCTCTCCATCGTTTGAGTCGCTACATCTATACCTGTACAAATTTGGTGTAGTATCATATCCGGTTTTACGTCAACTACCCCTTCGGAAAGCCCTCTTAAGGTAGTTGGTTTACTTTCGTTTAGTTGCTGTTCTTGGTCGGATGTACTGACTGGGCTCCGGTCGGTACATCCCGTTTCAAGTTTTTCGCTGGGTTACATTTGACGCATCGAGGTTTATAAATATCCTTAGCACCACACCCATAGCAGAAAATTCGCCTTTCTCCTAAACAATCATCAAAACGATGCCCTTCCTGGTCGCAGTTCCAGCATACTAGTTTCTTACGATAAATCTGCGAAACGTCTTCTTCCTCCATATCTTCATTGTCCGTAAGTATTTCTGCTACATTCGGTTTGCTGAATTTACCTCGTGGAAAAGGGTTATGGTTGTCTTTACAGAAGTTTTCATGCTTGCGAACTTCTTCTCTCAGGCCAGTTCGATCGCTGATTTTGAGATGCAAGAGTTCATATCTGAGGGCCGTTTTTGCGTTACGTTTTAAAATGTCTACTAACTTATTTTCGCTAACCTCGTGTGAGAGCCTGGACACTAGTTCTTCGACGGCCGTCTGGTAATCGTCAAACGATTCACCCTCTCTCTGACGGCGTTTTCTAATCAACTCCCACAAGTCGAAATCATCTTTAGCATCATCGAATCGTTGTCTAAATGAGGCAGAAAAAGTTTGCCAAGAAAACTGTGGGTTCTTTCTATGGAAGTTCCAAAACCAATCGCTGGCTTTAGACGAGAAAAGCAGATGCATATTGTCACAGAGTAATTCGTAATCGTTATTTAAAGTGGAGGATGTAAGTGAACGAACCCTGTACAGGAATTCGTCGACGTGCATAGCGTCTTTGGATCCGTCAAACTTTAGTCGCCAACTGGCTAAGATATTAGCGGCCTTCCCAGGAGCTATTGCCCTGTTAGAGACATTTGGATGTGGTAATCCCCTTTCCCTTTCATTTTCTGAAGACAACGAGTTTCCTGTTATATTAGGCTCGTGATTTTGCCTTGTCGCTTGCACAGGCGTGCTATCTGAAGCTATAGTCATCCTACCTAATTGTCCGCGTAGATTTTCTTCGATCAAATTCTTAACGAATGAACTTAGCTCCACCATCATATCTTTCTGCTCCCCTTTTATCAGGGCTTGTATAACCTCAAGGGTTCTTTCCGACATATCTCCTTCGCCCGACCTATGGCTGATGCTGCCCAAAGAATTATCCCGAAATTGTTGAGACTGCAACCTAGTATGCATCCCTCTGCGCGATGTAGTTCCTCGTCCCTGTTTAGGCCTAGCCCCTCTTGACTTTTGAAGTCCTCTCTCTGAAGCGTTTGACTCCGGGTTGGATCCCCCTTCTAACGGCACTATACCCGAACCCATGTCGGGTGGTAATTCGGCTGCTAGAGTATTCTCATCAAACGAAAGTTCCTCCGGATTCAACTCCGCCCTACATACGGGGCAATTTCTGTTATTTTTCACGAATTCTTTCATGCAAGTATCATGATACCTGTGCCCACAAGATGCAGTACATATTAGTTGACTTCTTCTTATGGCTTCTTGACATATACCACAGATCTGGGCGTCCACGTCACCCGACGCCTTGCTCCCTGGGGTACGTTGTACTGGTGACATGTTAAGATAACCCAGTAATACGAGCTCTGATCACTAAATGTGGAAATCCCTAATTATAGGACCAAAGCTTCAATAAATTCTACAAAATTTTCCTAAATACCCAATATTTGTCCTTTTCGAGCTTGACTCCGTCCGATATACGCTTTCTCTTGTCGCCGGAATATAACCTCAATGAAATCTAATTTGGTCTATGGTATGTTTATGTGGTCAGTAACCTTGGCAATGGCTAATTTCCAAATCTATATCTAGAAAATTAGACTTCCGAAAGCCATCGATACTCTTCCCTCATAAACTCTTTTGGGGTTATCCTATTATAATTTGGCCGACCTATCCGCCTTTGTGAATAGCTGTCGTATATTCGCAAATTAATTCTGGTAACAAAAAAAAATCAGTTTCCATCCCTTGCTACCTGGCGGATTCTATTTGGTTAGGTATTCCGAAACTCAGAATCTTAAATCCAAAATTCCATCAATATCCTCCGTTACAGTAGTTGGACGGGAAGTATTAATTTTAATGTGGAATTTAAAATTGCAACGAGCAAAGTTTTTGGGGGTTTTAACCAGTAGTAACTCGTACTCTGGCCCCACGTTGGGCGCCAATCTATGTAATGTGCCAGAAATTCATATTCGTAGAGGTGTTAGATTGTATGTACGGATGGAGGTTGTACATACTTTTTTTGACGGTCAGACACCAGGATTTCGGAACGTGTACCTCTAGCTATGCTCTAACTAGCTCGCCGGAATGTCGTGGGATCTTTCCTACTCTCCTATTTGCTATACGAACACATTCGCAAAGATGTTTTAGGTACACTTGATTTAATGTTCGAAAGGAACTCTACAAAAGAAATCAAAAAGAAAAGAATGTGAATTTTAACTAACTGTTTAACCGACTACCGACAAATAGTCAGGCTATATTCCGTCGCTCTTGGGGAACTCAGATGACTTTGACCCCTTCTCTACCCTCCCTACCTTTGTATGCCGTTTAATCGACAGCATAACCCTAATCGAGCGCATCTCTATTTGATCATCGGACTTCCTCAGGCTCTACTCAGGACAAACACGAAAGGTTTAATGTTCCATTATTATCTACTAATTATTATTTAATAATTCAAAATTTAAGGGTTTGGACTTCATGGTTTTCCAGCCAAGTATAAACTTAGCATAAAGTAATTAAATAAAGAAGGAGGAAATAGTATCCAGTTATACCTAGTTATATGTATATATGTATATAGGACTTATGTGTAGAGAATATGGCGTAAAAGAAATTGAATTGGAAAGAAGAGAAAAATATGATAATTATATAACTAGAAGGCAAACGTGAAAGTAAAGTTAGTAGCCGATCCGCTTTAAATTATGGCACGGATATGGTTGTTTTATATACCGGAATAGAAGTTCTATAAGACAGATACATATTTCGAAAATACTCGAGAATTCCGTTTAAGGAAGTTTCGTAACTCACTCATACTTTATACGAATTATCCGGCGTGTCCGTTGAGCTCAAGGGGCGACGTAGGAACATATTCTGAGGAAGGGAGAAAAATTATGAATATACAGGTCTTCACTTCTAATTCGGATGAAACACCGATTTTCTTTCCATTTCCATACCCGTACGACGACGATTTGCCACTCAACGGCGGATCTTAAAAAAATGTGGTTTTCATTTGCGCTAATTTCTAATTATGGGTAATTATATACATTATTGGTTTTTTTTTTTTCTTTTTAAATCTAGACAATACAAAAATAGTTAGTGCGTAGCCTAATCTTTAATAAATGGAAAATCTCATGACGAGACTCAAAACTAATACTTTGGTACATTTTCACGCGACGACTATTAAACGGCAGTGTGGATCGCCGCAGAATAATGTTTTATTTTCACAGTTTGAGAGCCACTCCACACATTGCGAAGAACTACATGCGAAAGCCTTAGCCGCGCGCTTAATTCATAAGCGAGAAGGGTGACGAGTGCGGCATATTAGTTTCTCCGAATTCGCAAGAAAACTATTCTTCTCGTCTTACTCCAAAATGTACTTCAGCTCAAGTATGCATCCACATAACTTCGGGTTTCACTCTAGTATATCTTTGAACGGCTCTTTCTGGTTTATTTGGTTGTAGTTATCGTTGGTTTATGTAGATGCTGGTTCCTGGGAAATCCGAGGTCTTTCCCAGATCTACTAAGAAATCGATGGACTTTGACGACCTCGTTCTTGGAGGGGGGGTCAATTGGTTTTTCTTTCCCAGTGTCGAACGTAGTAAGATTTCCAGCCCTATGATACGAGACTGTTAAAGCTGTGTCACTATTGTAAGGTCCAAATACCTTTTATTTTTTCTTAATCCAAAAGGAATAATGTAGTCCACCAGAACTTCAATTTACTTGGCACGTGTTTGATTGCACAACGTTTTCAAATTCACTTGGATCTATATACTTGTATAAAAAGACACATCCGAATTCGCACAGCTTCACTATAGCAATGATCTAGCCAGAAGTTCTATTACTTGCATTAGCCCTTACGATCGGAACTTTACCTTCCACAACCAACGGGGTAATCGTACGATTCCAGACAAAGCTTACACCTTGCTTCCCTAGATAACGGAGTAATCGTACGATGCTAAGCAAAGCTTACACATAGCTTCCACGACTAACGGAGTAATCGTATGATTTCTAGTAAAGCTTTAAAACATAACTCCCACAGATCCACGCTGCTTCTCTAAATTAGACATTAAGCTCTTCAATGGAAGCTTTAACTACTGCTCTCTTGTAATTGATCTCTTATCTTGTGTTTTTGTAAAGAGCAGAGTTAATGTTATGTTCCCAAGCTGTTCTCTGGAGTTTTAGAGTCACAACTGGCCACTACAAGGGTAGAGCCGCTCGTGGCGAAAGCGCGCCCGTGCGGTGGATCGTGGGACGGTCGGGCCTGGCCCGGCCACGAGGCGTGGGTGAAGCCGTGCTTGGGAGCTGCAGAGACGTGCGTTGGGGGTCATGTGTGGTGGGAGACTGGGTTTGGGTCAGGGATCGGAAAGGTGTGGGAGAGGGGAGCCCAGCCTAGCAGATGCCGCATGATCCACGACTCACATCTGCGTCGCCGGGTCCCCCGGGCGAGGGTGTAGGAGAGGGAACCCAGCTTTGCGAATGCCGCGTGATACCACGACTCACATCCAGCATCGCCGGGTCCCCAGGGGAGAAAGGTATAGGAGAGGGAAAACCCAGCTTGGTGAATGCCGCATGATCCACGACTCACATCCACTTCGCCGGGCCTCCTGGGAAAAGGGAAGAGAGGGGAGGGGGGTGAGTGACTCCTACGGGCGAATGTTCTGAGACAGGTGGGTTGAGGTTGGTGTCTTTATTGTTTTCGGATCATTTCCCTACTTAAAATCCCGCGCCTGCAGCGGTGAAATAAACGCCAAAAAAATATCATAAACAACATGTGCGCATAGATATGTAAAGAAACTGCGGGAATGTTCTGCTTATACCTGCCTACTGCACCGATCTATCCCCCCCAGAGCTCACATACGTGAGGTGGCTCACCCTGGTTTCCCTTCTTTGGGTCCTGTTCTCCCACGGCGGGTCCTCGTCACTTCGGTGGCTTCCTTTGCAAACCGCGTGGGTGCGGTCACAGCTGGTTTTATTCACCGCGTGCGGGCGAACACGGCTTATTCTGTACATGGCGCGGTCACGGCTAGTTTTTCACACGGCGCGGTCCCGGCTTACTTTTCACATCTATTTTGGCTTCCGCCGCACAACCGGTCTGGCCCAGCCCTCGGAGATCACTCCCGAGCTTGGCTCCCGCTGGACCGTGCCAGCCTCGGCTTTTCTTTTTCGCAGCTTCTCTGCCGCTTCGCTGCTGCGCCGCCTTCGGCTGCCGGCCTCGGCTGCGTGGGTGTATGGCTGCGTGTGTGTATTGCCTGCTTCGCCGTCGGCTCTTTTCCTCGGCTGCGTGGGCGTAAGACCGATCGGCGGCATCTCTGCCGCTTCGCTCTCTTTCATGTTGTCTCTTTTCGTCTGCGTATAGCCGTTCTCTTCCTTGCGTTGGCTGCGTGGGCGTAAGAGCGTATCTCTTTCGTGTTGGTTCTCTTCGCCTTCGTATAGCCGTGGTGTGCGTCTCTCTTCGCTGCGTGGCCGTAGTGTGCGTCTCTCTTACGTGTTGGTTCTCTTAGTTCTAATAAGTAAAAAGGCCTACTGTTTTTTTACCTACCTATTTCTTACTTTAATGGGTAAAAATAAGGATTCATTGTTGTTTGTCTTGGTAATACTAATAATAATAGAAGTAATAAAATCGGATAATAGTGATAATGAACTGAGATAATAATGAAATTAGATAACAAGCCGTCGGGGCGGTCCCTTCAGGGGATGGTGTCGTGGTCAGTGTTGTGGAGGCTTATGCCTTCACACTCCCTTCCTACTTCGGGGTGGGGCGCGGTGAAATGCGCACCAAATTTCCGCTGATGCATACGCGGAAGTGTTGGCCGTGGTGGTGTTCTAGGCTGCGGATCCGGCTGCGCCCGTGACGCGCCGCGTTTGCCTGAGCGCTGGCGCCTTCCAGCAGGCTTTGCGGGATGCGGCGGTCAGGCGTGCTTACCCGCCAGGCGACTGGGGCGATTGGCCATTCCTGTTCCTCCTGCAGCGCGTTTAGCTCGGGCATCTCCTCGAAAGCTGTAAGCAGTCCGCCCGCCTCTGCCTCTTCCAAGCCCAATGACAGGTCGCTGTCCTCCTTTGGTTGGCTCGGGTTTCCTGGTTCGGCCTCTCGGGCCGTGCAGCTCGTCGGTTCCGGGTTCGGGGCGTTGTGGTCGGTGGGAGCTGGCGATAGCCACTTCATTGGTGCGTGGTCCAGCGGCTGCCAATCGGGATTCTCCCCTCTTTCCGGGGCTGCCGCCTCCTCTTGCGCGTCCCACTCCTGCAGTCTGGCGTGCCACCCGTCGTCCCAGCTGGTGTCCGGGATCGGGCCGTTTGGGTTCTCCTGCCCTCCCAGGATCCAGGCTACCTCCTCGTCTCCGTAATCCCTGGGTATCGGAGACACGGGTCCGTCCCCCAGGCCGAGTTCCTGGAGCAGTTGGGGCAGCTCATTGCCGGTTACGTGTCTGGGTGGCTCGTGTTCATCCTGAAGGCCGAGGTTCCGGAGCCGTCGGGGCAGCGCATCGCCCAGACTGCCGTCGCTGATCCGTAGCGGAGTGGTGTCGTCCTCTCCTAGGAGCTGTACCTCGTCGTCGCTTGTTGTGTCGTTGTCCGACGCGGGGATGATCTCCCTCTCGGGCCTGGGTGGGGTGATGGGCCGTGGATGGCCGAAAAGCAGTTGCAGGGTCCTGTCGGCGTCCTTCCAGGTGGTCCAAGGTGCCACGTCAACCGCGATGTTGGCTGGAGTGTTCTTCTGGCAGTTGGCCGGCCCATCATCGGTGGAGAGGAGGTCGCACAGCTCCTCGTTGTACAGCTCCAGGTAGGAGTTGCGCATCGTAAACTCAACTTCCATCATGCGGAGTTCGTCGAAAAGGTGACTCAAGGCACGCGGTATGATGCCCACATCAGAGTCCTACAAAAGGGCCAAAAGCCAAAGACAAAAGACAGGTAGAGCAGCAATTAACGTTTGAACCGCCTCCCTCGTCCGATTCTAGGAATGAGAAAACTGGTTCCCCTCTACTCACATCTTCCCAAGAGGGCTTCAACTCCGCGGTCTCATTCCCCACCATCGTGTGCGTCTTGCCAGTACCCGTCTGTCCGTATGCGAACACCGTGCAATTGTAGCCGCTTAGCACCTCTTCGATCAGGGGCGACACCACCACCGCATAGACATCGCATTGCTTGGACTCGGGGCCGAAGCTCCGATCAAACGTAAACTTCTTCAACTTCGAGTCGAGGGTATGGCGTGTGAGGATCTCGCGTGGATTGAGCACATCCACAACCTCTGCGGAGCGTATGCATCGCTCGCGTGCATTCAGCGGCCTGCAGGGATGGAAATCGTACTTATTGGGCGATCTACTCCCCGTAGATGGGGCACTCACCTAACGCGCACATAGACCTGAATGTTTTGATTCGATTTGCGTGCCTGCTGCTGCTGAAGTTGCAGGCGTACGTTGTTCGATGTGTCCATTTTACAGCACAAAACTCAAAATTCACTTTTTAGCGCGTAAAAATGATGCCACCCAAAATATGGTGTGAAACTTTTGTTTCCAGCACTTGGAAATGTACACGTTTACTCTTTTCAACTTTGTGACAGCTAAATAAAGCCTTAAAAGACCTTAAAATCCGACTGGGGCAAGGTGACAACGATTTCTATGCCATCGTCGGCATCCCGCTGATGCTGCTCATCTGCCTGTCCAACATTGGGGATGTGATTTTTTGATTTGTAAACTTGCTCAGGGCACTTAGTGTGACCCTGAAGCGTACTTTATTAATGTTCTTATTACTAGGTGCAACATATAACATTATTTATGGAAACATTACAATTTGTTTAACATTTAGGTATTTTTTTTTTTACTTTACGGTAACATTGATAATAACAGACAGAAAAATACTAGACAGTTATCGATTATTGCTCTTGTAAACAAAAGTTAAGTTAAGATCGGCTTGTGTTTTCTTTTTTCTGACTTAGGCATAAAAATTTTGTGACGCCGCTCCTGAACCCCTCATCCGGTGCGAAACGGTGGCTTGGACGACAGGGAGACCTCCAAGCATCGGCAACGCAAGCGCGGCATCGTCTCGTCTCTCCCTTCCTGGCCGAATCCAGCCGATGCCACTCTAAGAAGAACGGCGACGCATATGCTTCTTTCTGTGAATGATATGAAACTCCTGGCTGATTTTAATATTATTTTATTTTCAGGTTTATGTTTTGTAGGTTTGGCGATCAAGTGTCAGGAATCCAGTTAGGTAATTTGTGTTGTTATATTTATTGGATTTTTAACCTTTGTTTTGACTGATTTTAATTATTTTCTATTTACAGGTTCGATTGATCCATTGGGAGGTTTGCGTTGAGTTTGGTAAGTAACTCTATTTGTGCTTTTCCTTTGGTTAATTTTAGCTACATTTTATTTGAAGGCTAAATTAATTGTATTTTATTTGCAGGTTCAATTGGTTTATTTGGAGGTTTGCGTTGTGTTTGGTAAGCGAGTCTATTTCTGTTTTGACAGATTTTGATTGTATTCCATTTGCAGGTTTTGATTGGTTTGTTTGGAAGCTAGCGTGGTAAGTAAATTAATTTGTGTTTTGACTGATTTTAATTGTATTTTATTTGCAGGTTCAATTGGTTTATTTGGAGGTGTGCGTTGAATTTGGTGAGCGAGTTTATTTCTGTTTTGGCTAATTTTGATTGTATTTTATTTGCAGGTTTTGATTGGTTTGCTTGGAGGTGATTTGGTAAGCGGTTTAAGTTATGTTTTGGCTGCTTTTAATAAGTTTTATTTGTAGGCTTATATTTTCTGGATTTGGTGATAATGTGTCCATTTTTGCTGTGCCATTGGACCAAGTCTTAACCATTCGGCTGGAAGACGCCTTCCTCTTCATCCCCTCTGTGGTCTGGCACTATAATTCTTTGTATACCCAATGGTTGGCCCCTGATTCTTTCAAGTATTGTTTCCCTAGTGTATTTCCCTTGAGCATACATTTTTCTGTACACGTTTATTTTTAGTTCGCAGAATCTGTCCGGGTGTTTGTATGGTTTTTTCTTCCGTTCGGCCTCTCTATTGTCCATTTTAGCCTTTTCCAGTCTTTCCTGTTCTTCATTTTCTAACCTCAGCAGAGTAGGAAGTCCTTTCCTCAGGATGGGTACATACTTCTCTACTATAACTTTGCGCTCAGCTTCGGAATAGTATCGAGTCGGATCCAGATCTGGATTTGGTTGTTCCTGACGTTGTCCATTACTACGCGGGAGGATAAACTTCCGGAGTTGATTGTCATATCTGTGGCGGCTAGATTTCAATCTATTAGGGACATGGGGGTTGGTCAGCAGTCTGGCCACTTCGGAGTTTGAGTGATCCACGAGTGAGTTAGCGAGACGGCCGCTAGCTTTCTCGTAAACCTCCTGGACAGTTTTGATATTGTATACACTTCTGATATTGTCGTTTCTTGTGTATCTTGTGGCCCTAACTGCCCTCCTCACTAGTCTTCTCTTTTTTGTTTGTGATGTGCACGGGAACAAAAATTCCCGGCACACGACAGACACCACAAAAGAACAGGGCAACACAGAAATACGTCAATGGCGACACGGCAAAGAACAACGAAAATGCGACACGAAACGGCACGAAACGGTTATAGCACGTCCGACGATCGCGACCTCTCGAGCGGGTGGACGAGATGAGAGTGGCGGACGAGGTTCATGGTGGAACTCTCACATGTCCACCAACTCTCACACTCTCCCCCCCCCCCACTCGGGAGACCCGATCGCCGGTTCCACTTTCACTCACCCCAATATTGAGTGAGATGAAAGTAGTCCGAGGGCAGCAGCACCGATAAGTAGGCAATGGAGAATTGGAATGGCCGTTTGTTATAGTGGCTGTCTGTGTTGTCGGTGGGTAATGGCTAGTTTCTTATGTTCTTTGGCTCTGTGTATTGGCTGCTCTGTTGTTGGGGATGGGATGGAAAGGGAAGGGGGAAATTTGCCTGCTCCCGTATAACCATCCCGGATACTTTCAACTTCCGGATCTTACGATCCGGGCGCGTGACGCTCCGAAGAGTCGACCGCATAGCACCATGTGGGCGGTTGAAATGGCTTTGTTGGGGCATTTGGCAGAGTGGCGTAGATTGGCAGTGTTCATTTTGTTCCTGCTCAACCGCATTTGGTCTTTAGTTGCTTTGAAGTGGGTAGGGGGTGGGGAGGAAATGGCTGGGCGTAATTGCCGAATTTGCGATAGATAACACACTGGCATTGAGAAATGCAATTTGAATTTGTATTGGCTTTTTGGTGTGTTATCGGTCAGAGTCTAGTATTTGCGTGGTATTTTTGGTAATACCACGTGTCAAGGGGAATTATGGGAATGGCAGATAGGTTGGGAAGAAGAGTAAATAGGTAATAAAACTAATTAGAAACTACGAAAAATATTAAAATAACTACAGAAAAAACTACATTAGTTTACAAAAACTTATTCCTAATATCACAGGCTAGCAACTAAAACTATGGACAAACTATCTACGGACATGCAAAAACTACAGAAACAACAGGATTGACATCTACAACAAATACTTTGATGCAGACAAGGTAAAATAAACGATAATTGACATTCATTTACAACATATAAACATATTAATTATATTTATTTTATTTCTAACAGGAGGACAAACAACAACGGAGCACCGGCGGGCATAACAAACGCAATGCGAACATTACGCTGTATACCGGCCGGCTCTGTTGTCCCCCTGTGTGTTGTTTATTGGCTGGCTGTATGTGTGTATTGGCGTGCATCGTGGGCAAAGGTGTTCATTGACGAGCGGCTCTGGTCCGGCCGCCCACGTTGCATCTGTCAGGTGGAGATGGCGCATCCAATCGAGTGGCACTGGTCCGGCCACCCGAGATGCGATCGTGGAATGGAGTGGCATTGACATCGGTGTGTGATGCCAACGAATCATGATATTGGCCGCATCCAAGTGGCGAACTGGTCCGGCCACCAGGATGCGTTGTCGATTTTGTTGTTGTTGGCCGCATCCGAGTGGCTGCTGGTCCGGCCACCCAGGATGCGTTGTCAGTTGTATTGGCCTGGCCTCCTCGGCCACGTTCGTCGTCGGATTGTAATGGCGTTTTGAGTGGCTGCTGGTCCGGCCACCCAGATGAGGAGGTGTTTGTTTTGGCTTTGATTTTAATTTATGTTTATTTGCTGTCGGCGTTTGGATGTTATTTGTGGCGACCCTTGTCTGGTTGGTGTTGGCGTAAAACAGCAGGTGAGTATTTTGTGTATTGGCTGTCTGCTTCTCCCTCCTGTTTCTTCTTCTTTTGCAGGATTTGCTGGCGTCCGGCGGCTCAACACTGGGCCATCCCGCCCTCACATAATTGGCATGAGAGACGGGCACGACCCAGTGGAGCGGCAACAGGCGCCAGCATCTGCGTCGTCGTTGTAAATGGCAGCTGCTGGTTTGAAGTGGCGTGACGTCATTGTGATGGTCGGTGGCAGCGTCATCAAAAAGGGCCTCCTTTTCCGCCCATTTGGCAGGAAATTGTTGATGTTGATGGCGAGGCAGCTTCTTGATGGTCAGCTCTGTCTTGTGATTGGCAGGTACGTGTGATTATTGAGTGTTTTGGCCGTTTTTCGTTGTTGTCCGTATTGACGTCTTTTTCCTTTGTTGCAGTGGCTGGCCTCTGGACTTCTGTTGGAATTGACGGTAGTGCTGCTGATGAGGCTTCCAAATTTCGTCCATTATGCCTCAATAGAGTTGCAGGAGTGGCGAGGCAGCTGCTGGAGGGGCATTTTTCAATATATACCCGCTTTGGGTTAAGGGCTCTCAGTGCTCCACAGGGGAGGGGCTGAGAGGCTGGGGTGTGAGCCGCCAGCAACCAAGCGCGTTGCTTTATTAATAATGGGCAGTATATGTCTTAATTTAATTTATGTACATTTTTGTTTGTTTTACAATTCAACTTTAAACGACACTCAAACACACTAGTACATTTGATGGCACAATAATTTACAAACATATAATCTGCAGCAACGAAACACTTGTAACCTCGACTAGGCCCACTGCCAGCAGGTTGGGTGGCGTGGGGGGGGGGGGGGGAAAGGGAAAAAGAGAGAGACAAAATATTCGGCACTTTGACGGAGGGACTAAACCTCAGACACGTCTCCACTCCACAACGTTCACGACACGACTTTCCATTTGGTGTCAAGTGTGTGTGTGTGTGTGGTGTGAGTCAAGAAAGTGAAGTGGGGCCACGCTCCCAAGTAAGCTGTCTCTTCTTTGTAATTCTCCCTAACTTAAAATTTGATTTGCAATCAACTGTGAGTTCGTCAACTTGATGTTTTGTTGGCTGTAATGCGGTATGGGGTCTTCAGTCCCCTCTACTACCCTTGCCGCCTGCTGAGGGCAGACGACTAGGAATGTAGCATGTACATGTGGGCGGGCAGTTTATAGGGGGCGTAGTTGTTTTATGCGAAGACTAGCATTTTTGGCTCAATTTAGGCCGTAGTGGTGGTGTGGCGGCAACTGGTGCTGATTTGAAAGTCGATTTGAAACCGATAATTGTTCAAAGTGACCGCCACGATAATTAGATATTGATCTCTAACAACACTGCGCATGTGCCCTGCTGCATATCGATGTTCTCATATCGATGTTCTCATATCGATATTCTTCTTTCGGCGTCGGTCTCTTGCGTATGTTACTCGGAAGCACATATAATTCTGTATACTGATCTTCTGCTGTCTTACAAATAAAATAACTTTAACAGGTTATGGGCCCAGACACCAATTCACCCAGAAACAGTATAAAACAGAAACAGTGAGAAACAATAAACATTGTTTGGTGCTTAGTGAAAAGCAGTTCTAAAAAAATGGCATAGACTCATTAGTGTATGTGTGTACATAGAAAGGCAAAAGAACAAGTTGAACAAATTCGCATTGTGTTTTTTTTTTGATTCGAATTTTGCAGCGAATCGGACCGTTGCCGTGGTTTAAAGTCAAAAATAAAGCAGTCCCAACGGATCAAGAAACAAAAAAGCGAACGGAGACTCAAGTGTGTATACCAAAAAGTGCGTATGCCAAGCCGCACAAAACCGCGAGTGTGTATACCCAAAAGTGTGTATACCAAGGCATAGAAAATCGCGAGTGTGTGTGCGTAAATAGCAACTCGGAGGGATACTTAAAAGAAAACGAAAAAACAAAAGAAAGACACGGACAACAGTATTGTCGTCGTAGTTTCTTTGTGCATGAGACGATCGACAGTTACAAATTTTGCACTGTGGGACAATAAGTATCAAAAATGAGTGGAAATATGAATTTCAATATTGAGAAACTGGTCGAAAACAATTATAGCACATGGGAAGTTTTGATGAGAAGTGTTCTCATACAAAATGATTTGTGGCCAATCGTCAGTGGTAAAATTGAGCTTAGTGAAAGTGCAACAAATGAGCAACGTGCAGCTTTTGAACTAAAGGATCAAAAGGCGTTGGCGTCAATTTTACTTTGTGTTAAATCGACCCAACTAAACAATATTAAAAATTGTGTATCGTCGTCACAGGCTTGGCAAAAGCTAAATAAAATTCACAGGCCAAGCGGACCAGCAAGGGTAGTGCTTTTAACTAAACAATTGTTGACGTTAAAAATGTCGGATGGTATAAGTGCACAGGAATATTTGCGGAAATTCCAGGTGGTACACGAGGCTTTAGCAGAGGTCAACATAAAGGTTGATGAAAAGATCTTATCAGTTGTGTTGCTAAATGGTTTGCCTAAATCGTATGAAAGTTTTGTTGTTGCGATTGAGACGCGAGATGATTTGCCGAGCTTGAGCATGCTAAAAATAAAAATGTCTGAAGAAGCGAATATGGAGGAAGATAGCATTAGCAAGGAAATTACAAGTAGCGCGGAACTACACGTCAGTTATGACAACAACAATTTTAAGAAAAACTTTAAGAAGGGAAAAAAGTGTTTTAAGTGCGGAAAGGAAGGGCATTTTAAATCGGAATGCCGTGCTAAAAGCAAGCAGGAAGGAGCAAACAACAAGGGCGCAAACAGTAAAAGCGGGGAAAGATTGGGTACAATGCTTTGCGTAACCGAATATGCCAAAGTGGAACCAGAAAAATATGTACCAATCCTAAGTTTAGCTAAGCCAAATGACCAGATGTTAAATGCATGGTGCATAGACAGTGGCGCAACGGCGCATCTATGTTGTGATAAGGAACGCTTTGTGTCGTTCACGGAAGATAATCAAAAAGTATTTTTAGCCGGCGGTAAATCACTTATTGCTGAAGGGCATGGAACTGTTCAAGTAAAGTTCGGTGATAGATCCGTTACGCTGGAAAAGGTTATCTTGGTACCAGATTTGCAGTACAATTTTATATCGGTCACAAAACTATTAAAACATGGAAAAAAAGTTGTGTTTGAGAAAAATCAAGCGATGATTTTTGAAAACGGAAAAATAGTTATAAAGGCACATCTGGAAAATGGATTGTTTATGGTTCAGGACAATCAGGAAAAGTGTATGAACATTGTAAATGTTGAGGCAGATGCATTCAAATGGCACAATAGGTTCGGCCATGTACATTTCGACGCATTAAAGGAAATGGTTAGCAAGGAGATGGTAATAGGTCTCAAGGGCATATACAAGCCAAAACAAGTGTGTGCAACATGCGCAAAAAGTAAAATTTGCGTGCAACCATTTCAATCGAGCACAAACAGGTCATAGGGCGTTTTAGACTTAATACATACTGATGTATGCGGTCCAATGCAAAAGCAGTCAATGGGAGGCAATCGATATTTCGCCACATTTATTGATGATTGTTCAAGATATGTGGAGATAATGTTTTTTATCCCCAATCGGCCGACTAATTATTTCGAATTAAATAAAACTCGGCGCAGAAATAAAATTACGATATGTTATTTAATGCGTGACATCCAAATTGCAAGTGTGGCTTGCCTGCCCTTTACATTGCCGCTCCGATCGCTAAGCGCAGCTTCGCTCGGCCGACGTCGGTAGGCAGACGCAAAGCGGAGATAGCGAAGAGCGAGCTGGCAGAGAGCGTTTAGCAGGGCAAGCAAGCGCAAAGCTTTAACAAACAAATGAGTGACATAGACATAAGTAACAAACAAAATAAGCGGCTGAGGGCCAAGAATTAGGTGCTATTTGGCAAGCAGCTAATCGGCTGGGTTCTGCTCCGAACATTCACCCCCGTTGGAAGGCAAAGGCTTTCAACAGATCCATCCTGAAGGGGCAGAACCGCTATTTTTCCAACGGCCCTCTTGAAGATGCTTGCTTGGGCGCAGCTGGCGGCTACGCTGGGATGATCGTCGAACGCAGCAATCGGCGCTTCTTTACGAAGGCGGCTTGTCGTGATTACGTCTTGATCATCGGGAACCTCTGTAATTGCATAGAATGGCAGGAAATTTGGCAATGTAGAAATTGTTGAAAGTTGAATTTCATTTAGCGTGGATATGTAGGTTTTTAATATATGGAAAAGTTCGCGCTGCAGTTCCTGATTCTCCGATCGCAGTTTTTCCACTTGCACCTGGCACTCGAGCAGCTGCTTCCTGCATTGCTGCTCTAAGTTTTGGTACTCCAGCGTTGTGGGTCGAAAATCGTCAATAGAGATGCACGAGGAATTTTCAAAAGCGGCTAAAGCTGCACGCTTATTCTCCGAGCTATCAATGCTTCCTGATACTATCCAACCAAGTTTAGTCTCCTGCAATGTTGGCAATTGGGCTGATAGTCGAATCTGTCCGACGCACATTAAATCGAAGAACAAACCAGAACCTATCAACAGATCGATACGTTGGGGTTTGGAGAAATTAGGATCAGCTAGTTTTAGATTATTCGGCATTGGCCAATCCTTTGCGTCTACGCCGAAGTTAGGCTGCATTTCCGTAATTGAGTTGGTGACAATTGCAGCGAAGGAAGCTCGATAGCTTGCGTCCTGGGATTGTACAACTATATGTACAGACTTGCTCGAAGGTAGAATGGAATCTCCGATTCCAGAGATGTGAACATAAGACGAGCGATGATCCAACTGCAACTGATCAGCCAGTCTAGATGTTACAAAGTTTGCCTGTGATGCAGAATCCAAAATGGCACGACATGGGATAAGTGCTCCATAACGATCTGTTACATGGACGAGGGCAGTAGGTAGCAACACGTTCTGGCTAGGCTGAGATTTCTGGATCGAGGGGGAGGGCTAGAACACCCGCTTGCTAGAAGCACAGTCGCGGCCTCTTGCTGGATCGATTCCTCGGCCGGTAAAGAGGAAGATGAAGCACCAGTTCCCGATGGAATGTGGAGTAGCGTGTGATGTTTGGCCTGGCAATGCCTGCAAAGTCCTGACCTGCACCTCTGCAATTCATGGCCTTTGTTGAGGCAGTTCAAACACAAGCGGCTCTTCTTTGCTTCTTTGTATCGTTCAAACGCAGAGAGATTCAGGAATGCCTGACATCTAGATATGTAATGCTCGGAGGAATTGCAATGGTTACATATGGGGTTAGGATGGTCGTTACTGGAGGTGATAAGGGTGACAGGATTGTCTTCTCCCACCTGTTGACTAGGACTTGTTGCCATGGCTGATCCCAAATTCTCCAGCATCCGACATCTCGCTTCCAAAAATGAGGCCATGCTTGACCACCGAGGCAATCCTGACGTCGGCAAGTTCTCTTCCCATTTCTCCTTTGTTTTGTGGTCCAGTTTCGTGCCTATGATGAAGATCAGCAACCCATCCGAAATCTCCTGCGGGGTCGCCAAGGTCTGAAGTGCACGCAAGTGCGAATTGATTTTGTCGCTGAGCGCGCGCAAGCCGATAGCTGAGCCCTTCTCCACCCCTTGCAGCCCGAAAATAGCCTTGACGTGTGCCTGAAAATGTAACAGTTTATTATCGAATCGCAACATTAGCAAATTCAACGCCTTGTCGTAATTCTCCTCAGAAAGTTCCAAGGAACGAATCGTATCCAGCGCAGCACCATCTAGACATCCACGAAGATATTGGAATCTTTCGATGATTGGTATACGATGGTCTTTGTGCACCATTGTCGAGAACATCGAGTGGAATTCTGGCCAATCCATGTAGTTCCCCCCGAATCGCGGAAGCTGCAACTCGGGCATTCGAGAACGGCCTATACTATTATAGGCGAACAACGACGAATTCCCCTCGAGAGTATGCCGAGCCGTTGAATTGGCAACATTTACCGTGCGAGCAGCCATCAACTCCCGCGACAGCCTGGACCTAACCTTGACATAAACATTCGAAAAGTCCAGCCGGGCATCATGGGCTAACTGCAGGAAATCCAGCCTTTCAAGGCTCGTTTGAGCGGCATCGAAATCCGCATTCATTCGCTCGATTTGCTCTAAGCGAGCTTGAAGTTCTGCCTCATCTAACTCGGCAAGCTCTTCCTTGGTGAGAAAGCGATCCATGGCCTTTAGTTGGCGCGCGATGGACTCGGCCTTGTGCTTGTAGAAATCTACATCACTCGGCATTGCTGCGTTCGCGACATTGGTAGGCTCAGGTGCTGCCATGTTGAGGTTTTAAAAGAGTCACTCAGCACGACCGAAAAAGACACCCTGTATACGTATAAACGTGGGAACCGAAAGCAAAGGGATTACAGCTAATGCCTTTCGCTGTGCGGCTGTGCGAGCTGTCCGATTCCGCTTTGTACTCCGCTTGTGTGTATTAGTGAGTTCGCTGCACTGCATACCGCACAACAATGGGCGAAGTGTCGCGAAAGAGAAATTAATAGCCAGCAATGCGTGTATGTAGGTGTATGTAAGTGTGTTTTAGCACCGAATTGTGCTTAACCGCCGAAAATTTGCTAGGGCTAACGAATGTCGATCGCGAATGATTATTAATTGACACTGCAACTCAGAGATCACGTCGGGGTCACCAAATTTTATGTGGAGATAATGTTTTTTATCCCCAATCGGCCGACTAATTATTTCGAATTAAATAAAACTCGGCGCAGAAATAAAATTACGATATGTTATTTAATGCGTGACATCCAAATTGCAAGTGTGGCTTGCCTGCCCTTTACATTGCCGCTCCGATCGCTAAGCGCAGCTTCGCTCGGCCGACGTCGGTAGGCAGACGCAAAGCGGAGATAGCGAAGAGCGAGCTGGCAGAGAGCGTTTAGCAGGGCAAGCAAGCGCAAAGCTTTAACAAACAAATGAGTGACATAGACATAAGTAACAAACAAAATAAGCGGCTGAGGGCCAAGAATTAGGTGCTATTTGGCAAGCAGCTAATCGGCTGGGTTCTGCTCCGAACAAGTAAGTTTCCTAAAAACCAAAGATCAGGTTTTCGAGGCTTTTAAAGAATTTAAAAGTCAAGTTGAGTCTCAAACCGGGAGAAAAGTCAAGGTTTTACGAAGCGACAATGGCCGATAATACATATCAAACGTTTTTGATAATTACCTAAACCAAAATGGAATAAAGCGAAACTTAACAGTGCCATATACACCTCAACAAAACGGAGTTGCAGAAAGGGCCAACAGAACATTGGTAGAAATGGCAAGAAGTATGCTGCTGCATGCTGGGTTAAGTGAATGCTACTGGACAGAAGCGATTCGAACTGCCACGTATTTGCGAAATAGAGTGGCAAGCAGCTGCTTAAGGGGTGACACCTTTTGAAATATGGACAGGTAGAAAGCCAGTGGTATCGCATTTAAGAGTTTTTTGCTCAGTAGCGATAGCTCTAGATAAAACAAAGAAATCAAAGTTCGCACAGAAAGGCTTAGAGTATATAATGGTGGGCTACTCGGATACGGCCAAAGCATACCGTTTGGTCAGTAAAGAAACCAGGAAACTCGTAGAGAGTAGGGATGTCATTTTTGTAGAACCTGAAGGGGGCAAACTAGATGCATCATGTTCCAATGACATGGCATCAATTGAGGTTCAACAAAACCAGGACTCTGAACCCGAAATGGATAGCGAGCAATTTAAAGATCCAGAAAATGAGCCAGAAAATCAGGAGGAGATTAGGTCTAGTAATGACATTGTTGTAATTCCAGAACCAATAAGAGGACCAGGACGCCCAACCATAGTACGGACGGGCAAACCAGGACGACCAAGGAAGCAGTATCATATGCTCAATGCGATACTGGCAGCAGACGTACAAGTTCAACAAAACTACGCACAAGCTGAACGGTCTACTGAAGGCGAGATATGGAAAGCATCAATGAAGGACGAGAACGAATCTCTCGTGAAGAACGGCACGTGGTCGCTTACTAAATTGCCTAGCGGGAAAAAGTCCATTGGATGCAGATGGGTTTATGCAGTTAAGTCCAATCCGGATGGAAGCGTGAACAGGCTCAAATCACGTCTGGTGGCGAAAGGTTGTAGCCAACGCTACGGGATCGAATACAAGGAAACATTTGCACCAGTTGTACGCCACGCAACTATCAGGTCGATAATTGCACTTGCAGTCGAACATGGTCTCCACCTACATCAAATGGATGTTGTCACGGCGTATCTCAACGGCGAATTGGAAGATGAGGTTTTTATGAGACAACCTGAGGGCTTCATCAGCGAAGTTCACCCAAATCACGTTTTGAGGCTTCACAAAAGTATATATGGCGTAAAACAATCAGGAAGAGTGTGGAACTCTACGTTGGATGCAACGCTGAGACGCATTGGTTTTATACCGACTGTCAACGAACCCTGTCTGTATTGTAAGCCAGGTAAAAATATGTGTCTAATAGCTGTCTACGTAGATGACATTATTTTGGCGTGTAAGGACCTAGATGATATATCTGATATCAAGATAAAGATCGCAGCAGAATTTGATGTGGTTGACATCGGGCCTATGCAATACTTTTTAGGTATTGAGGTGAAACGTGAAGGCAGTACGGGTGCGATTTCAATCAGCCAACGGAAGTATATTAGAGAGTTGCTCGAACAGTACAATTTGAAAGATTGTCGACAGACAGCCACGCCTCTTGAAGCTGGTTACCAGGTGGCATGCAACAAAGAGGACTGCCGCAGGGTCGACATCATTAGTTACGTATATTTAAAGTTTGTAAACATGCGTTGTGTTGAGGAGGAGTGTTCAAAGTGACCGCCACGATAATTAGATATTGATCTCTAACAACACTGCGCATGTGCCCTGCTGCATATCGATGTTCTCGTATCGATGTTCTCATATCGATATTCTTCTTTCTGCGTCGGTCTCTTGCGTATGTTACTCGGAAGCACATATAATTCTGTATACTGATCTTCTGCTGTCTTACAAATAAAATAACTTTAACAATAATCAATTGTCAGCACCGTTGCCGCCGAAGATTTATCACAGATTGTAATAATTTTGTAGTGGGGTGTCGGAGAACCGCACTAATTACGAAAATAACAATGTGGCGGGGGGGGGGGGGGGGGGGGGGGGGGGGGGGGGGGGGGGGGGGGGGGGGGGGGGGGGGAAGAAGGGGTTAAAGAAATGAGATCGAAAATTCAGAAAGTGCAGTGTTGCAACACGTAGTCAATTGAGAAATAGATAAAGAGAAAAGGTAAACAATGCAGGTGCTTTGCGTGGAAAATAAGAGGAAATACACTAAATAAAAAGAGACAAGCACTTGCAGAAATAACAATACAGATAAGTAGACTGGAGTGAAGACGACGGAAAAACAGGTAATAAAAGAGATACTACACTGGAACAAAGACGAGACAAAACAGGTACAATTGATTTACGTTTACAATATTACAATAAACATAACAATTTAAAAAATTGTCTATATCTTTTTCTATAATTACAGGGAAGAAAAGAAACAGCGGAGCATCGGCCGGCATAGCAAAACACAATGCTTGTAAAGACATTGCGTTGCATACCGGCCGACCCCGTCGTCCCCCCTGGTCGTCGAAATTGGCGTCATCCGAAGTCGTCAGAAGTAGGTGCAATTAGCACCTCGTCGTCGTTGTGGCTGTGGCTGCCCTCTTGGAGAACCAGTGGCACTGGTCCGGCCACCAGCTGGGAGCCAGGAGTAAACGGCACACATATTACTGTGGCGACACGGGTCCGGCCGCCAAAGTGAAATGGATGTGAGTGTGTGTGTGCGTCGGCAATTGTGGCCCTAATGTAGAGCGAGTGGCACTGGTCCGGCCACCAGCTGTGGGCAATGGCGGTCAACGACACACCTACTCGAACGGCTCAGGTCCGGCCGCCCAAGTATAATGGATGTTTGTGTGTGTGTGTCTGAATGGCTGGCGGTAAGTATTTTGAGAGCCCTTTTTAATCATATGTGTGGCTGATGGATTTTTCCTTTTCCAGGACCATGGGGCACTCTGAATGCCATGGCACTGGATCCGGCCACCAACTAAGGACGATGGCGGACACGACACACATAACTCGAACGGCACAGGTCCGGCCGCCCAAGTGTAATGGATGTTTGTGTGTGTGTGTGTATTTCCATTCCAGGTACACATGGCCACGGCACCTGGTTCCAGCAACCAGTTGAGGGCAATGGCGGACATGACACACCTACTCGAACGGCACAGGTCCGGCCGCCCAAGTGTAATGGATGTTTGTTTGTGTGTGTCTGAATGGCTGGCGGTAAGTATTTTGAGAGCCCTTTTTAATCGTATGTGTGGCTGATGGATTTTTTCCTTATCCAGGACCATAGGGCACTCTGAATGCCATGGCACTGGATCCGGCCACCAACTAAGGACGATGGCGGACACGACACACATAACTCGAACGGCACAGGTCTGGCCGCCCAAGTGTAATGGGTGTTTGTGTGTGTGTGTCTGTTTTTGGCTATTCTAGCAATCACCAACGCACTGCATACGATTTGAATTTGTCAGGCCGTATGATTTTGCAAGTGTGTATGGCAGCATTTTTATTCGTTTATGTTTTATTTAATGGCTTTGATGGCGGCAGCATCCGTTGTTCATTTTTGTTGTGGCATGCGAGTGATATGCATTTGTCATTTAATCCAATGCAGTGGCAGAGATGTGTCCAATTAGTACACAGCGTTCCAGGATATCTGGTTGTCAAGCTGGTACCTCATGTTGCGGGCGTAGGCCTTAATGTCATCCATGGAGTCGTCATCTGTCCACATCTCATCGTCATCATTTTCTTCATCCATTGGCTGCTGGAGCTGGGGCAACCACTGTTGCTGCTGCCATTGTTGGTGGATTTTCCGATGTTTCTGGAACTGCTGGAGTTGCCGTCACTGCCTGGGATTGGATGAGCGAGGTGAGTAGTGACATCATCACTTCCAGCCTCTTTTCCAATCGCGTCATCCTCTACGTATTCTCGAACAGTGCCTGGCTGCAGGATCCCTCGAAAGATTGGCGTTTCGGCTGCATCTTCTGCCGGGAGCGTGCATTGGCAAGCTGCTGCTGCTCCTGTCGCTGTTGTTGTTGTTCGCGTTGCGGCTGCTGTTGCAGCTGCTGTAGCTGCTGCTGTTGTGGTGCCTGGGAACGGCTCAATGGCTGCTCTGGACGTCGTCGCCCAGTGCGTGGGCCAGAGGCAGCAGGCGTCTGTTTTTTTGTCTGTATTGGCTGCTGCTGCTTCTGCTTCTGCTGATGTTGTTGTTGTCCTCTTCGTCGCCCAGGAGAGGAGACATTGAGTGGCGTCCATGCTGCCTGCTGCTGCTGTCCGCGCCAGGGATTGGCTGGCGTTTGAACTGGCCGTTGCTGCTGCTTTCGGCGCCCTGGATGTGCTGGTGTTGTTTTTGCTGGTGGCTGCTGCTCTGGCAATGGCTGCAGAAGCAAGCTGCGCTTGCGACGCAACTCCTGCATGGCCACTCGGTGCGACAGAAGGCGGCCCCTTGCTGCCTTGAATGCCGGACATCCCTTGTAGGCGCTGATGTGGGCGCCCTGGCAATTGGCGCATTTAGGGGCGTCTGCCCTTGGCTTGGCACATGCGTGGACGCGTGGGCACCCGCACACTTCATACAGACGAATGAACGCCTGCAGTAGGTGCGGGTGTGGCCAAAAGCCTGACATCTGTGGCACTGGGCTGGGTCCACCGGCTTGGCCTGCCTCTCAACGATCACCAACTGGTTGCCCAGCTGGGTTAATTGGAGGACATCGTGGTGGCTTTCATCCGGCTTGGGGGCTATCTCCAACTCGAACTGGTCGAGTGGCTGTCCATCGGATCTCGCTTTAATGGCTCTAATAAATTTAACTGAATAGCCCAGTTCGGCCATCTGATTTGTTATTAGTTGGGTGCTTGTGGAGTGGTGGAGATCTCGCACGACGATCCGTAGCCCACGGTCACTCTTGTGCTGGTGTGTGTAGTGGCCAGTCATCGCCTCGTTGCCGCCGCCCAGGATTGCCATGATGGCATCCCTGGTAGCCATGTCGCGGGCCTGGATACGGACACCATTGCGGCTGATGAGCTTGGTGTGATAGCTACTGTTGCCCACCCTCGGGTCATTCTGCAGCTTGTCCAGAATGGGCATACTGTCGGGGACAGCTGGCCGAATGATGGGGGGGGAATAATTGTCGTTGGTTGGTGCTGTCGCTGCAGCATCCGAATTTGTCTGGCATTGGGCATACTCAGGGAAGGCAGCTGGAGCAGCCCAACGCCACCGCCGCCGCTGCTGCTGTGGGTTCCTGTGCCGCAACTACTAGTTGCATTTGCAGGTGAGTGAGGTAGAGCTAGTGGAGCATTGGCAGTGGCAGGGGCAGGGGCAGGGGCATTTTGTGTAATTGTCCGCTGATGTTGTTGCTGGTTTGATTGTTGGTGATGGGGATGGTTTTAAATTTGGGGGATATGGGATTTGATTGCCTGTTGGTTACTTTCCCGGAGTCGTCGTTTGGCCGATGCATGATTGGCATCCAAATTGTCGTCGTCATCGTCATCAAACTCAACAACCATAACATCACTGTCATCATCGTCATCATCATCCACCTCGGCGCGGACGCGCTTCAGTGGCGAACGGGCCGCTGCAGCAGAGGTGGATGGGATATCATCGGTATTGGCTGTGTTTGTTGCCGTTGGCTGATATTGTTGTTGTTGATGTGTTTGCTGCTGCTGATGTTCCTCTGGCGGCAGAGGTGGGGGGGGGTCCGCCTGTTAACATTGCTGTTAACAGGCATCGTCTGGCTGCCGACGTAATCGTAGTTGTCGTTTTTGTGTTTGATGTCGCTGTTTGTGTGCTGATGTATGTCATCATTGTATTTGTGGTTGTGGTATTGGCTGTGTGCATTGCATTTGGAACCGCTGCTGTGGCCGATCGAGCGGGGTTTGTGCCATGGCTGTGGTTCGAGTTCGAACTCGCTCCCGAACGGGCACTCGAACACGAATCTTTTGTTGGCTGCTGTTCGTGCAGAGGCTGCTCGAGTGCCCTCTCGTACTGTCGCTGGTACGAGGTCGTTACCCGCTCTCTCTTTGCGCCCTCTCTCGCTCCTTGCTGTTTCCGGCTCTCTCCACACAATGCATCGGCATACGGTGCATCGATACGTGTCTGTGTGTGTTGGAGTGTGGGAAGCGGAATTATTGGCGCGCTTGGTACCGCTTGGCTTGGCTTGGCTTGACATTGCGGTGCTTTGGCTGACGCCGCTGCCGACGCCGCCAATGCCTCAAGCCGGCGACTACCGCTGCGGCTGCTGATGGTCTGCTGCTGCTGGCGTTCCTGGGTATGGGCCGCCTCCACCCAGTCGCCGATCTGGAACTGCTCCTGGCTGGTGAGATTGGGAATGGCCGCCCAGCTGTTGGGGCAGGGCAGGTCGGGGATGGAGCTTGTGGCCGGAGTGGCCGTGATGGTGGTGTCGGCATGGTATGTGGTTCTCACATACCCGGGGGGGGAAGGGAAAAAGAGAGAGACAACATATTCGGCACTTTGACGGAGGGACTAAACCTCAGACACGTCTCGACTCCACAACGTTCACGACACGACTTTCCGTTTGGTGTCAAGTGTGTGTGTGTGTGTGGTGTGAGTCAAGAAAGTGAAGTGGGGCCACGCTCAAAAGTATGCTGTCTCTTCTTTGTAATTCTCCCTAACTTAAAATTTGATTTGCAATCCCCTGTGAGTTCGTCAACTTGATGTTTTGTTGGCTGTAATGCGGTATGGGGTCTTCAGTCCCCTCTACTAGCCTTGCCGCCTGCTGAGGGCAGACGACTAGGAATGTAGCATGTACATGTGGGCGGGCAGTTAATAGGGGGCGTAGTTGTTTTATGCGAAGACTAGCATTTTTGGCTCAATTTAGGCCGTAGTGGTGGTGTGGCGGAAACTGGTGCTAATTTGAAAGTCGATTTGAAACCGATAATCAATTGTCAGCACCGTTGCCGCCGAAGATTTATCACAGATTGTAATAATTTTGTAGTGGGGTGTCGGAGAACCGCACTAATTACGAAAATAACAATGGGGGGGGGGGGGGGGGGGAAGAAGGGGTTAAAGAAATGAGATCGAAAATTCAGAAAGTGCAGTGTTGCAACACGTAGTCAATTGAGAAATAGATAAAGAGAAAAGGTAAACAATGCAGGTGCTTTGCGTGGAAAAACAGGTAATAAAAGAGATACTACACTGGAACAAAGACGAGACAAAACAGGTACAATTGATTTACGTTTACAATATTACAATAAACAACAATTTAAAATAATGTCTATATCTTTTTCTATAATTACAGGGAAGAAAAGAAACAGCGGAGCATCGGCCGGCATAGCAAAACACAATTCTTGTAAAGACATTGCGTTGCATACCGGCCGACCCCGTCGTCCCCCCTGGTCATCGAAATTGGCGTCATCCGAAGTCGTCAGAAGTAGGTGCAATTAGCACCTCGTCGTCGTTGTGGCTGTGGCTGCCCTCTTGGAGAACCAGTGGCACTGGTCCGGCCACCAGCTGGGAGCCAGGAGTAAACGGCACACATATTACTGTGGCGACACGGGTCCGGCCGCCAAAGTGAAATGGATGTGAGTGTGTGTGTGCGTCGGCAATTGTGGCCCTAATGTAGAGCGAGTGGCACTGTCCGGCCACCAACTAAGGACGATGGCGGACACGACACACATAACTCGAACGGCACAGGTCCGGCCGCCCAAGTGTAATGGATGTTTGTGTGTGTGTGTGTATTTCCATTCCAGGTACACATGGCACTCTGAATGCCACGGCACCTGGTTCCAGCAACCAGTTGAGGGCAATGGCGGACATGACACACCTACTCGAACGGCACAGGTCCGGCCGCCCAAGTGTAATGGATGTTTGTGTGTCTGAATGGCTGGCGGTAAGTATTTTGAGAGCCCTTTTTAATCGTATGTGTGGCTGATGGATTTTTTCCTTTTCCAGGACCATAGGGCACTCTGAATGCCATGGCACTGGATCCGGCCACCAACTAAGGACGATGGCGGACACGACACACATAACTCGAACGGCACAGGTCTGGCCGCCCAAGTGTAATGGGTGTTTGTGTGTGTGTGTCTGTTTTTGGCTATTCTAGCAATCACCAACGCACTGCATACGATTTGAATTTGTCAGGCCGTATGATTTTGCAAGTGTGTATGGCAGCATTTTTATTCGTTTATGTTTTATTTAATGGCTTTGATGGCGGCAGCATCCGTTGTTCATTTTTGTTGTGGCATGCGAGTGATATGCATTTGTCATTTAATCCAATGCAGTGGCAGAGATGTGTCCAATTAGTACACAGCGTTCCAGGATATCTGGTTGTCAAGCTGGTACCTCATGTTGCGGGCGTAGGCCTTAATGTCATCCATGGAGTCGTCATCTGTCCACATCTCATCGTCATCATTTTCTTCATCCATTGGCTGCTGGAGCTGGGGCAACCACTGTTGCTGCTGCCATTGTTGGTGGATTTTCCGATGTTTCTGGAACTGCTGGAGTTGCCGTCACTGCCTGGGATTGGATGAGCGAGGTGAGTAGTGACATCATCACTTCCAGCCTCTTTTCCAATCGCGTCATCCTCTACGTATTCTCGAACAGTGCCTGGCTGCAGGATCCCTCGAAAGATTGGCGTTTCGGCTACATCTTCTGCCGGGAGCGTGCATTGGCAAGCTGCTGCTGCTCCTGTCGCTGTTGTTGTTGTTCGCGTTGCGGCTGCTGTTGCAGCTGCTGTAGCTGCTGCTGTTGTGGTGCCTGGGAACGGCTCAATGGCTGCTCTGGACGTCGTCGCCCAGTGCGTGGGCCAGAGGCAGCAGGCGTCTGTTTTTTTGTCTGTATTGGCTGCTGCTGCTTCTGCTTCTGCTGATGTTGTTGTTGTCCTCTTCGTCGCCCAGGAGAGGAGACATTGAGTGGCGTCCATGCTGCCTGCTGCTGCTGTCCGCGCCAGGGATTGGCTGGCGTTTGAACTGGCTGTTGCTGCTGCTGTCGGCGCCCTGGATGTGCTGGTGTTGTTTTTGCTGGTGGCTGCTGCTCTGGCAATGGCTGCAGAAGCGAGCTGCGCTTGCGACGCAACTCCTGCATGGCCACTCGGTGCGACAGAAGGCGGCCCCTTGCTGCCTTGAATGCCGGACATCCCTTGTAGGCGCTGATGTGGGCGCCCTGGCAATTGGCGCATTTAGGGGCGTCTGCCCTTGGCTTGGCACATGCGTGGACGCGTGGGCACCCGCACACTTCATACAGACGAATGAACGCCTGCAGTAGGTGCGGGTGTGGCCAAAAGCCTGACATCTGTGGCACTGGGCTGGGTCCACCGGCTTGGCCTGCCTCTCAACGATCACCAACTGGTTGCCCAGCTGGGTTAATTGGAGGACATCGTGGTGGCTTTCATCCGGCTTGGGGGCTATCTCCAACTCGAACTGGTCGAGTGGCTGTCCATCGGATCTCGCTTTAATGGCTCTAATAAATTTAACTGAATAGCCCAGTTCGGCCATCTGATTTGTTATTAGTTGGGTGCTTGTGGAGTGGTGGAGATCTCGCACGACGATCCGTAGCCCACGGTCACTCTTGTGCTGGTGTGTGTAGTGGCCAGTCATCGCCTCGTTGCCGCCGCCCAGGATTGCCATGATGGCATCCCTGGTAGCCATGTCGCGGGCCTGGATACGGACACCATTGCGGCTGATGAGCTTGGTGTGATAGCTACTGTTGCCCACCCTCGGGTCATTCTGCAGCTTGTCCAGAATGGGCATAATGTCGGGGACAGCTGGCAGAATGATGGGGGGGGGGGGAATAATTGTCGTTGGTTGGTGCTGTCGCTGCAGCATCCGAATTTGTCTGGCATTGGGCATACTCAGGGAGGGCAGCTGGAGCAGCCCAACGCCACCGCCGCCGCTGCTGCTGTGGGTTCCTGTGCCGCAACTACTAGTTGCATTTGCAGGTGAGTGAGGTAGAGCTAGTGGAGCATTGGCAGTGGCAGGGGCAGGGGCAGGGGCATTTTGTGTAATTGTCCGCTGATGTTGTTGCTGGTTTGATTGTTGGTGATGGGGATGGTTTTAAATTTGGGGGATATGGGATTTGATTGCCTGTTGGTTACTTTCCCGGAGTCGTCGTTTGGCCGATGCATGATTGGCATCCAGATTGTCGTCGTCATCGTCATCAAACTAACCAACCATAACATCACTGTCATCATCGTCATCATCATCCACCTCGGCGCGGACGCGCTTCAGTGGCGAACGGGCCGCTGCAGCAGAGGTGGATGGGATATCATCGGTATTGGCTGTGTTTGTTGCCGTTGGCTGATATTTTTGTTGTTGATGTGTTTGCTGCTGCTGATGTTCCTCTGGCGGCAGAGGTGGGGGGGGGTCCGCCTGTTAACATTTCTGTTAACAGGCATCGTCTGGCTGCCGACGTAATCGTAGTTGTCGTTTTTGTGTTTGATGTCGCTGTTTGTGTGCTGATGTATGTCATCATTGTATTTGTGGTTGTGGTTGTGGTATTGGCTGTGTGCATTGCATTTGGAACCGCTGCTGTGGCCGATCGAGCGAGGTTTGTGCCATGGCTGTGGTTCGAGTTCGAACTCGCTCCCGAACGGGCACTCGAACACGAATCTTTTGTTGGCTGCTGTTCGTGCAGAGGCTGCTCGAGTGCCCTCTCGTACTGTCGCTGGTACGAGGTCGTTACCCGCTCTCTCTTTGCGACCTCTCTCGCTCCTTGCTGTTTCCGGCTCTCTCCACACAATGCATCGGCATACGGTGCATCGATACGTGTCTGTGTGTGTTGGAGTGTGGCGCGCTTGGTACCGCTTGGCTTGGCTTGGCTTGACATTGCGGTGCTTTGGCTGACGCCGCTGCCGACGCCGCCAATGCCTCAAGCCGGCGACTACCGCTGCGGCTGCTGATGGTCTGCTGCTGCTGCTGCTGGCGTTCCTGGGTATGGGCCGCCTCCACCCAGTCGCCGATCTGGAACTGCTCCTGGCTGGTGAGATTGGGAATGGCCCCCCAGCCACTACCGGAATCAAATCTAATTCTCTCCTAATTAACTCCGCACAGAAATCATAATTAATTACACATTTACAAACACGAATACAATTACTCCGTCAATCCGTTGCTTCCTCTTTTTATACCCGATACTCAAAATGAGTATTGGGGTATATTAGATTTGTGGTAAAAGTGGATGTGTGTAACGTCCAGAAGGAATCGTTTCCGACCCCATAAAGTATATATATTCTTGATCAGCATCAATAGCCGAGTCGATTGAGCCCTGTTTGTCTGTCCGTCTGTCCGTCCGTCCGTCCGTCCGTCCGTCCGTCCGTCCGTCCGTCCGTCCGTCCCCTTCAGCGCCTAGTGCTCAAAGACTATAAGAGCTAGAGCAACGATGTTTTGGATCCAGACATCTGTGATATGTCACTGCTACAAAAATATTTCAAAACTTCGCCCCGCCCACTTCCGCCCCCACAAAGGACGAAAATCTGTGGCATCCACATTTTTAAAGATACGATAAAACCAAAAACGCAGAATCGGTGAGGATGACCATATCTTCTACAGTGCAAAACCAGATCGTATAATGATTATAGCCAGAATCAAGAAAACAATTTCATTCTTTCTCGCTCTGTCTCTCTCTAACACACAGGTTTCATGGTCGGTTTTGTCAATTGCAAAGTATGAGTTCAAGGATCTCAGAACCTATAAGAGCCAGAGCAACCAAATTTGGTATCCACACTCCTGTGATATCGGACCTTGACCGTTTCGTGTCCAAATTTCGCCACACTCCCTTCCGCCCCCGCAAAGGACGAAAATCTGGGGCATCCACAAATCTCAGAGACTATTAAGGCTAGAGTAACCAAATTTGGTATCCGCACTTCTGTTAGATCTCACTATAAAAGGTATATCTCAGAATTTCGCCCCACCCCCTTCCGCCCCCACAAAGGACGAAAATCTGTTGCATCCACAATATTGCAGATTCGAAAAAACTAAAAACGCAGAATCATAGATAATGACCATATCTATCAGATTGCTGAATCTGGTTTAGATCAGATAATTTTTATTGCCAAAAGGAACAAATCAATTTGCAGTGGCTACGCAGCGCCCGACGTCACGCTCAGACTGATTTTCTGTCTCTCTCGCACGCACTCTTTGTCGTGTCGTTTAATATTAGCGGCGTCTGCCGCAGGAGAGCCATACTGACTTAGTACCGGGTATAACTGTAGAGTTGCGGTGTCCGCAGCAACTCACAACGTTCCACCTCGTTATACCCGATACTCAAAATGAGTATTGGGGTATATTAGATTTGTGGTAAAAGTGGATGTGTGTAACGTCCAGAAGGAATCGTTTCCGACCCCATAAAGTATATATATTCTTGATCAGCATCAACAGCCGAGTCGATTGAGCCCTGTCTGTCTGTCCGTCTGTCTGTCCGTCTGTCCGTCCGTCCGTCCGTCCGTCTGTCCGTCCGTTCGTCCGTCCGTCCGTCCGTCCGTCCGTCCGTCCCCTTCAGCGCCTAGTGCTCAAAGACTATAAGAGCTAGAGCAACGATGTTTTGGATCCAGACATCTGTGATATGTCACTGCTACAAAAATATTTCAAAACTTTGCCCCGCCCTCTTCCGCCCCCACAAAGAACGAAAATCTGTGGCATCCACAATTTTAAAGATATAAAAAAACCAAAAACGTAGCATTGTAGAGAATGACTATATCTTTAAGACTGCGGAATCTGAATTGGATCGTATTATTATTATAGCCAGCATCAAGAAAACAATTTCATTTTTTCTCGCCCTATCTCTCTCTAACACACACGTAGCATAGGCGGCTTTGCTTAGTGTAAAACATTAGCGCCTAGATCTCAGAGACTATAAAAGCTAGAGCAACCAAATTTGGTATCCTCACTCCTAATATATCGGAGCGAGACGAGTTTGTTTCAAAATTTCGCCACACCCCCTTCCGCCCCCGCAAAGGACGAAAATCTGGGGATATTCAAAAATCTCAGAGACAATTAAGGCTAGAGTAACCAAATTTGGTATCCGCACTCCTGTTAGATCTTACTATAAAACGTGTATCTCAAACTTTCACCCCACCCCCTTCCGCCCACACAAAGGACGAAAATCTGTTGCATCCACAATATTGCACGTTCGAGAAAACTAAAAACGCAGAATCATAGACAATGACCATATCTATCAGATCGCTGAATCTGGATCAGATCAGATCATTTTTGTAGCCAAAAGCAAGAAATCAATTTTCAGTGGCTACGCAGCGCCCGACGTCACGCTCAGACTGATTTTCTGTCTCTCTCGCACGCACTCTTTGTCATGTCGTTTAATATTAGCGGCGTCTGCCGCAGGAGAGCCATCCTGACTTAGTATCGGGTATAACTGTAGAGTTGCGGTGTCCGCAGCAACTCACAACGTTCCACCTCGTTATACCCGATACTCAAAATGAGTATTGGGGTATATTAGATTTGTGGTAAAAGTGGATGTGTGTAACGTCCAGAAGGAATCGTTTCCGACCCCATAAAGTATATATATTCTTGATCAGCATCAACAGCCGAGTCGATTGAGCCCTGTCTGTCTGTCCGTCTGTCCGTCCGTCCGTCCCCTTCAGCGCCTAGTGCTCAAAGACTATAGGAGCTAGAGCAACGATGGGTTGGATCCAGACTTCTGTGATATGTCACTGCTACAAGAATATTTCAAATCTTCCCCCCCCCCCCTTCCGCCCCCACAAAGGACGAAAATCTGTGGCATCCACAATTTTAAAGATTTGAGAAAACCAAAAAGAGGACCAGAATCGTAGAGGATGACTATATGTTCTAGAGTGCAAAATCTGAACCAGATCGTATAATTATTATAGCCAGAATCAAGAAAACAATTTCATTCTTTCTCGCTCTGTCTCTCTATAACACACAGGTTTCATGGTCGGTTTTGCCAATTGCAAAATATGAGTTCAAGGATCTCAGAACCCATTAGAGCTAGAGCAACCAAATTTGGTATCCACACTCCTGTGATATCGGACCTTGACCGTTTTGTGTCAAAATTTCGCCACACCCCCTTCCGCCCCCGCAAAGGACGAAAATCTGTGGCATCCACAAATCTCAGAGACTATTAAGGCTAGAGTAACCAAATTTGGTATCTGCACTTCTGTTAGATCTCATTATAAAAGGTATATCTCAGAATTTCGCCCCACCCCCTTCCGCCCCCACAAAAGACGAAAATCTGTTGCATTTACAATATTTCACATTCGAGAAAATTAAAAACGCAGAATCATAGATAACGACCATATCTATCAGATTGCTGAATCTGGTTTAGATCAGATAATTTTTATAGCCAAAAGGAACAAATCAATTTGCAGTGGCTACGCAGCGCCCGACGTCACGCTCAGACTGATTTTCTGTAGAGGCGTCTGCCGGAGGAGAGCCATACTGACTTAGTATCGGGTATAACTGTAGAGTTGCGGTGTCCGCAGCAACTCACAACGTTCCCCCTCGTCTATGATTCTGCGTTTTTAGTTTAGTTTTTTTTTTAGTTTTGCCGCATGGTTTGCATAAATTTCCATTTGGATTTCCATTGCCATTGCCATTGACTGCCTCGTTAGCTAGCCCCTTAGACCCATCAAATTTTGATTGATTTGATCCGATACGCTACGCTCCTTAGCTTAGCTAAAGACTAATTTATATAACAAAAGATATACTAAAAGGGTAATAAAAGAGTAACGAACAATATTAGGAACCATTAACCATATTATGTGCGTAAACAACACACAAATTTTGAACCGAATCATATCAACAGAAAACAGAAAAACAATTAAAGATAATAAAACTATTATAACGAAAAGAAAAAGAAATGAAACTTCAAGAATGCATAAATCTAACATTTGCAATTACAAAATATTTACTCTGGTACAAAATGGTACATACAGTAAAGATATTCGTTTATACAATATTAACTGTCTATATAACCATTATATACTACTTACTTACTGACAACAAATTATTAAGGGTTTTGTTCAATTTCATTATTCGTATGTTAATAAAAACAATTTCAGATTAACTTAAACTTACAGTCTGCTCTGAATACGGGTTAAATGCTAGTGCTGTGCTAGTTGATTATTACTCGTACAATAAATACTATAGCTTAGAGCCATCCTGCGTCCCTGGTCACCGCTGGATCAAGCCTTCAGAACAACAAAATCAATCAAACAACAACAATCAATTCAAAAATCAATCAAACTACAAACAAAAATTGAACACTACAGCTAAAAATCTTGTACAGGCTTCTACAGCTGAAAATCTTGTACAGGCTGAAATATTCTACATTCTACAGCTGAAAATCTTGTACAGGCTGAAAATATTCTACATTCTACAGCTGAAAATCTTGTACAGGCTTCTACAGCTGAAAATCTTGTACAGGCTGAAATATTCTTCATTCTACAGCTGAAAATCTTGTACAGGCTGAAAATATTCTACATTCTACAGCTGTAAATCTTGTACAGGCTTCTACAGCTGAAAATCTTGTACAGGCTGAAATATTCTTCATTCTACAGCTGAAAATCTTGTACAGGCTGAAAATATTCTACATTCTACAGCTGAAAATCTTGTACAGGCTTCTACAGCTGAAAATCTTGTACAGGCTGAAATATTCTACATTCTACAGCTGAAAATCTTGTACAGGCTGAAAATATTCTACATTCTACAGCTGAAAATCTTGTACAGGCTTCTACAGCTGAAAATCTTGTGCAGGCTGAAATATTCTACATTCTACAGCTGAAAATCTTGTACAGGCTGAAAATATTCTACAGCTGAAAATCTTGTACAGGCTGAAATATTCTACATTCTACAGCTGAAAATCTTGTACAGGCTGAAAATATTCTACAGCTGAAAATCTTGTACAGGCTTCTACAGCTGAAAATCTTGTACAGGCTGAAATATTCTACATTCTACAGCTGAAAATCTTGTACAGGCTGAAAATATTCTACATTCTACAGCTGTAAATCTTGTACAGGCTTCTACAGCTGAAAATCTTGTACAGGCTGAAATATTCTTCATTCTACAGCTGAAAATCTTGTACAGGCTGAAAATATTCTACATTCTACAGCTGAAAATCTTGTACAGGCTTCTACAGCTGAAAATCTTGTACAGGCTGAAATATTCTACATTCTACAGCTGAAAATCTTGTACAGGCTGAAAATATTCTACATTCTACAGATGAAAATACATTAATTATGTATAGTACATGTATAATACATACTACATAAAATAAATAAAATAAAAAACAAATTATTATTATTATTATTGTTATTATTATTAAAATTAATATAATTATACTACATACTACAAAATATTTTCTAACGTCTTATTTAATAATTTAATTTTTTGGTCCATTATTTGGAGAGCCATGAACACTACAGTTGTAGCATAATATACTGGGTTTCTGTTGAAATCTTCTTTAAACGATACTTTCATTATGTTTATAAAAATTGTTGATAAATGCTTGCCACGTTCCTCGAAGGTATTGCTGTTCATGTTGTTAAAACATATTGGTTCGTTTCTAAATTCGAAATGTTTTTCAACAGCGCGTAATAAGTTCATTATTTCATTTTTAATGATTTCTTTAACTTTATCAGACATTAGGTAGTCGGGCAAGTTGTCTACCGACTTCGTAGCCTCAAAGATACTCTTGTAATTTTCTTACCTGTATTCCTTGACATACATATTTGACAACAACACATCCTCATGTATATCATTTTTTAGGATAACCTTTTTGAGGTGGGGCAGATCCCACAATATGGGGAATTTTCCCCTTACACTTTTGCACGGCATGAAATTTGCCAAGCAGTGGTCGGATCCAACTGCCAACAGTTCACTTGACAAGCCCCCACTCTCAACCTCCCTCAATACTAAATCGAGTCCTTCCTTGACCGCATTCCTGCCTAGTGCAGATGTTTTGGAAACGGGAAAAATGTGGAAATACAAATAATGAATTTCATTCCCGTTAATTGGGATTGCAGCGACTGCAAGAATTTTCCATTTATGTACCGGTCCTTTTTTGCATATTGGTACCACGGCATGTGATACTCATCCATGTAAATGGAAAATTCTGAGTCGCTTAGGTTCTGTAAATTTACAGTCGTTACCGACGATACCTGGAGGAAGAAAAGTCTGATTCACCTGCTCCAATGTAATTGCCACAATCTACTCACCTTCAGTGTCGTCGTCGTCAACACCCATACGCAATGTACTAACCAGCCGGTCCAGCGGTCCACACGGCAGATGTTCCTCTGCCTCTGTGTCCTGATACGGCTCGAACAAATTGAGTTCATTTATGTCCTCATCGAAACACGACAATTGCGACGGCTCCACCAGATTGAGTTCATTTATGTCCTCATCGAAACACGACAATTGCGACGGCTCGAACATATCTTCCTCTATGTCCTGATACGGCTCGAACAGATTGAGTTCCTTTATGTCCCCATCGAAACACGACAATTTATGCATTTCTGAATCTATCTTTTTATCCATCTTGGCGCGGTTCTTGGGTTACTTTTATTAACTTATTTCACTCTTTTCTCTATTTTTGTTTTTTATACATGTTAAAATCAGGAAACTAGACGCGGAATTATGTGATATTTATCGGTCCGTATCGTATAGCAACAAAATATCTGTAAACGTTCTTCCTTCTTGATCGTCGTATTCGAAAAAATGTGTGTTGGCATTTGGTATTTCTTATAATACTAACGATGAGTAAATACCAAAAGCATACATGCCCCGTTATTTAAAACATAAATAAAGAACACAAAATAAGACAAAGATGTACATTAATTTGGGAGGTGTAAGAATTGACGGGGTGGACAGTGCCCTTGTTAATGGGACCATCTGCAAGGCCGGAAAGTGCAAAGCCCGAAAGCACAGGAAATTGCCAACATGACGTTGTCGTTCGGTGGAGCCCAAGTTTGCGACATAAGTGCAGCAGGAGTGATTCATTTGTACTTTTTTTTCTGGACCATCAACGTAAGGGTAAGTAAATTAGTTACATTTATATTATATTCTTCTAATAATGTACTCCATTCAGCGGGTACGACGCACGCGAAGTATGCTGAGCCTGTTACTCCGGTGCAGAATATTTCTGTTCTGATGATATCTCAGGATATTGAGGATATTGACAACAATATGAACGGTGATACGGAGGAGTCGGCCACAACTCAGGATATTGAGGATATTGACAATATGCACGGTGATACGGAGGAGTCGGCCACAACTCAGGATATTGAGGATATTGACAACAATATGCACGGTCATACGGAGGAGTCGGCCACAACTCACAATATTGAGAAGAATATTAACAACATTTCTGACAATATTCACAATATTTCTGATTATACAGTCAATGATATGGAGTGTACTATTTCTGATGAAATATATGATTCGTCTGAGCCAGTGCACCACGTGGAGGAGAAGCAGGAGCAGGAGGTTCGGGAGGATCCAGACTTAAGTAAGTAAATAAGTAAAATTTTAAAAAAATACATATAATAACTTCTTAATTCTCCAGACATGTTTACTGAAGACATTCTTAGTACTGAAAGTGGAAAGGACAATGTTCAGGCCAGCCGTAAACAATTTCCGCGCACTGTGCCAACTCCGTGCGCCCCGGTCCCAACTCGCTCTCGCGCGCTCGGAGGGGCGCTCGGATCCACAATCCACGATCCACACGGCGCTCACGGCAGAAAAAGCACCATAAGGCATAGAGTTAAGCAGTTACGATTTCACCCCCGCTTCAGACGGCCGATCTACCGCGCGACCGTCCAACCAAATACACACACATAATTATATATATACCACGAAACATAACGGTTTTCATTTCTTATAACGGCTAAATCAATTGCGTTGTGGGAGAGTTGAGCTTCGATTCGCCCCACTACAAACATTGGTCCTTCGAGCCGGATCTTCGCCTTCCCCATAAGGAGAAGCTCACCCCAGCCAGCATCGGCGGATCGCTCCAAGTTCAAGATAAGTACTCTTCGATTGTGCCTAACAACAGTGCAGTGATTTTGTGCGAGTTTTCCATCCCAGTCCGAGTTCCCGTGGCAAATGTACATATGTATTTATTTCTCGCTCTAGCTCCAAATTAAACCATACTTCGTTCTGCCAACGGTTGTGGCTTCCTACTTCTCCAAAGGTTTAATTTGACCCGAGCTAACTCCTGCGTTCAGCTTCCGATCCAGTGTAAATAATATTCATACCTCTCCAGCTACCAGCTGACCTTTCGTTGCTAACATACATACATACATACATGTATGTACACATCGCAGCGCAATCCAAGCGGCTGGCAACAAACATAAAGGCATATTCTTGCAATTAATTTTGTGGTTTATTCCGTGCATGCTCAACGTTCCATAGTTTGTCGGTTTTATAAGGAAATAAAATAACAAATCACTGCGCCTCCTTATTTAACTAATTATACTACCAACAAAATATCGATCCATTCATACTGCACATATGTACATATGTATGTATTCATCTTACATATCTATACGTACGCATTTTAAATAAGCATATTCTTGCACTTCTATATAATATACATATTGTATATAAAACGGTTATCCACCGTTTTACCCGTTGTTTGACATCTCTTCAACCCAAGCCGCGGTACATAGCACTTACAGCCATACATACACACATACAAGCAGCAGCAGCGGTGCATTCTTTTCGTTTTTCTTTTCGCTTTCGCTTCTCCACCATTTGCCTGCGTTGTAGTTGTTGGGAGAATATTTTTCGGTGCCGCGCTTGACCGTAACGGAACGCCAAGTGACGCGCTACCCTGCATTTCGAGAGTATATTGTTTTCAACCGTAGTTCAATCGTAGTATTTATATCTATATATTCCGGCCACGGTGTACTATTTCCATAATTTAAATACTCGCAATAAATTCCACCAAAACCACATATCCACGGTTCGTAGGTCTGAACTTCCACGTCGCCATTTCCGCTCACCTACCTTTGCGACTCTACTACGCGTTATCGCAGATCCATCAGCAAACATGCCCACTGTTGAGAAGAAATCTCGCAAGAAGTTTAAGCGGGTGAGTTCGCTGAGTTTGACCCATCCACCCAGCTCCAACGGCTCAGTCACTACGCCCACATCTTCCCGTCCGGCTGAAAATCTTGTACAGGCTTCTACAGCTGAAAATCTTGTACAGGCTGAAATATTCTACATTCTACAGCTGAAAATCTTGTACAGGCTGAAAATATTCTACATTCTACAGCTGTAAATCTTGTACAGGCTTCTACAGCTGAAAATCTTGTACAGGCTGAAATATTCTTCATTCTACAGCTGAAAATCTTGTACAGGCTGAAAATATTCTACATTCTACAGCTGAAAATCTTGTACAGGCTTCTACAGCTGAAAATCTTGTACAGGCTGAAATATTCTACATTCTACAGCTGAAAATCTTGTACAGGCTGAAAATATTCTACATTCTACAGATGAAAATACATTAATTATGTATAGTACATGTATAATACATACTACATAAAATAAATAAAATAAAAAACAAATTATTATTATTATTATTGTTATTATTATTAAAATTAATATAATTATACTACATACTACAAAATATTTTCTAACGTCTTATTTAATAATTTAATTTTTTGGTCCATTATTTGGAGAGCCATGAACACTACAGTTGTAGCATAATATACTGGGTTTCTGTTGAAATCTTCTTTAAACGATACTTTCATTATGTTTATAAAAATTGTTGATAAATGCTTGCCACGTTCCTCGAAGGTATTGCTGTTCATGTTGTTAAAACATATTGGTTCGTTTCTAAATTCGAAATGTTTTTCAACAGCGCGTAATAAGTTCATTATTTCATTTTTAATGATTTCTTTAACTTTATCAGACATTAGGTAGTCGGGCAAGTTGTCTACCGACTTCGTAGCCTCAAAGATACTCTTGTAATTTTCTTACCTGTATTCCTTGACATACATATTTGACAACAACACATCCTCATGTATATCATTTTTTAGGATAACCTTTTTGAGGTGGGGCAGATCCCACAATATGGGGAATTTTCCCCTTACACTTTTGCACGGCATGAAATTTGCCAAGCAGTGGTCGGATCCAACTGCCAACAGTTCACTTGACAAGCCCCCACTCTCAACCTCCCTCAATACTAAATCGAGTCCTTCCTTGACCGCATTCCTGCCTAGTGCAGATGTTTTGGAAACGGGAAAAATGTGGAAATACAAATAATGAATTTCATTCCCGTTAATTGGGATTGCAGCGTCTGCAAGAATTTTCCATTTATGTACCGGTCCTTTTTTGCATATTGGTACCACGGCATGTGATACTCATCCATGTAAATGGAAAATTCTGAGTCGAAATTCAGAACCTAAGTTCTGTAAATTTACAGTCATGTTAATGCGTCCATTCATTATGTTTCCTTGCATTTTCAGTTCTTCCAATGCGTCCGTTACCAGATTTTCGGGGGCCTGTACCTTTGTGCAATTCATTGCTCGCTTGAAGGCGACCAATATCGTTGACCAGATCATCGTTACCGACGATACCTGGAGGAAGAAAAGTCTGATTCACCTGCTCCAATGTAATTGCCACAATCTACTCACCTTCAGTGTCGTCGTCGTCAACATCCATACGCAATGTACTAACCAGCCGGTCCAGCGGTCCACACGGCAGATGTTCCTCTGCCTCTGTGTCCTGATACGGCTCGAACAAATTGAGTTCATTTATGTCCTCATCGAAACACGACAATTGCGACGGCTCCACCAGATTGAGTTCATTTATGTCCTCATCGAAACACGACAATTGCGACGGCTCGAACATATCTTCCTCTATGTCCTGATACGGCTCGAACAGATTGAGTTCCTTTATGTCCTCATCGAAACACGACAATTTATGCATTTCTGAATCTATCTTTTTATCCATCTTGGCGCGGTTCTTGGGTTACTTTTATTAACTTATTACACTCTTTTCTCTATTTTTGTTTTTTATACATGTTAAAATCAGGAAACTAGACGCGGAATTATGTGATATTTATCGGTCCGTATCGTATAGCAACAAAATATCTGTAAACGTTCTTCCTTCTTGATCGTCGTATTCCAAAAAATGTGTGTTGGCATTTGGTATTTCTTATAATACTAACGATGAGTAAATACCAAAACCATACATGCCCCGTTATTTAAAACATAAATAAAGAACACAAAATAAGACAAAGATGTACATTAATTTGGGAGGTGTAAGAATTGACGGGGTGGACAGTGCCCTTGTTAATGGGACCATCTGCAAGGCCGGAAAGTGCAAGGCCCGAAAGCACAGGAAATTGCCAACATGACGTTGTCGTTCGGTGGAGCCCAAGTTTGCGACATAAGTGCAGCAGGAGTGATTCATTTGTACTTTTTTTTCTGGACCATCAACGTAAGGGTAAGTAAATTAGTTACATTTATATTATATTCTTCTAATAATGTACTCCATTCAGCGGGTACGACGCACGCGAAGTATGCTGAGCCTGTTACTCCGGTGCAGAATATTTCTGTTCTGATGATATCTCAGGATATTGAGGATATTGACAACAATATGAACGGTGATACGGAGGAGTCGGCCACAACTCAGGATATTGAGGATATTGACAATATGCACGGTGATACGGAGGAGTCGGCCACAACTCAGGATATTGAGGATATCGACAACAATATGAACGGTCATACGGAGGAGTCGGCCACAACTCACGATATTGAGGATATTGACAATATGCACGGTGATACGGAGGAGTCGGCCACAACTCAGGATATTGAGGATATTGACAACAATATGCACGGTCATACGGAGGAGTCGGCCACAACTCACGATATTGAGAAGAATATTAACAACATTTCTGACAATATTCACAATATTTCTGATTATACAGTCAATGATATGGAGTGTACTATTTCTGATGAAATATATGATTCGTCTGAGCCAGTGCACCACGTGGAGGAGAAGCAGGAGCAGGAGGTTCGGGAGGATCCGGACTTAAGTAAGTAAATAAGTAAAATTTTAAAAAAATACATATAATAACTTCTTAATTCTCCAGACATGTTTACTGAAGACATTCTTAGTACTGAAAGTGGAAAGGACAATGTTCAGGCCAGCCGTAAACAATTTCCGCGCACTGTGCCAACTCCGTGCGCCCCGGTCCCAACTCGCTCTCGCGCGCTCGGAGGGGCGCTCGGATCCACAATCCACGATCCACACGGCGCTCACGGCAGAAAAAGCACCATAAGGCATAGAGTTAAGCAGTTACGATTTCACCCCCGCTTCAGACGGCCGATCTACCGCGCGACCGTCCAACCAAATACACACACATAATTATATATATACCACGAAACATAACGGTTTTCATTTCTTATAACGGCTAAATCAATTGCGTTGTGGGAGAGTTGAGCTTCGATTCGCCCCACTACAAACATTGGTCCTTCGAGCCGGATCTTCGCCTTCCCCATAAGGAGAAGCTCACCCCAGCCAGCATCGGCGGATGCTAAACCATACTTCGTTCTGCCAACGGTTGTGGCTTCCTACTTCTCCAAAGGTTTAATTTGATCCGAGCTAACTCCTGCGTTCAGCTTCCGATCCAGTGTAAATAATATTCATACCTCTCCAGCTACCAGCTGACCTTTCGTTGCTAACATACATACATACATACATGTATGTACACATCGCAGCGCAATCCAAGCGGCTGGCAACAAACATAAAGGCATATTCTTGCAATTAATTTTGTGGTTTATTCCGTGCATGCTCAACGTTCCATAGTTTGTCGGTTTTATAAGGAAATAAAATAACAAATCACTGCGCCTCCTTATTTAACTAATTATACTACCAACAAAATATCGATCCATTCATACTGCACATATGTACATATGTATGTATTTATCTTACATATCTATACGTACGCATTTTAAATAAGCATATTCTTGCACTTCTATATAATATACATATTGTATATAAAACGGTTATCCACCGTTTTCCCCGTTGTTTGACATCTCTTCAACCCAAGCCGCGGTACATAGCACTTACAGCCATACATACACACATACAAGCAGCAGCAGCGGTGCATTCTTTCCGTTTTTCTTTTCGCTTTCGCTTCTCCACCATTTGCCTGCGTTGTAGTTGTTGGGAGAATATTTTTCGGTGCCGCGCTTGACCGTATCGGAACGCCAAGTGACGCGCTACCCTGCATTTCGAGAGTATATTGTTTTCAACCGTAGTTCAATCGTAGTATTTATATCTATATATTCCGGCCACGGTGTACTATTTCCATAATTTAAATACTCGCAATAAATTCCACCAAAACCACATATCCACGGTTCGTAGGTCTGAACTTCCACGTCGCCATTTCCGCTCACCTACCTTTGCGACTCTACTACGCGTTATCGCAGATCCATCAGCAAACATGCCCACTGTTGAGAAGAAATCTCGCAAGAAGTTTAAGCGGGTGAGTTCGCTGAGTTTGACCCATCCACCCAGCTCCAACGGCTCAGTCACTACGCCCACATCTTCCCGTCCGGCTGAAAATCTTGTACAGGCTTCTACAGCTGAAAATCTTGTACAGGCTGAAATATTCTACATTCTACAGCTGAAAATCTTGTACAGGCTGAAAATATTCTACATTCTACAGCTGTAAATCTTGTACAGGCTTCTACAGCTGAAAATCTTGTACAGGCTGAAATATTCTTCATTCTACAGCTGAAAATCTTGTACAGGCTGAAAATATTCTACATTCTACAGCTGAAAATCTTGTACAGGCTTGTACAGCTGAAAATCTTGTACAGGCTGAAATATTCTACATTCTACAGCTGAAAATCTTGTACAGGCTGAAAATATTCTACATTCTACAGATGAAAATACATTAATTATGTATAGTACATGTATAATACATACTACATAAAATAAATAAAATAAAAAACAAATTATTATTATTATTATTGTTATTATTATTAAAATTAATATAATTATACTACATACTACAAAATATTTTCTAACGTCTTATTTAATAATTTAATTTTTTGGTCCATTATTTGGAGAGCCATGAACACTACAGTTGTAGCATAATATACTGGGTTTCTGTTGAAATCTTCTTTAAACGATACTTTCATTATGTTTATAAAAATTGTTGATAAATGCTTGCCACGTTCCTCGAAGGTATTGCTGTTCATGTTGTTAAAACATATTGGTTCGTTTCTAAATTCGAAATGTTTTTCAACAGCGCGTAATAAGTTCATTATTTCATTTTTAATGATTTCTTTAACTTTATCAGACATTAGGTAGTCGGGCAAGTTGTCTACCGACTTCGTAGCCTCAAAGATACTCGGGTAATTTTCTTACCTGTATTCCTTGTATATCATTTTTTAGGATAACCTTTTTGAGGTGGGGCAGATCCCACAATATGGGGAATTTTCCCCTTACACTTTTGCACGGCATGAAATTTGCCAAGCAGTGGTCGGATCCAACTGCCAACAGTTCACTTGACAAGCCCCCAATCTCAACCTCCCTCAATACTAAATCGAGTCCTTCCTTGACCGCATTCCTGCCTAGTGCAGATGTTTTGGAAACGGGAAAAATGTGGAAATACAAATAATGAATTTCATTCCCGTTAATTGGGATTGCAGCGACTGCAAGAATTTTCCATTTATGTACCGGTCCTTTTTTGCATATTGGTACCACGGCATGTGATACTCATCCATGTAAATGGAAAATTCTGAGTCGCTTAGGTTCTGTAAATTTACAGTCGTTACCGACGATACCTGGAGGAAGAAAAGTCTGATTCACCTGCTCCAATGTAATTGCCACAATCTACTCACCTTCAGTGTCGTCGTCGTCAACACCCATACGCAATGTACTAACCAGCCGGTCCAGCGGTCCACACGGCAGATGTTCCTCTGCCTCTGTGTCCTGATACGGCTCGAACAAATTGAGTTCATTTATGTCCTCATCGAAACACGACAATTGCGACGGCTCCACCAGATTGAGTTCATTTATGTCCTCATCGAAACACGACAATTGCGACGGCTCGAACATATCTTCCTCTATGTCCTGATACGGCTCGAACAGATTGAGTTCCTTTATGTCCCCATCGAAACACGACAATTTATGCATTTCTGAATCTATCTTTTTATCCATCTTGGCGCGGTTCTTGGGTTACTTTTATTAACTTATTTCACTCTTCTCTCTATTTTTGTTTTTTATACATGTTAAAATCAGGAAACTAGACGCGGAATTATGTGATATTTATCGGTCCGTATCGTATAGCAACAAAATATCTGTAAACGTTCTTCCTTCTTGATCGTCGTATTCGAAAAAATGTGTGTTGGCATTTGGTATTTCTTATAATACTAACGATGAGTAAATACCAAAAGCATACATGCCCCGTTATTTAAAACATAAAAAAAGAACACAAAATAAGACAAAGATGTACATTAATTTGGGAGGTGTAAGAATTGACGGGGTGGACAGTGCCCTTGTTAATGGGACCATCTGCAAGGCCGGAAAGTGCAAAGCCCGAAAGCACAGGAAATTGCCAACATGACGTTGTCGTTCGGTGGAGCCCAAGTTTGCGACATAAGTGCAGCAGGAGTGATTCATTTGTACTTTTTTTTCTGGACCATCAACGTAAGGGTAAGTAAATTAGTTACATTTATATTATATTCTTCTAATAATGTACTCCATTCAGCGGGTACGACGCACGCGAAGTATGCTGAGCCTGTTACTCCGGTGCAGAATATTTCTGTTCTGATGATATCTCAGGATATTGAGGATATTGACAACAATATGAACGGTGATACGGAGGAGTCGGCCACAACTCAGGATATTGAGGATATTGACAATATGCACGGTGATACGGAGGAGTCGGCCACAACTCAGGATATTGAGGATATCGACAACAATATGAACGGTCATACGGAGGAGTCGGCCACAACTCACGATATTGAGGATATTGACAATATGCACGGTGATACGGAGGAGTCGGCCACAACTCAGGATATTGAGGATATTGACAACAATATGCACGGTCATACGGAGGAGTCGGCCACAACTCACGATATTGAGAAGAATATTAACAACATTTCTGACAATATTCACAATATTTCTGATTATACAGTCAATGATATGGAGTGTACTATTTCTGATGAAATATATGATTCGTCTGAGCCAGTGCACCACGTGGAGGAGAAGCAGGAGCAGGAGGTTCGGGAGGATCCGGACTTAAGTAAGTAAATAAGTAAAATTTAAAAAAAATACATATAATAACTTCTTAATTCTCCAGACATGTTTACTGAAGACATTCTTAGTACTGAAAGTGGAAAGGACAATGTTCAGGCCAGCCGTAAACAATTTCCGCGCACTGTGCCAACTCCGTGCGCCCCGGTCCCAACTCGCTCTCGCGCGCTCGGAGGGCGCTCGGATCCACAATCCACGATCCACACGGCGCTCACGGCAGAAAAAGCACCATATGGCATAGAGTTAAGCAGTTACGATTTCACCCCCGCTTCAGACGGCCGATCCACCGCGCGACCGTCCAACCAAATACACACACATAATTATATATATACCACGAAACATAACGGTTTTCATTTCTTATAACGGCTAAATCAATTGCGTTGTGGGAGAGTTGAGCTTCGATTCGCCCCACTACAAACATTGGTCCTTCGAGCCGGATCTTCGCCTTCCCCATAAGGAGAAGCTCACCCCAGCCAGCATCGGCGGATCGCTCCAAGTTCAAGATAAGTACTCTTCGATTGTGCCTAACAACAGTGCAGTGATTTTGTGCGAGTTTTCCATCCCAGTCCGAGTTCCCGTGGCATATGTACATATGTATTTATTTCTCGCTCTAGCTCCAAATTAAACCATACTTCGTTCTGCCAACGGTTGTGGCTTCCTACTTCTCCAAAGGTTTAATTTGATCCGAGCTAACTCCTGCGTTCAGCTTCCGATCCAGTGTAAATAATATTCATACCTCTCCAGCTACCAGCTGACCTTTCGTTGCTAACATACATACATACATACATGTATGTACACATCGCAGCGCAATCCAAGCGGCTGGCAACAAACATAAAGGCATATTCTTGCAATTAATTTTGTGGTTTATTCCGTGCATGCTCAACGTTCCATAGTTTGTCGGTTTTATAAGGAAATAAAATAACAAATCACTGCGCCTCCTTATTTAACTAATTATACTACCAACATATGTACATATGTATGTATTTATCTTACATATCTATACGTACGCATTTTAAATAAGCATATTCTTGCACTTCTATATAATATACATATTGTATATAAAACGGTTATCCACCGTTTTACCCGTTGTTTGACATCTCTTCAACCCAAGCCGCGGTACATAGCACTTACAGCCATACATACACACATACAAGCAGCAGCAGCGGTGCATTCTTTTCGTTTTTCTTTTCGCTTTCGCTTCTCCACCATTTGCCTGCGTTGTAGTTGTTGGGAGAATATTTTTCGGTGCCGCGCTTGACCGTAACGGAACGCCAAGTGACGCGCTACCCTGCATTTCGAGAGTATATTGTTTTCAACCGTAGTTCAATCGTAGTATTTATATCTATATATTCCGGCCACGGTGTACTATTTCCATAATTTAAATACTCGCAATAAATTCCACCAAAACCACATATCCACGGTTCGTTGGTCTGAACTTCCACGTCGCCATTGCCGCTCACCTACCTTTGCGACTCTACTACGCGTTATCGCAGATCCATCAGCAAACATGCCCACTGTTGAGAAGAAATCTCGCAAGAAGTTTAAGCGGGTGAGTTCGCTGAGTTTGACCCATCCACCCAGCTCCAACGGCTCAGTCACTACGCCCACATCTTCCCGTCCGGCCCCAGCTGAGCGAGGTCCGACCACGTCCAGGGTTCACGCACCACATGCCTTCGAGGATTTGTTGCTCCCCTCGGAAGTCCCTCGCACAGCTCCTAGCACTATGGCCGCCAGTTCCGCACAGTCTAAGTTTGCCTTCGCTGCAAGCAGACTGACACGCTTCGACCAGAAGCTCAGCGCTCCAGATGCTAGCACACCAACCCGCTCGCTCTCCCAAGTCCATCGAGAACAACTCCGAAGCCTGTGGGCAAAGGTGGACGCGGAGTTCGCGGCCTGTTCGGTGACGATGGCGGAAGAGGATCCAGAGGGTGTAGCTGATGTCCAAGAGATGTACGATGACTGCTACGCGGTCTACGCGCAATGCCTGGCCGAACTGAACGATCAGCTCGAGCCCCCGACTGTCCCTCACACGCCGCAATTGGCCGTTCAAGTGCCGACTTCCGGCGGTTGCCGCCTCCCTCCATGTGACACTGAAGTTTTCAGTGGGGACTACCAGCAGTGGCCCACGTTCCGAGACCTGTTCACCGCCATCTACATAGAAAACCCAAGGTTGGCTCCAGTGGAAAAACTGTTCCACCTCAACAAAAAGACCAGCGGTGAAGCCCACGACATAGTGGCACAGGCTCCACTTACGAACGAAGGTTTCGCGTCCGCATGGAACGCCCTCCGTGAGCGTTTCCAAAACAAGAGGCTGATACTCAAGGCCCAGCTGAAGATCCTTTTCAATCTGCCCCAAATCCGTACCGAGTCAGCAGCAGCGCTAAAAAAGCCCCAGAGGGCCGTCCACAAGTGCCTCACGACACTCACCCATTCCGAGGTCTCCACAGACAGCGTTTTCGCTGACGGAGTTTTAGTGTACCTCATTTCCGCTAAGCTGCCAAAGACGACCTTAAAGCTTTGGGAGCAATCCGTGACGCACAAGTCCGAAATTCCCACCTGGCACGCCATGGACAAGTTCCTGGCGGAGCGGTACCTGTCTCTCGACGTGACCGAGGACGACCATCCAGGCCGCCTCCTTATCCTAGGAGTGCCCACTCGTTCCAGACCACAGTGAATCAAACGAGGAGCACGTGTGATCTCTGCTCCAAAGAGTATCATCCAATCCGGTTATGCCCTTACTTCCTTCAAATGCCCGCTGGCGCTCGCTCCGACTACATTAAGCAAAAGCAGCTTTGTTTGAACTGCTTTGCAAGGGGCCACCAGATACGAGCATGCCAAAGCGCCCACAATTGCATAATTTGTGGAGACCGGCACCATACGCTTCTGCACCGTAGCAATCCAGCAAACTCCAGCGAGGCGATTTCCACAACGGCACAAAATTCCTCAGCGTGGCCCGAGCTACATCTACGAGTACCAAGCGTACAAAATCCAAGTTCGTCCGAAGCCCAGCCAAACGTTCAGTCATATTTCGCCTCCGGCACGAGTGCTGTCCTCCTAGGCACGGCCATCGTTAATATTTGCCACCTGGGAAAAACTTTCCACGCCCGCGCTCTGATCGACTCTGGCTCAGAGGCGACGTTCATTACAGAACGTCTTGTGGACATGATCAAATTGCCATTCCAACGTATCCAGGCACAGGTCTCCGGCCTAAATAATGCCGTATCCGTTCAGTCAAAGATGCAGTTTTTCCATCCGTTCTCCGACTAAGCCGGGCTTACAACTAAATGCCACAGCCTACGTTATTCCGGAATTGGCCGCGAATATTCCATCGCATCCGATCTCGCAAGGGTTCTTGAGAGACCTGCCGAACCTCTCATGGGCGGATCCGACCTTCTATGAGAGTTCACAAATAGTTCCGTCCATTCAGTTAAGTGGCTCACTGACCAACATCTGTGGCTCTCTCCTCGGGCAGGAGACCATTTTCGGCTGGGTACTCACAGGTCCAGTGCCTCAGGTGATGAATCAAATCTCATCGTTCTCGAGTCAAATTTCCAGACGACCTATCACACTGGTAGAAGACTCGGGGTCTTTTTACGACAGCAATTTCCTTCCAGCTCCCTCCGCAGAAGTTCTCGAACGGTCTCCTGACCGACGGAAATATTTCCAAAATATGCACTGTATGAAAGCTCTACGCTCCGGTCCGAATTCAAGCCTGAACTCGAAGGTGAATCCGTCCTTAGATCAACATAGCCTCACCAGACTATGTAACCGGGCGGCAATTTCCAATGCCTTAAATGTGCCTCTCTCCCGTTCCAAGATCGTTACTAATGTGTCTTCGACGCATTTCAATTTAGTTCTCCGCACCCAGATATGGCCCCACGTCCCCGCGCCAACCGCACCAGGGAGAACCGACGTGCTCGGGAAATTGGCTCCTACCGTTGCCGAATCTGCCAAGGAGTCCATCCGCTACGGACCTACCACCAATTTCTTCTCCTGAGCCCCGAAGAGAAACTCCGAGCTGTCCTTATCAACCAGTATTGCGGGAACTGCCTGGCTCACCAACACTCCGGCAAAAACAACCACACGCTACTCCACGTACCCACGTCTCGTCGTCCGGCCCGCTCAGCCTCGGGAGCGTCGTCGCCATCTAAATCGAACCATGCTAAATGCCGCCCTCGTCGTCCAGCCCGCTCAGCCGCGACTGTACCGTCGCCATCTACATCGGCTCACGACGAACGACACACTCGTCTCCCCGCGAGCCGCCCCGTCGTAGGACCCACGGCGCCATCCACAGATTCCTCAAGAGCAACCTCCCGTTTTGCGCATCCTCACGCCTATCCGACCGTGGAGCGACACTGAGTCGACGTCCTTGTCAAGTCCAGAGCGCCTGTTTTGGGATGAATCGGGTCCGGGGCGTACACCCAGCCATAGGCCACCCCATTATACTTTGCAATCCTGCAAGGGGGGGGGGGGGGGGGGGAGGATTGTTCAGGCCAGCCGTAAACAATTTCCGCGCACTGTGCCAACTCCGTGCGCCCCGGTCCCAACTCGCTCTCGCGCGCTCGGAGGGGCGCTCGGATCCACAATCCACGATCCACACGGCGCTCACGGCAGAAAAAGCACCATAAGGCATAGAGTTAAGCAGTTACGATTTCACCCCCGCTTCAGACGGCCGATCTACCGCGCGACCGTCCAACCAAATACACACACATAATTATATATATACCACTAAACATAACGGTTTTCATTTCTTATGACGGCTACATCAATTGCGTTGTGGGAGAGTTGAGCTTCGATCCGCCCCACTACAAACACTACGAACCGTGGATATGTGGTTTTGGTGGAATTTATTGCGAGTATTTAAATTATGGAAATAGTACACCGTGGCCGGAATATATAGATATAAATACTACGATTGAACTACGGTTGAAAACAATATACTCTCGAAATGCAGGGTAGCGCGTCACTTGGCGTTCCGTTCCAGTCAAGCGCGGCACCGAAAAATATTCTCCCAACAACTACAACGCAGGCAAACGGTGGAGAAGCGAAAGCGAAAAGAAAAACGAAAAGAATGCACCGCTGCTGCTGCTTGTATGTGTGTATGTATGGCTGTAAGTGCTTTGTACCGCGGCTTTTTCCCTTCCCCCCCCCACCCAACCACCCCACCCAGCTTGCTGCGGGCCTAGTCGAGGTTACAAGTATTTCGTTGCTGCAGATTATATGTTTGTAAATTATTGTGCCATCAAATGTACTATTGTGTTTGAGTGTCGTTTAAAGTTGAATTGTAAAACAAACAAAAATGTACATAAATTAAATTAAGACATATACTGCCCATTATTAATAAAGCAACGCGCTTGGTTGCTGGCGGCTCACACCCCAGCCTCTCAGCCCCTCCCCTGTGGATCGCCCCAAATCAGCCATTTCCACTGCCAGCTCCGACAGCGCCGCCGACGGCAAAGCCAGCGCCGACAGCGCAGCCACCGGCACCGTGGCAAACGCAGCGATACTGAGACGCCAATCCACCGACTCCGCCACCTGGTTGGAGGCACTTCCTCCAATTCCTGGACCGGCTCCAGCCACCATTACCGGGTATGTGAGGACCACAAATGCCGACACCACCATCACGGCCACTCCGGCCACAAGCCCCATCCCCGACCTGCCCTGCCCCAACAGCTGGGCGGCCATTCCCAATCTCACCAGCCAGGAGCAGTTCCAGATCGACGACTGGAACGCCAAGCGCGCCAATAATTCCGCTTCCCACACTCCAAGACACACAGACACGTATCGATGCATCGGCATACGGTGCATCGCGTGGAGAGAGCCGGAAACAGCAAGGAGCGAGAGAGGGCGCAAAGAGAGAGCGGGTAACGAGCAGCCTCTGCACGAACAGCAGCCAACAAAAGATTCGTGTTCGAGTGCCCGTTCGGGAGCCAGTTCGAACTCGAACCACAGCCATGGCACAAACCCCGCTCGATCGGCCACAGCAGCGGTTCCAAATGCAATGCACACAGCCAATACCACAACCACAAATACAATGATGACATACATCAGCACACAAACAGCGACATCAAACACAAAAACGACAACTACGATTACGTCGGCAGCCAGACGATGCCTGTTAACAGCAATGTTAACAGGCGGACCCGCCCCCCCCCCCCCCCCCCCCACCTCCGCCGCCAGAGGAACATCAGCAGCAGCAAACACATCAACAACAAAAATATCAGCCAACGGCAACAAACACAGCCAATACCGATGATATCCCATCCACCTCTGCTGCAGCGGCCCGTTCGCCACTGAAGCGCGTCCGCGCCGAGGTGGATGATGATGACGATGATGACAGTGATGTTATGGTTGTTGAGTTTGATGACGATGACGACGACAATTTGGATGCCAATCATGCATCGGCCAAACGACGACTCCGGGAAAGTAACCAACAGGCAATCAAATCCCATATCCCCCAAATTTAAAACCATCCCCATCACCAACAATCAAACCAGCAACAACATCAGCGGACAATTACACAAAATGCCCCTGCCCCTGCCCCTGCCACTGCCAATGCTCCACTAGCTCTACCTCACTCACCTGCAAATGCAACTAGTAGTTGCGGCACAGGAACCCACAGCAGCAGCGGCGGCGGTGGCGTTGGGCTGCTCCAGCTGCCCTCCCTGAGTATGCCCAATGCCAGACAAATTCGGATGCTGCAGCGACAGCACCAACCAACGACAATTATTCCCCCCCATCATTCTGCCAGCTGTCCCCGACATTATGCCCATTCTGGACAAGCTGCAGAATGACCCGAGGGTGGGCAACAGTAGCTATCACACCAAGCTCATCAGCCGCAATGGTGTCCGTATCCAGGCCCGCGACATGGCTACCAGGGATGCCATCATGGCAATCCTGGGCGGCGGCAACGAGGCGATGACTGGCCACTACATACACCAGCACAAGAGTGACCGTGGGCAACGGATCGTCGTGCGAGATCTCCACCACTCCACAAGCACCCAACTAATAACAAATCAGATGGCCGAACTGGGCTATTCAGCTAAATTTATTAGAGCCATTAAAGCGAGATCCGATGGACAGCCACTCGACCAGTTCGAGTTGGAGATAGCCCCCAAGCCGGATGGAAGCCACCACGATGTCCTCCAATTAACCCAGCTGGGCAACCAGTTGGTGATCGTTGAGAGGCAGGCCAAGCCGGTGGACCCAGCCCAGTGCCACAGATGTCAGGCTTTTGGGCACACCCGCACCTACTGCAGGCGTTCATTCGTCTGTATGAAGTGTGCGGGTGCCCACGCGTCCACGGCATGTGCCAAGCCAAGGGCAGACGCCCCTAAATGCGCCAATTGCCAGGGCGCCCACACCAGCGCCTACAAGGGATGTCCGGCATTCAAGGCAGCAAGGGGCCGCCTTCTGTCGCACCGAGTGGCCATGCAGGAGTTGCGTCGCAAGCGCAGCTCGCTTCTGCTGCCATTGCCAGAGCAGCAGCCACCAGCAAAAACAACACCAGCACATCCCTGGCGCGGACAGCAGCAGCAGGCAGCATGGACGCCACTCAATGTCTCCTCTCCTGGGCGACGAAGAGGACAACAACAAAATCAGCAGAAGCAGAAGCAGCAGCAGCCAATACAGACAAAAAACAGACGCCTGCTGCCTCTGGCCCACGCACTGGGCGACGACGTCCAGAGCAGCCATTGAGCCGTTCCCAGGCACCACAACAGCAGCAGCTACAGCAGCTGCAACAGCAGCCGCAGCGCGAACAACAACAACAGCGACAGCAGCAGCAGCAGCTTGCCAATGCACGCTCCCGGCAGAAGATGCAGCCGAAACGCCAATCTTTCGAGGGATCCTGCAGCCAGGCACTGTTGGAGAATACGCAGAGGATGACGCGATTGGAAAAGAGGCTGGAAGTGATGATGTCACTACTCACCTCGCTCATCCAATCCCACGCAGTGACGGCAACTCCAGCAGTTCCAGAAACATCGGAAAATCCACCAACAATGGCAGCAGCAACAGTGGTTGCCACAGCTCCAGCAGCCAGGCGGTCAAAGAAACCACCACGATCACAGCCACCACAAAAAAACCTTAGGGCCAACGCCAGCCGCTATTCCAGAGACGGATCCTGAAATGGATGAAGAAAATGATGACGATGAGATGTGGACAGATGACGACTCCATGGATGACATTAAGGCCTACGCCCGCAACATGAGGTACCAGCTTGACAACCAGATATCCTGGAACGCTGTGTACTAATTGGACACATCTCTGCCACTGCATTGGATTAAATGACAAATGCATATCAATCGCATGCCACGACAAAAATGAACAACGGACGCTGCCGCCATCAAAGCCATTAAATAAAACATAAACGAATAAAAATGCTGCCATACACACTTGCAAAATCATACGGCCGGACAAATTCAAATCGAATGCAGTGCGTTGGTGATTGCTAGAATAGCCAAAAACAGACACACACACACAAACACCCATTACACTTGGGCGGCCGGACCTGTGCCGTTCGAGTTATGTGTGTCGTGTCCGCCATCGTTCTTAGTTGGTGGCCGGATCCAGTGCCATGGCATTCAGAGTGCCCTATGGTCCTGGAAAAGGAAAAAATCCATCAGCCACACATACGATTAAAAAGGGCTCTCAAAATACTTACCGCCAGCCATTCAGACACACACACACAAACATCCATTACACTTGGGCGGCCGGACCTGTGCCGTTTGAGTAGGTGTGTCATGTCCGCCATTGTCATTAGTTGGTGGCCCGATCCAGTGCCATGGCATACAGAGTGCCCTATGGTCCTGGAAAAGGAAAAATCCATCAGCCACACATATGATTAAAAAGGGCTCTCAAAATACTTACCGCCAGCCATTCAGACACACACACACACAAACATCCATTACACTTGGGCGGCCGGACCTGTGCCGTTCGAGTTATGTGTGTCGTGTCCGCCTTCGTCCTTAGTTGGTGGCCGGATCCAGTGCCATGGCATTCAGATTGCCTATGGTCCTGGAAAAGGAAAAATCCATCAGCCACACATACGATTAAAAAGGGCTCTCAAAATACTTAACGCCAGCCATTCAGACACACACACACAAACACCCATTACACTTGGGCGGCCGGACCTGTGCCGTTCGAGTAGGTGTGTCGTTGTCCGCCATTGCCCACAGCTGGTGGCCGGACCAGTGCCACTCGCTCTAAATTAGGGCCACAATTGCCGACGCACACACACACTCACATCCATTTCCGGACCATCTCAGACGAAGCCGCGTTAGTCATTGCCGGGCAAGTTCCGCTCAGGGAGCTGATAAGGGAGAGGAAGGAGATCCATGTTGCCATGACGGACAGTGCAGCCGAGGCCCGCTCCAAAGCAGAAATTAAGGACGCCGCCAGAAGGACCAGCATAGACAGATGGCAGACTCGATGGGACCACTCACCCAAAGGCCGATGTACCCCCACCCTCATCCCAAGCATAGCATGCTGGGTGGAAAGGAAGCACGGCCAGGTGGATTTCTACCTTACCCAGGCACTGAGCGGACATGGCTGCTTCCGCGGCTACCTCAAGCGCTTCGGCCACGAGACAGAGGACTGGTGCCCCGAGTGTGGCACAGGCATAGAGGAGGACGCTCGCCACGTCCTCTTCGACTGCCTCAGGTTTGACCTCGAGCGTCAGACATTGGAGACAGCAGCAGGGTCTAGGGTCAGCACCGAGACTCTGGTGCCGATGATGCTGGCAGACCCGAAGGTGTGGGAAGCGGCCGCGGAGTTCGCCTCTAGCGTGATCCGAACGCTTAGGTCCTTGGAGAGAAGGCGGAAGGAGCAGACGGAGTAGGTGTCCACGCCACTGCGAAGCAATGCTTTGCGGCAGTACCGCAGTCCGCGGGGCCCCTAGTCCCAACATACTCTTGTCCGTTAAAGTAAGTTAAATATAAATTGTATAGTATATATTATAAAGCAAATAAATAAGTATACGAATATAAAAACGAGGGGGAACGTTGTGAGTTGCTGCGGACACCGCAACTCTACGGTTATACCCGATACTAAGTCAGTATGGCTCTCCTCCGGCAGACGCCGCTAAATTAACGTCTGCCCTCAGCAGGCGGCAAGGGTAGTAGAGGGGACTGAAGACCACATACCGCATTACAGCCAACAAAACATCAAGTTGACGAACTCACAGGGGATTGCAAATCAAATTTTAAGTTAGGGAGAATTACAAAGAAGAGACAGCATACTTTTGAGCGTGGCCCCACTTCACTTTCTTGACTCACACCACACACACACACACACACTTGACACCAAATGGAAAGTCGTGTCGTGAACGTTGTGGAGTCGAGACGTGTTATTTAGTGTATTTCCTCTTATATTCCACGCAAAGCACCTGCATTGTTTACCTTTTCTCTTTATCTATTCCTCAATTGACTACGTGTTGCAACACTGCACTTTCTGAATTTTCGATCTCATTTCTTTAACCCCTTCTTCCCCCCCCCCCCCCCCCCCCCCCCCCCCCCCCCAATTGTTATTTTCGTAACTAGTGCGGTTCTCCGACACCCCACTACAAAATTATTACAATCTGTGATAAATCTTCGGCGGCAACGGTGCTGACAATTGATTATCGGTTTCAAATCGACTTTCAAATCAGCACCAGTTGCCGCCACACCACCACTACGGCATAAATTGAGCCAAAAATGCAAGTCTTCGCATAAAACAACTACGCCCCCTATAAACTGCCCGCCCACATGTACATGCTACATTCCTAGTCGTCTGCCCTCAGCAGGCGGCAAGGGTAGTAGAGGGGACTGAAGACCACATACCGCATTACAGCCAACAAAACATCAAGTTGACGAACTCACAGGGGATTGCAAATCAAATTTTAAGTTAGGGAGAATTACAAAGAAGAGACAGCATACTTTTGAGCGTGGCCCCACTTCACTTTCTTGACTCACACCACACACACACACACACACTTGACACCAAATGGAAAGTCGTGTCGTGAACGTTGTGGAGTCGAGACGTGTCTGAGGTTTAGTCCCTCCGTCAAAGTGCCGAATATTTTGTCTCTCTCTTTTTCCCTTAAGACATATACTGCCCATTATTAATAAAGCAACGCGCTTGGTTGCTGGCGGCTCACACCCCAGCCTCTCAGCCCCTCCCCTGTGGAGCACTGAGAGCCCTCAACCCAAAGCGGGTATATATTGAAAAAAATATAATTTGGCTTGACAAAAACTCCACTCGCGTCGGTCGAAAAATGTATTACCAAATCCAACCAAAGCCAATCCAGCGCAGCTATGCCACGCGGATCCACTGCCAGAAGAGGACGACGACGACGAGGACCACACGGCGTCACAGCCAGGGATCGCCCAAAATCAGCCATTTCCACTGCCAGCTCCGACAGCGCCGCCGACGGCGAAGCCAGCGCCGACAGCCCAGCCACCGACTCCACCACCTGGTTGGAGGCACTTCCTCCAATTCCTGGACCGGCTCCAGCCACCATTACCGGGTATGTGAGGACCACAAATGCCGACACCACCATCACGGCCACTCCGGCCACAAGCCCCATCCCCGACCTGCCCTGCCCCAACAGCGGCCATTCCCAATCTCACCAGCCAGGAGCAGTTCCAGATCGGCGACTGCGTGGAGGCGGCCCATACCCAGGAACGCCAGCAGCAGCAGCAGCAGACCATCAGCAGCAGCAGCGGTAGTCGCCGGCTTGAGGCATTGGCGGCGTCGGCAGCGGCAGCGGCGTCAGCCAAAGCACCGCAATGTCAAGCCAAGCCAAGCCAAGCGGTACCAAGCGCGCCAATAATTCCGCTTCCCACACTCCAACACACACAGACACGTATCGATGCACCGTATGCCGATGCATCGTGTGGAGAGAGCCGGAAACAGCAAGGAGCGAGAGAGGGCGCAAAGAGAGAGCGGGTAACGACCTCGTACCAGCGACAGTACGAGAGGGCACTCGTGCAGCCTCTGCACGAACAGCAGCCAACAAAAGATTCGTGTTCGAGTGCCCGTTCGGGAGCGAGTTCGAACTCGAACGACAGCCATGGCACAAACCCCGCTCGATCGGCCACAGCAGCGCGCTGGAAGGCAAAGGCTTTCAACAGATCCATCCTGAAGGGGCAGAACCGCTATTTTTCCAACGTCCCTCTTGAAAAGGCCTCTTTGAGTGCGGATGACGGCTACTCTGATGGTTCCATCTTTTCCTGGGATGACGCTGTCAATGCGGCCAAGCGGCCACCTTAATGGTGGCAGCGTTTCCTCCTTGATCATGACGAGCGCTCCTAGCTTGATGTTTGGAGACGATGACCGCCACTTGCTCCGCTCCTGAAGAATCGAAAGATACGCCGTGCTCCATTTTCTCCAAAACGCCTGCTTCATTTAACACAGCCGCTGCCATCGACTAAGTAGGTTGACCCGGAGATGCGCCACATCTCGCTCGTCGAATGCAGCTTTCGGGGCTCCATTGAGAAAGTGGTTTGGCGTGAGCACATCTAGATCATCGGGACTTTCTGTAATTGCATAAAGCGGACGGGAATTTAACAAAGCAGAGATTTCACAAGCCAAGGTCTGAATTTCATCAAGAGTAAAAATGTAGGCCCCGACGATGCGATGAAAATGATATTTAGCTGCTTTAACAGCCGCCTCCCACAAACCCCCAAAATGAGGTGAGCGAGGGGAGATGAATTTCCAATCGATTCCACTAGAAACGCAGAGATGTGACACAGCCGACGTATGAGGATCGCTGAGGAACATTTGCCGAAGCTCCAAAAGCTCATTTTTTGCTCCTACAAAATTTGTAGCGTTGTCTGACAAGATGATTCGGGGATTGGGACGTAGACTTATAAAACGCCTTAATGCTTCCAAATGAGTTGCTTTGGTGCTAAAGCATACGAAGACAGCGATGTAACATTTGATAGGAGGCCTGCTTCTGACTTCCGACTTGTGATAAAAGGGTCCGCAAAAATCAACGCCCGTTGTGGGGAATGCTGGATTAGTCCTTACGCGATCCGCAGGCAAGTTTCCCATGATATGTTCCCTCAGCACTGGCTTCAAACGAAAGCATCTAACATATTTGCGAATGATTCCCGCAACATATTTGCGTCCACCAATAGGCCAGAATTTTTGCCGAAGCAGTCCGAGCAATCCTTGAGCTCCTGCGTGGAGAAACCTTTCGTGAAAGAAGATAATAATAGAGACAGAGACAGGATGTCCCTTAGGAAGCAGGATCGTGTGCTTCGCGTCGTAGTCCAATTCGGCATTTTGGAGGCGGCCTCCAACACGCAGCAATCCAAAGCTATCCAGAAATGGATTCAGTGAGGCCATCGTGCTTTTTGGGGGTAGGGCCTGTTTGCTGGCGAGGGCCCTTATCTCTTCCGAAAATTGTTGCTGCTGTATTGCCCTTATAAGCAAATGCGTACCATTTTTGATGTCGATTACGGTAAGTTGACCCTTCGACCGCGCTATGCCTTTGTCCTTGAGAATGTAGAATCGATATATGTAAGCATGGATCCGAATGAGTTTTGAAATTTGCAATCGTACGATACATCCCTTTCGTTTGAAACAACCAATGCTGCATGACGACGTTCTGGTACATCGGTGGGCAAGCCTGCAGGCCACTCTGAGCTCTCACGACGCAAGAATGGTGGTCCAGAAATCCAATGGTTGTTATCCATTAGTTCAGCTGGAGTGGGTCCGCGTGATATGATGTCCGCCGGATTCAACTTTGTGGGCACGTGATGCCAAGTCATTCCAGCGGTGAGCTCCTGAATCCGCTGAATTCGATTAGAAACAAATATATTAAAATTCAATGTTGATTCTCGAATCCAGGCAAGGGCTATGGAAGAATCCGACCAGCAATGTATTTGGCATGGAGTTGAAAATCCCTTAACTATGGTGGTCTCTAGTTCGGCTAATACGAGGGCAGCGGATAGCTCAAGCTTGGGGATAGTCATACTTTTCAAGGGTGCGACTCTGGATTTAGAGCATAAAAGATGACTTTGCACAATGCCAAGTTTCGTTCCATAGCGACTGCATAAATATTTTAGCTTTTGTGATGATGGTAGAGATGAGCCCTAGAGGATCGTAGAACCTTCGATATTGGGCCTGCTGCGGTTCCGACGTGCGCGAATCTAAACAGAAGATTGTCCGTAGTGGGATCCCAAACTAGACCAAGAGCATTGGTTGCTTCAGTCCCGTCTTCAAAGGTAAGGAACTCCGATACGCCTTCCAACGCAGCGGCTTCATTAGAACGTATGGGAACGCATCCTTTTGAAAGTAGCTCCTTTACCTGCTGACGAATCTCGATGACCGAATCAATGCTGTCCCTTCCTGATATGAGATCATCGACATAGAAATCTCTTCGAACAATATCAACGGCAAGCGTAAAACGCGACTACTCGTCATTCGCCAATTGATGCATAGCACGAATTGCTAAGAAAGCGGCAAGTTTGGTTCCGTAAGTAACAGTCTCCAACTTGAACACCTAAATCTCCTCCTTCGGGTCGTTGCGCCATAAGATGCACTGCACGTGCGTATCGGGATGGGAAACGCGTACACAGCGGTGCATTGTGAAGATATCGCCACACAAGGTGACTTTAAACGAGGGGGAACGTTGTGAGTTGCTGCGGACACCGCAACTCTACAGTTATACCCGATACTAAGTCAGTATGGCTCTCCTCCGGCAGACGCCGCTAATATTAAACGACACGACAAAGAGTGCGTGCGAGAGAGACAGAAAATCAGTCTGAGCGTGACGTCGGGCGCTGCGTAGCCACTGCAAATTGATTTGTTCCTATTGGCTATAAAAATTATCTGATCTGATCCAGATTCAGCAATCTGATAGATATGATCATTATCTATGATTCTGCGTTTTTAGTTTTCTCGAACGTGCAATATTGTGGATGCAACAGATTTTCGTCCTTTGTGTGGGCGGAAGGGGGTGGGGTGAAATTTTGAGATACACGTTTTATAGTAAGATCTAACAGGAGTGCGGATACCAAATTTGGTTACTCTTGCCTTAATAGTCTCTGAGATTTTTGAATATCCCCAGATTTTCGTCCTTTGCGGGGGCGGAAGGGGGTGTGGCGAAATTTTGAAACAAACTCGTCTCGCTCCGATATATTAGGAGTGTGGATACCAAATTTGGTTGCTCTAGCTTTTGTAGTCTCTGAGATCTAGGCGCTAATGTTTTACTCTAAGCAAAGCCGCCTATGCTACGTGTGTGTTAGAGAGAGAGAGGGCGAGAAAAAATGAAATTGTTTTCTTGATGCTGGCTATAATAATAATACGATCCAATTCAGATTCCGCTGTCATAAAGATATAGTCATTCTCTACAGTTCTACGTTTTTGGTTTTCTCATATCTTTAAAATTGTGGATGCCACAGATTTTCGTCCTTTGTGGGGGCGGAAGTGGGCGGGGCGAAGTTTTGAAATATTTTTGTAGCAGCGACATATCACAGAAGTCTGGGTCCAAAACATCGTTGACTAGCTCTAGTCTTTGAGCACTAGGCGCTGAAGGGGACGGACAGACGGACAGACAGACAGGGCTCAATCGACTCGGCTATTGATGCTGATCAAGAATATATATACTTTATGGGGTCGGAAACGATTCCGTCTGGACGTTACACACATCCACTTTTACCACAAATCTAATATACCCCAATACTCATTTTGAGTATCGGGTATAAAAAGCGGAAACGAAGCAGAGTTATCAGAATTTTAGGTTGGATGGTGGGTCCAGCCATTAGCGCATCATTCAGTGATACTTCAGACGCTGTTTTGGCATATCCATCGAACACTACGCGTAATTTGGTGGTTGTACTATCCTGCTTGTGGACGCAATGGTGAGGCAAGAAGTACTGCGGGAGGTCTGACTGCCGCGAAGCTGGCGACATGTGTCGTAAATCACGATACTCCTGGAGAAACTCCATATATTTTGCCTTAAGCTGTGCATTTTTTGCTAGCTTCCTCTCCAAATTGAGAAATCTACGTAGCGCCTGCTGATACGATTCTCCTAATTCCTCTAGACTGAATTTGGTTGGCAAATGCACGGAGTAAGCTCCGGACTCTAGGCGAATGCAGTTTGTGACGAAATGCTGTCCGCAATGAACATCTTCCTCCGAAATTGATGAGGGCGAATAATCGACTTCCCAAAACCGCCTTACAATATCGCACAAATTAGTCTCGCAAGCGGAGATGACAGTGGGATCTTCAACGGCTGCTAGCGCCGCACGGGCTTTCTCAGAGTTTTTAATACTTCCTGACACTATCCAGCCAAGTTTCGTCTTCTGCAATGTTGGCAATTGGTCTGACAGTCGAATCTGTCCAACGCACATTAATTCGAAGAACAAACCAGCACCTATCAACAGATCGACACGCTGGGGCTTGGCGAAATTAGGATCAGCCAGTTTTAGATTATTTGGCATTGGCCAATCCTTTGCGTCTAGGCCGAAGTTAGGCTGCATTCCTGTGATTGAGGCAGTGATAATTGCAGAGAGGAAGCCGCGATAGCTTTCGTCTTGTGATTGCAGGACGATGTCCACAGCCTTGCTGGATGGTAGAATTGACTCTCCAATACCGGTGATTTGAACGTGAGACGGGTGAGGATCTAACTGCAGCTGATTGGCGAGTCTCGATGTTATAAAGTTAACCTGAGAAGCGGAATCTAAAATGGCACGACATGGAATAAGCGATCCAAAACGGCCCCTGACATATACGATTGCAGTAGCTAGCAGCACGTTTTGGCTAGGCAGAGATTTTTGACTCGAGGGGGAGGGCTAATATATTTGCTTGCTACTAGGGCACTTGCAGGATCATGCTGGGTCGATTCCGTGCTCGGCGACGGCAACTCAGCGTCAGCGCCCGACTGCATGTGGAGCAGTGTGTGATGCTTGGCTTGGCAATTTCTACATGCCCCTGAGTTGCAGCGTTGCAATGAATGGCCTTTGTTGAGGCAGTTTAGACATAAATGGCGCTTCTTCACCTCCTTGTATCGAGAAAAAACAGGGAGATCTATAAATGCCTGGCATCGGGATATGTAGTGATCGGAGGATTTGCAATACTTGCATGTTGAGCTATTATGATCGTTAATGGAGGTGATTAGGGTGCTAGGCTTACTTTCTCCCACCTGCTGGCTAGGAATTGTTACCATAGCCGATCCCAAATTTTCCAGCATCCGACATCTTGCCTCCAAGAATGAGGCCATGCTTGACCACCGCGGCAAGTTCTCTTCCCATTTCTCCTTGGTCTTGTGGTCCAATTTCGTGCCTATGATGAAGATCAGCAACCCATCGGAAATCTCCTGCGGGGTCGCCAAGGTCTGAAGTGCAAGCAAGTGCGAATTGATTTTATCGCTGAGCGCGCGCAAGCCGATAGCCGAGCCCTTCTCCACCCCTTGCAGCCCGAAAATAGCCTTGACGTGTGCCTGAAAATGTAACAGTTTATTATCGAATCGCAACATTAGTAAATTCAACGCCTTGTCGTAATTCTCCTCAGAAAGTTCCAAGGAACGAATCGTATCCAGCGCAGCACCATCTAGACATCCACGAAGATATTGGAATTTTTCGATGATTGGTATACGATGGTCTTTGTGCACCATTGTCGAAAACATCGCGTGGAATTCTGGCCAATCCATGTAGCTCCCACCGAATCGCGGAAGCTGCAACTCGGGCATTCGAGAACGGCCTATACTATTATAGGCGAACAACGACGAATTCCCCTCGAGAGTATGCCGAGTCGTTGAATTGGCAACATTTACCGTGCGAGCAGCCATCAACTCCCGCGACAGCCTGGACCTAACCTTGACATAAACATTCGAAAAGTGCAGCCGGGCATCATGGGCTAACTGCAGGAAATCCAGCCTTTCAAGGCTCGTTTGAGCGGCATCGAAATCCGCATTCACTCGCTCGATCTGCTCTAAGCGAGCTTGAAGTTCTGCCTCATCTAACTCGGCAAGCTCTTCCTTGGTGAGAAAGCGATCCATGGCCTTTAGTTGGCGCGCGATGGACTCGGCCTTGTGCTTGTAGAAATCTACATCACTCGGCATTGCTGCGGTCGCGACATTGGTAGGCTCAGGTGCTGCCATGTTGAGGTTTTAAAAGGGTCACTCAGCACGACCGAAAAAGACACCCTGTATACGTATAAACGTGGGAACCGAAAGCAAAGGGATTACAGCTAATGCCTTTAGCTGTGGGGCTGTGCGAGCTGTCCGATTCCGCTTTGTACTCCGCTTGTGTGTATTAGTGAGTTCGCTGCACTGCCTACCGCACTGCACTGACCGAATTGTCGCGACAGAGAAATTAATAGCCCGCAATGCGTGTATGTAGGTGTATGTAAGTGTGTTTTAGCACCGAATTGTGCTTAACCGCCGAAAATTTGCTAGGGCTAACGAATGTCGATCGCGAATGATTATTAATTGACACTGCAACTCAGAGATCACGTCGGAGTCAGCAAATTTTATGTGGAGATAATGTTTTTTATCCCCAATCGGCCGACTAATTATTTCGAATTAAATAAAACTCGGCGCAGAAATAAAATTACGATATGTTCTTTAATGCGTGACATCCAAATTGCAAGTGTGGCTTGCCTGCCCTTTACATTGCCGCTCCGATCGCTAAGCGCAGCTTCGCTCGGCTGACGTCGGTAGGCAGACGCAAAGCGGAGATAGTGAAGAGCGAGCTGGCAGAGAGCGTTTAGCAGGGCAAGCACGCGCAAAGCTTTAACAAACAAATGAGTGACATAGACATAAGTAACAAACAAAATAAGCGGCTGAGGGCCAAGAATTAGGTGCTATTTGGCAAGCAGCTAATCGGCTGGGTTCTGCTCCGAACAGTGGGTGTGAAGTAACATAGCGGAACGCAAGTTCTCCATCTCTTTCGCGACAGGACAGTCCCGCTTGGGTCTCGAAGGAATGAGTGGTCCAACGATATAAAGTCCGTTGGCACTGGTGGCCCTACTACAAGCTACATACAATGCTTCTCTTTGCATATTGGATGAAGTGTGGACGACCACTTTGCTGTATGTTGCTCCCTGGCTCTTATGAATAGTTATAGCTTCTGCAGCTACAATCGGAAACTGTTTTCGATCAATAGTAACTTGTTCGTTTTGATGGTATTGAAAACTTTTTGTAGTTTTCTGAACTGGGGTCCAAGAAGATTCGTTACTATGGCTGCGCTTTGACCGTGCGTTAACTCACACGCTTTCCTTGTAAGGAAGTTCTCAGGCCGAGGTACAGCTTCTCAGTCTGTCCAGGGCCCAGTCCTTCCCCACAGCAAAATTTGTTGTGTGAGGACCTAAGGGGAGAGCCGCTCGTGGCGAAAGCGCGCCCGTGGGGTGGATCGTGGGACGGTCGGGCCTGGCCCGGCCACGAGGCGTGGGTGAAGCCGTGCTTGGGAGCTGCAGAGACGTGCGTTGGGGGTCATGTGTGGCGGGAGACGGGGCTTGGGTTAGGGATCGGAAAGGTGTGGGAGAGGTGAGCCCAGCCTAGCAGATGCCGCATGATCCACGACTCACATCTGCGTCGCCGGGTCCCCCGGGCGAGGGTGTAGGAGAGGGAGCCCAGCTTTGCGAATGCCGCGTGAATCCACGACTCACATCCAGCATCGCCGGGTCCCCAGGGGAGAAAGGTATAGGAGAGGGAAACCCATCTTGGTGAATGCCGCATGATCCACGACTCACATCCACTTCGCCGGGCCTCCTGGGAAAAGGGAAGAGAGGGGGAGGGGGGTGAGTGACTCCTACGGGCGAATGTTCTGAGACAGGTGGGTTGAGGTTGGTGTCTTTATTGTTTTCGGATCATTTCCCTACTTAAAATCCCGCGCCTGCAGCGGGGAAATAAACGCCAAAAAAATATCATAAACAACATGTGGGCATAGATATGTAAAGAAACTGCGGGAATGTTCTGCTTATACCTGCCTACTGCACCGATCTATCCCCCCAGAGCTCACATACGTGAGGTGGCTCACCCTGGTTTCCCTTCTTTGGGTCCTGTTCTCCCACGGCGGGTCCTCGTCACTTCGGTGGCTTCCTTTGCACACCGCGTGGGTGCGGTCACAGCTGGTTTTATTCACCGCGTGCGGGCGAACACGGCTTATTCTGTACACGGCGCGGTCACGGCTAGTTTTTCACACGGCGCGGTCCCGGCTTACTTTTCACATCTATTTTGGCTTCCGCCGCACAACCGGTCTGGCCCAGCCCTCGGAGATCACTCCCGAGCTTGGCTCCCGCTGGACCGTGCCAGCCTCGGCTTTTCTTTTTCGCAGCTTCTCTGCCGCTTCGCTGCTGCGCCGCCTTCGGCTGCCGGCCTCGGCTGCGTGGGTGTATGGCTGCGTGTGTGTATTGCCTGCTTCGCCGTCGGCTCTTTTCCTCGGCTGCGTGGGCGTAAGACCGATCGGCGGCATCTCTGCCGCTTCGCTCTCTTTCATGTTGTCTCTTTTCGTCTGCGTATAGCCGTTCTCTTCCTTGCGTTGGCTGCGTGGGCGTAAGAGCGTATCTCTTTCGTGTTGGTTCTCTTCGCCTTCGTATAGCCGTGGTGTGCGTCTCTCTTCGCTGCGTGGCCGTAGTGTGCGTCTCTCTTACGTGTTGGTTCTCTTAGTTCTAATAAGTAAAAAGGCCTACTGTTTTTTTACCTACCTATTTCTTACTTTAATGGGTAAAAATAAGGATTCATTGTTGTTTGTCTTGGTAATACTAATAATAATAGAAGTAATAAAATCGGATAATAGTGATAATGAACTGAGATAATAATGAAATTAGATAACAAGCCGTCGGGGCGGTCCCTTCAGGGGATGGTGTCGTGGTCAGTGTTGTGGAGGCTTATGCCTTCACACTCCCTTCCTACTTCGGGGTGGGGCGCGGTGAAATGCGCACCAAATTTCCGCTGATGCATACGCGGAAGTGTTGGCCGTGGTGGTGTTCTAGGCTGCGGATCCGGCTGCGCCCGTGACGCGCCGCGTTTGCCTGAGCGCTGGCGCCTTCCAGCAGGCTTTGCGGGATGCGGCGGTCAGGCGTGCTTACCCGCCAGGCGACTGGGGCGATTGGCCATTCCTGTTCCTCCTGCAGCGCGTTTAGCTCGGGCATCTCCTCGAAAGCTGTAAGCAGTCCGCCCGCCTCTGCCTCTTCCAAGCCCAATGACAGGTCGCTGTCCTCCTTTGGTTGGCTCGGGTTTCCTGGTTCGGCCTCTCGGGCCGTGCAGCTCGTCGGTTCCGGGTTCGGGGCGTTGTGGTCGGTGGGAACTGGCGATAGCCACTTCATTGGTGCGTGGTCCAGCGGCTGCCAATCGGGATTCTCCCCTCTTTCCGGGGCTGCCGCCTCCTCTTGCGCGTCCCACTCCTGCAGTCTGGCGTGCCACCCGTCGTCCCAGCTGGTGTCCGGGATCGGGCCGTTTGGGTTCTCCTGCCCTCCCAGGATCCAGGCTACCTCCTCGTCTCCGTAATCCCTGGGTATCGGAGACACGGGTCCGTCCCCCAGGCCGAGTTCCTGGAGCAGTTGGGGTAGCTCATTGCCGGTTACGTGTCTGGGTGGCTCGTGTTCATCCTGAAGGCCGAGGTTCCGGAGCCGTCGGGGCAGCGCATCGCCCAGACTGCCGTCGCTGATCCGTAGCGGAGTGGGGTCGTCCTCTCCTAGGAGCTGTACCTCGTCGTCGCTTGTTGTGTCGTTGTCCGACGCGGGGATGATCTCCCTCTCGGGCCTGGGTGGGGTGATGGGCCGTGGATGGGCGAGCAGCAGTTGCAGGGTCCTGTCGGCGTCCTTCCAGGTGGTCCAAGGTGCCACGTCAACCGCGATGTTGGCTGGAGTGTTCTTCTGGCAGTTGGCCGGCCCATCTTCGTCCTCGCTCACGTCCGAGTATGGGCCCGTCGTGGCCCGCTCGGCCTCCAGTTGGCGGCTTAGCTCCCGGACGGAGTGCTTGACCCATGGGCGGCCACCCGCTTCTCCGAAGCGTCGGTCGTGCAAGAACTCTTCATCGGTGCTTGCCTGGCAGGTCGGCTCCCAGTGCTTGTCGGCCTCCATCGTCGGGCTGGTGAACCCTTCGTCGGAGCTGCAGTCGTAGTTCGGCCGTGGGGTCAGCGGTTCTCCCATGCGGTACAGGTAATAGGGCGGTGGTGGTGGGGACCGCAGCCGCAGTTTGTGCGCGACTGGGGAACTGCTCTGCCCCTCGGAGTTGGGGTCCAGGTTGACGTGTCTTGGCTCGACGCGTCTTCGAGTCGCGCGTGGGGTGACGGCGGTGCCTGTTCCTTGGCCTGGATGCTTGCGGCGGCGTGGGCGTCTTGGTGACTCCTGCTGGGCCCGGCCTGCTCGGACCTCCTCGTCTGAGTCCGATGGCCGCTGTGATGATCCCAGACAGGTTGTTTCGTGACGTGTTCGGATGGACGACGTCGTTGAGCCATGCCCAGGTCATGGTTGGCGCCCGGCGGGGCGACGGTGGGCCTTCGGGGCGGGCCCGACGTCGGGATGGCCTAGGTGGCCTGGGTGGTCGTGGTACGGCTCCTGTTGATGGTCTATGCTGCGTGGTGTTGCCCGGTTCTGCTTGCGGGGTCGGAGAGTGGTGTCTTGCTTGTGGTTGGCTGGTCGTGGACCGTGGTTGCCTTGAGCTGGGCGGCGACGCACCCCTAGGATGCCCCTCCGTGCCATCCTCTGCCTCTAGAGGCTGTGCGTCGCTCGTCCTTGGGTTGTCCATGTTGGATTGCGTGTGTACGCGGTTGCCCCTTGCGGGGCGAGGACATTACGGCAGCGCACTGCCATAAGTGGCCCTCATGAACTCGCGGTTTTCCTGGTGCTGGGGTCGTCGTCATCGTTGTCTTCGTTGTCTTCGCTGGTGAGTGTGTGCTCGTTGTCGTGGTAGGCCTTGAGGTCGGCTAGTCCGGCCGTTCGTCGTTGTCTTCCTGGATGCTTCTGGAGTCGTGCTATGGTGGGAGAAATAAATTTAATTACTTTGTAAGGCCCCTCATATTTGGGAGCCAGTTTGGCAGCGAAGTTGTCCGCCGCTTTGGACAGGTGATGTTGGCGTAGCATCACGAGCGTCCCGATCGTGGGTCTCCATTCGCGTCGACGTAGGTTGTAGGTCCTGCTCTGCGTCTGTGATGCCTGCTGGGTATTTTCTTGTACGATAGCGAAGATTTCCTTGAGTCGCTTGGCCTTGTTGGTTGGGGTCTCTGACACTTCGCCTAGTCCTGGGGTCGTCTCTTCGTACAAGGCTCCAGGCAACCGAGGTTCCCTGCCGAGTACGATGAGTGCTGGGCTGAAGCCTGTGGTGTCCGATGTGCTGCTGTTGATGGCTAGGCTGAGTTCGGGCAGCAGCTCGTCCCATGTCCGCTGGTCTCCATCGATGTACTGGGCGATCATGGTTTTGATCGTCCTGTTGGCTCGTTCCGTGGGGTTTTGTTGTGGCGTATAGGGGGCCGTATACTCCGATTCCATGCCTGCTAGTTTGCAGAACTTTCGGAAGGAGCGACTTGTGAATTGGGTCCCGTTGTTGCATACGAATTTCCGTGGGGTTCCGAAGCGGCTCAGGATCCGTTCCCGGAAAGCGGTCTCCAGTAGTGCGGTGGTGGCCTTGCGTAGTGGGACCAACTCCACCCACTTGCTGAAGGCGTCGAAGAACACCAGCAACATAGTATTGCCGTGTGTTTGGATCGGGGCAATGGTCCAATGAAGTCGGCGCAGACGCAGTGGTTCTTGGGCTTGGCGGGTGTGCATCTTCCCTCCTGGTTTGGTTTGATTCACCTTGTACTGCTGGCACTTGGTGCACTGCTGGATATATCGGGCGATATCTCGGTGCAGTCCGGGCCAGTAGTACCTCTGGGCTATTCGTGTCGCTGTCTTCCTGATTCCGAGGTGTCCTGCTGTCGGGTGGTCGTGGCACTCTTCTAGCACGCGTCGGCGGTGGTCCTTGTTGACACATAGTTTCCATTTGATAGGGTCTTCTTTGCTGGTTCTGCTGCTGGCTCGTTTGTATATTTGGTCGCTCTCGACTATGAACTCCGGGTGTCCTTCCGGCTGGTCCTGGATCCGCTTGCGGAGCCTCTGCAGCCAGGGGCAGGGGCAAGGGTCCCGGTCTTCGTCCGCTCGCTGCAGGGTTTCTACCGGTTGTCGTGAGAGGGCGTCAGCCACAACGTTCTGGCTTCCTCGGCGGTAGTGGATGTCAAACCGATATTGCTGGAGCTCCAAGGCCCAGCGGGCGATGCGTCCCGTTGGATTATCGATGGAGTTCAACCACTTCAAGGCGAGGTGATCCGTGATTACATCGAAGTGGTATCCTTCCAGAAAGCATCGGAGCTTTCGGATTGCCCAGACTATGGCAAGGCACTCTTTCTCGGTGGCCGAGTAGTTTTCCTCTGCCTTGAGTAGTCGACGGCTTGCGTAGGCGATGACTCTTTCTGCTCCGTCGATCTGTTGTGTCAATACTGCTCCGAGGCCATACGAACTGGCGTCCGTGTGGAGTACGAATCGCTCGGCGAAGTCGGGGCATGCCAGGACTGGTGCTTGCGTGAGTCTTTCTTTGAGAGTTTCGAATGCCTGATGTTGTTCGTCTGTCCACTCCCACTTTTGATCCTTTTTGAGCAGGTTGGTCATGGGCTGGACCACCGTGGCGAAGTTGGGGACGAAAAGTCGGTACCAGGATGCCATCCCGATGCAGCGTCGCAGTTCTTTCAGTGTGGTGGGCGGTGCTAGTGTCTGGACTGCGCTGACCTTGTCTGGGTCCGTGTGGATGCCTTGTTCGCTGATGACATGGCCGAGGCAGACTAAACTCTTCCTGAAGAAACTACACTTGTAGTTCCTCTGTTCAGTCGGAGGTTCGCCTCTCGCAGCCTCCTGAAAACCTCGCGAAGGTGGTCGATGTGTTCTTCTAGCGTGGCTCCGATGACGATGATATCGTCGAGATACGCGAACGCGTACGGCCGGTGGGTCCGATGACGCTGTCCAACGCTCGCTGGAACGTCGCTGGCCACCGGGATCTGCCAGTATCCGTTTTTGAGGTCCAGCGTGGAGATGTAGCGAGCGTAGCGAAGTCTCTCGAGAATGTGGTTAATCCGTGGCAGCGGATATGCGTCCGGCACCGAGCGGGCATTTAGTTGGCGATAATCCACGCACATTCGCATTTCTCCGGTCTTCTTTCCTACCAAGACGATTGGGGCGCTGTGGGGACTGTGGGATGGCTCGATCCTTCCGTCCCGTAGCAGCTCGTCCACCTGCGCCGTTGATGATCTTCTGCATGCCCGGGTTGTTCGGGAAATAGCGCTGCTTCACGGGCCTGTCGTCTCGCATTGTTATCGTGTGTTCGGCGATGTGGGAGACTCCAGCTAGTCCGTCGAATTTCGCCAGTTCTTCTTCCGGTAATGGCGGCCAAGATCGCGTTCTCGTAGTCATCCGAGTCGGCTGGGCGAAACGGGTTTCGTTCCCGGGCTATTTCGGCGTCGACTAATGGCTCCAGTTGGTAGTCCGTCGTCGAGGTCTCTATGGTCTCGTCCTGTGGTGTCGGGGTTCGTGCTGGGGAGCTGGCCATGGTTGGCTCCATCGGTGTCGCAGTTCTTTCCGTCGTAGCTTCCTTCGTGTCCTGTTGTGGTGGCGTAGTCCTGGGGTTGTTGCTTGATCTTGTCTGGTAGGGCTTTGTTGTCACTGCGGTTGGATGGTTCGTGGTTGGCTGTGGGGTGTTGGTCTGCGGCTGGTCTCGGATGGCAGTGGAGTCCGCAAACGTGACAGACCGTGGGCGTGGCTGGGCGGTGCATGATGGTATCGTCCCGGCGGGTTTCTGCTGCAACTTTAGCTGTAGATATGCCCGTCCGCAGTGGATCCTTGAGCGGATGCCACAGAGGAAGTCGAGCCCCAAGATGAAGTCGTCTAATACCGTGGGGAGTATAAGACGAGATACCTGTGTTTCTTGCTGATCCAGGCGCACTGTGACTGCTATCGCTTGGTTGATCTCCTTCCTGGTTTCATCTGCCAGGCGGATCCTGGTCCTCACCTCTCGCCTGTTCTCGGTCGTCCCTATCTCCTTCGCCAGCCGCTCACTGATGAAGGATCGTGTGGCTCCAGTGTCGAGGGTGGCCGCAAATGCTCTCCCATTGATTTCCACCAGGGCAGCGATCCTTCCTCCGGTCATGCTTAATGGGTGGGTTTCTCCTGTTCCTGGGTGCGCGCCACCGTCCATGTCCCAGTTGGGCGGAGACCCGACCCGTTTCCCGACGCTGGTTTCCGGCAGCAGTTGATGGTCCGGATCTCGGTTTTCCCGGGTGTCTCGTGTGTGTTGCCTCGTTGTGGGTTGGTTCCATTGCCGGTATAGGCGGCACGGGGTCGATGGTTCTGCGGAGTGCGTCTCGGTCTCGCGCGGTTTCGTAGGCCGAGACGAGCTGGGTCAATTCTGTGAGTGATCGGAAATCTTGTCTGCGCGTGTACATTTGATACTCCGGACGGAGATTTTCGTAGATCCGCTCGAGTTCCTGTTCCCGAGTATACTGGGCTCGTTGCATCATCAGACGCAACTCGATAAGGTAATCTCGGAAGGATTCCTTGGGCTTCTGTTCCCGACTTCGTACGAGAGTACGAGATCTCACCCCCTCCGGGGCGTTAGACCCGATGTCCCTGAGGAAGACGTGCCTGTTCTCCTTCCGTGGTTGTCTGGTGGCTAGGCGTGGCTAGGGGTCCAGCGGTAGTGGGTACTGGCGCGTGGTTCTTGCTGGACGCCTCTGGTATGGTTCCTTGGAGTGGTCCTTGGGCAGCTCGTTATGGTTGCTCGTCCTGGGCGGCCGGTGTCTCGGTTGCTGACTCGCGGTATCCGTGGGTGGATCCTTGACTCGTGCTGGGCAGCTCGGGTACAATTAATCGCAGTTTTGGTCCCTCCTTGCTGTCTTCCATCTTCGTCCGGCTCTCTGGCCCGGGTGACGTGGCTGGACTCCGGTGGTCCCTGGGGCTCGGTATGTTCCCAAAGTGCGTAGCCAATTCGTCCAGCCTTGCCTGCACGGCTTCGGGGTGCCCAGCGCGTGCGATGAATGCGGTGATCCGGCTCCGTAGGTCCTCTACAGTCCCAGTTTCTCCTAGTCCAAACTCCTTAGCTAGGCTCTGCAGCTCGTCCTTCCTGCGGGACGCTATCCAGCGGATGTTCATCCTGATCCTGGTACACTAATCGGGGCTTCGGTACGAGTCCTTATCAGCACGGTACTGGGTCTGGGGCTTCTGTACTAGGATACGCGGCACTGGGTGGAGAGTCCTGTTCGAAGGACACGCGGCACGGTACTAGATCGGTGATCCTGTACTAGGATACACAGCACTGGGTTGGATGATCCTGTCGAAGGATACGTGGCGCGGTACCGGGAAAGGTTCTGTCTGACTGCCCGGTAATGACTGTCTCACTGCTCGGTAACAACTGTCTGACTGCTCGGTAACAACTGTCCTGACCGGTGTTCCTGCTCCGGCTTATATTGGCCGTGACCATGGCTTTGTGGCCGAGGGCACCTCTGCCACGTAGCTGCTCCTCTGCGATCGCCGGCTGTCCCTCGCTGCTCCGGTGTTCTACCGCTGCTTCGCTGCTTGGCTGCTCTGTCACTGCTTGGCTGCTCTGTCACTGTCTCGCTGCTCTGTCACTGCCTCGCTGCTCTGTCACTGCTTGGCTGCTCTGTCACTGCCTGGCTGCTCTGTCAGTGTCTCGCTGCTCTGTCACTGCCTGGCTGCTCGGTCACTGTCTCGCTGCTCTGTTACTGCCTCGCTGCTTTGTCGCTGCGCTTTCTCCGCTCTGCCGCTGCCACGTTGCTCTGTCGCTGCTGCTTTGCTGCTCTGCCGCTGCGCCTTCTCCGCTCTGCCGCTGCCACGTTGCTCTGTCGCTGCTGCTTTGCTGCTCTGCCGCTGCGCCGCTGCTGCTGCTTTGCTACTCTGTCGCTGGTGACGCTTTGTCGCCGTCGCGTGCCAAAGTTTTAGGCGCCGTCCTCGGCCATTTTCTCCCGGCACGCGGTGCTGTGTCTTCGGCGTCTCTCCCCGTCTCTTTCTGTCGCGTAGGTGGCTGGCCGCGTGGTTTTTCGCGTCTCTCCCCGTCTCTTTCTGCCACGTAGGTGGCTGGCTGCGTGGTTTTTTTTTTCCGCGTGGTTTTCGTCGGCGCGTTTGGGACACGTGCCGGCGGCTGCTGCTTGGGGGGTATTAGAGAAACCAGCCTCAGCTGTAAGTCGAGGGATCAAAGATTGGTGCTGGCTATTCGCCGGGACTCTGATTTTTGGCTGCTAATCACTGATTTTAAGTTTTCCTTCCTTTTCTCCTGCTGCTTTTCCTGATCCGTGGCTCCTAAGCATCGTTTGCTGTTTTGCTTTTGTGGGTCTTGCCTTTTAATTGTTGGCTGCTGCTTGGTTCCCTTTTCACTTTTAACTGCTTTTCACTTATTCCCTATGCTCACCGACTCTCCCCTCGTGAGTCCATGCTCGGGCGCCATCTGTAAGGAAGTTCTCAGGTCGAGGTACAGCTTCTCAGTCTGTCCAGGGCCCAGTCCTTCCCCACAGCAAAATTTGTTGTGTGAGGACCTAAGGGGAGAGCCGCTCGTGGCGAAAGCGCGCCCGTGCGGTGGATTGTGGGACGGTCGGGCCTGGCCCGGCCACGAGGCGTGGGTGAAGCCGTGCTTGGGAGCTGCAGAGACGTGCGTTGGGGGTCATGTGTGGCGGGAGACGGGGTTTGGGTCAGGGATCGGAAAGGTGTGGGAGCGGGGAGCCCAGCCTAGCAGATGCCGCATGACCCACGACTCACATCTGCGTCGCCGGGTCCCCCGGGCGAGGGTGTAGGAGAGGGAACCCAGCTTTGCGAATGCCGCGTGAATCCACGACTCACATCCAGCATCGCCGGGTCCCCAGGGGAGAAAGGTATAGGAGAGGGAAACCCAGCTTGGTGAATGCCGCATGATCCACGACTCACATCCACTTCGCCGGGCCTCCTGGGAAAAGGGAAGAGAGGGGGAGGGGGGTGAGTGACTCCTACGGGCGAATGTTCTGAGACAGGTGGGTTGAGGTTGGTGTCTTTATTGTTTTCGGATCATTTCCCTACTTAAAATCCCGCGCCTGCAGCGGGGAAATAAACGCCAAAAAAATATCATAAACAACATGTGGGCATAGATATGTAAAGAAACTGCGGGAATGTTCTGCTTATACCTGCCTACTGCACCGATCTATCCCCCCAGAGCTCACATACGTGAGGTGGCTCACCCTGGTTTCCCTTCTTTGGGTCCTGTTCTCCCACGGCGGGTCCTCGTCACTTCGGTGGCTTCCTTTGCACACCGCGTGGGTGCGGTCACAGCTGGTTTTATTCACCGCGTGCGGGCGAACACGGCTTATTCTGTACACGGCGCGGTCACGGCTAGTTTTTCACACGGCGCGGTCCCGGCTTACTTTTCACATCTATTTTGGCTTCCGCCGCACAACCGGTCTGGCCCAGCCCTCGGAGATCACTCCCGAGCTTGGCTCCCGCTGGACCGTGCCAGCCTCGGCTTTTCTTTTTCGCAGCTTCTCTGCCGCTTCGCTGCTGCGCCGCCTTCGGCTGCCGGCCTCGGCTGCGTGGGTGTATGGCTGCGTGTGTGTATTGCCTGCTTCGCCGTCGGCTCTTTTCCTCGGCTGCGTGGGCGTAAGACCGATCGGCGGCATCTCTGCCGCTTCGCTCTCTTTCATGTTGTCTCTTTTCGTCTGCGTATAGCCGTTCTCTTCCTTGCGTTGGCTGCGTGGGCGTAAGAGCGTATCTCTTTCGTGTTGGTTCTCTTCGCCTTCGTATAGCCGTGGGGTGCGTCTCTCTTCGCTGCGTGGCCGTAGTGTGCGTCTCTCTTACGTGTTGGTTCTCTTAGTTCTAATAAGTAACGAGGTGGAACGTTGTGAGTTGCTGCGGACACCGCAACTCTACAGTTATACCCGATACTAAGTCAGTATGGCTCTCCTCCGGCAGACGCAGCTAATATTAAACGACACGACAAAGAGTGCGTGCGAGAGAGACAGAAAATCAGTCTGAGCGTGACGTCGGGCGCTGCGTAGCCACTGAAAATTGATTTCTTGCTTTTGGCTACAAAAATGATCCGATCTGATCCAGATTCAGCAATCTGATAGATATGGTCATTATCTATGATTCTGCGTTTTTGGTTTTCTCGAATGTGCAATATTGTGGATGCAACAGAATTTCGTCTTTTGTGGGGGCGGAAGGGGGTAAGGCGAAATTCTGAGATATACGTTTTATAGTGAGATCTAACAGAAGTGCGGATACCAAATTTGGTTACTCTAGCCTTAATAGTCTCTGAGATTTGTGGATGCCCCAGATTTTCGTCCTTTGCTGGGGCGGAAGGGGGTGTGGCGAAATTTGGACACGAAACGGACGGACAGACAGACAGGGCTCAATCGACTCGGCTATTGATGCTGATCAAGAATATATATACTTTATGGGGTCGGAAACGATTCCTTCTGGACGTTACACACATCCACTTTTACCACAAATCTAATATACCCCAATTCTCATTTTGAGTATCGGGTATAAAAAGGCCTACTGTTTTGGGGTTTCTTAGCCTATTTCTTATTTTAATGGGTGAAAATAAGGATTCATTGTTGTTTGTCTTGGTAATACTAATAATAATAGAAGTAATAAAATCGGATAATAGTGATAGTGAACTGAGATAATAATGAAATTAGATAACAAGCCGTCGGGGCGGTCCCTTCAGGGGATGGTGTCGTGGTCAGTGTTGTGGAGGCTTATGCCTTCACATCCTCGAGAAAATGTATCCAAAGAAGTTCGGGAGTATTTGATGAGCTGAGATCTATCTGCATTAAAACACCAGTGGCTCCGTTAACAAGACCATCTGATGTATCTACATTGACTGTCATCATATATTTAGCCGTGGTTTTGAGAACCAATGAAGTGCACAAGCCTTGTGTATTCGAAGTTTTGAAACTCTTAACAGAGTCCAGATATTTTGTTTTGATTTCTGGGTTAAGATGCTCGGCTTTGATGGAGTCTAAAGCTATTGAAGTATATTCTGCGGTCATAATCGATGATAGCTTCTCCTTATTGTACTTATCTGTCTCGCTATTGCTATAAAATAAGTGGATCGCATCTCTTGGAGCTTCACTGCCGTGAACTATTCGGTCCCTAAGCAACTGAATATCTTCTGACGTCATTACGGCCGATGCCATGTTATTTAGTGCGGTTGCAAAAGGTTGGTCATCTCACTGTCGCATTATCTCTGTAAGTTCGAAAAACTTGAAGCCATCCCAGAGACTAGAGCCAACTATCGCACTGTATGGATTATGCGCTCCTGATGAGGATTTGAATATCCAACGATCACCTACTGGACATAACTGCCCTAAATCGCCAAACACGATAACAGAAATGCCACCGAAAGGACTCTCGGGCCTTGAAAATATTTGTTTTAGGCGCATATCTAAATATGAAAACATTTTTTCACCGACAATAGAAATTTCGTCAATTATAAGAATTTTAAGATCAATAAATCTTGAACGCAAGGTATTTAACAAATCTGGACCCAATTGCTTAAAAGCATGGTTGGATTGATTGAGAGGTAAAGAAAACATTGAGTGAAGTGTGGCACCTCCAATACCAAATGCAGCTTTTCCTGTGGGAGAACACAGCAGAACTTTAACAGTTTCTGGGTTAGATCCTGGTCTACGATTAAACTCCTGGGAAATGGTCTGAAAAATTGTAGATATGGTTCTACTCTTGCCGACGCCTGCGCCGCCACCTACAAACTCATAAAAAACTGCCTTATTTCTCACATTATGCAGAACATGGGTGAGATAGGTTTTTTGCTTAAAATTAAGCGATCTAATCAAATTAGCTTAAATATTAAGGGAAACAATAGGAGGAAGCTTAATTAATCGAATACTTCTATCTTGATCCGCTGCCTGGTCATTCAAGTTCAAAACATTTATCTAGGAACTTATTTCTGGAATCGCTAAAGACCTAAACTCCTCAGCAATTGCCTCATCAACTACCTCTTCACCTTCCTCCCTATTCTCTTCGGCTTCCATGGCCCTCCTAAGCGCGTCTTCCAAATCTCCTAATGCATTGAATTTACCAAATCCTGATGATTATTATAAAGATCCTCGCAATTTACGCTCACTAAATCTTTCTCTTCATCTCTCCACGGATAAAACAGCATAGCTAATGCTCTAAAATAGTTTGACCTATTTGTATTTATATTAAACCTCATATATTTTAAAATGGACGGCTTCGTTCTTTCCCTAATAAAACCACTGTGGAGATAATGTTTTTTATCCCCAATCGGCCGAGGCTGAGGGCCAAGAATTAGATGCTATTTGGCAAGCAGCTAATCGGCTGGGTTCTGCTCCGAACAACCACTATTATCGCGGAGAGGGATAAAAACTTCTACTCCTGCCTCATTTTCTTCGTCCTCTTCATCATCTCTATTTTGGAAGGTTCTTTTCCCGCTTTTAGAGAATTCATAATTTGCTGCAAAATCGGCTAAACACAGGCCCTTAAGATCAGTTGGTCTTTGTTCATACAGCTCCAGCAACTCGTTGCTCTGGAGGGAAAGTATTTACTTGAACACATTTGTTGCTAGTTTCGGACAACGGAATGCTTAGACAACAATATACGGCTTCCTGAGCCGATATCTCAGTGCCAGAAATAAATTTGTGACCAATGGGCTGTAGCTTTTATCTTATCGTGTAATTGCCCCCTTGAACTTTTTTTGCCGCCTCACGCATAAGCTTTGAAATACCCCTTTGGGTTTTATTTATATAATTTATTATATAGCTACAGCATGCATAAGGGTCCAAAATGTATTGGATATCCATATTGACCCTTTGCATTGAAAGTATGTGTTTATTATAAGCATAAACGCAAATCTCAGCAAATGACCTTTTTAGAAAAATGTGTGGTTTCTTTAAACCAGAAGAAATTGCATATTTGTAGTCCTCCTAATTGAGGCTCACTTGCTCGTGCGAAAGAAAGTTCTCAAATATGCTCAAGTGATCAATCATATCAGAGGATTGATCAGAATTTAGTAGGTCTTGAATTTTCTTAAAATTTCCTTGGTGAAAATCAAGGTTTGGAGTTTCCTCCGGCAGTGGACTCAATATCTCCGTTCGGGGCATTGGAGGGTATGGAATACCGAATCTACAAACTTTTTCCACTTTTATTGGCTTTTTTAAGACATGACATGTCCTTATGCCGATGCTTTTGGTATTCAACAAACGGAGCTAATTGAGAGTCTGTGACATCTACTGTAATATGTTTGTTAATGAAGGCTATAACTGTTGAAATTGACTCTGTACTGGTTAAGTCCACTGCTGGGGCATCTTTCAGCCAAAACATGCCGTGAATATGGGGGGACCTCTTTGTTGGAATTCAACACGCCAATAATATTTCATGACGAAGTTTTCTCCGAAAATGCCCTCCCGATTCCTCATAACTTTTAAAATCTCGCGATACCTATAATCGAAATACCTAGCACAAGTAACTGGATCCCTGATAAGACGCTCCTTTTCGGTGTAGGGTAGATTCATTGCTTCTTCTTCGCTAATGATCTCCCTATCTACGTGATTTTTGAGCAAAACAAGCAACTCTGGCCGCCGCCTTTCAGCAGCAGACAGAGTAATGAAAAAAGTCGGCAGGCCGAACTGACGAATCATGGCCATAACCTTCTTCTTTTCATCCTCCCAGTGAGCCGGAGACGATCGAATATCGCGAAGAACCCTATATCCCTCATCGTGGTTAATAAGCCCCCCTATGAAATTCTCATTAAGAGCGTTAGCTGCCGTTACTGCACTGGAAGTGCTCCGCTTACGTAAGCAGATTGAAATATTATTTCGAATCTTAATGAGTTCTAACTTCTTATAATTGAAGAATAGTTTGTCAGTTCTACAACCTCTCCTTTTTACATTTCAAAGCTCTGATCTAACAATGGTTTTACAACTTTGCGAAGATTGTCTTTTGACGCCTGCATAAATAGTGGGAAAGGATAACTGTCTAGAATCATGTCGAGAGGTCGTTGGCCTTGACCTGGTGCGATTTTGATAATCCTATCATCAAATGGTATGTTGTTTTCAAGCAGAGTTTCCTGACCTCCAGGGTTGAGCTCTTCGGCTTCTACTTCCTCGTCGGGATGGGCTGGCTCCGTATCTACATTTCTATCTCTATTCTGCATACTTTCTAAAAAGGCTGCGTCTGCTTGAGATGCTACGAAAGGAACAATATCGAATGTGAAACCAGAGATCCATTGCTCGTTAACTACAACACTATGCTTTTTATACAAATCTGTGGTAACTAAATAACGAAGTGCTTCAAAAATTTTGGAAGGTCTGATGATTTCAGCCATGAAAGCATGAAGATACTCTTTTCTGCGTTCGAGGTG